>NW_024412441.1:21517186-21616871 GCF_014898765.1 Herpailurus yagouaroundi | reverse complement strand
GGGTAGCGGTAGAGAGAAGAGGGCAGTGTAAGGAAAAAAGGTTTTCAACTTTCTAAATAAGTACATGACTTTTAATGTTAGAAAAAAAGGCTATTTTATCATGTAAAAGATAATTTTATATGTACAGGCACATATGTATCTAGAATATATGAAAACAGAAAAATATACACTAACATGTTAACAGTAATTAAACCAAGGTGAGAGAATTATGAAATGCTTTTTCATCTTTTATTTCTCTGTATTTTCTCCCTAGATTATCTATATTTCATAAATAAAAAAACAAAAATACTCCAGAAGTCACTTTAACTTTTTGTTCCTACTGTTTTATTGAGCTATAATTAACACACCACAAATACATGTAACTTATAATAAATGTTATTATAAAATTATAACATAATAAATATAAACATATACCACTGTCAGTGAGCTAAACCTTTCTTAGAGGAAGAGGAGGATAAATTTTCACTTTCCTCCCATCGAGAAGATAAGCATTAGCAGTAAAACAAAAAGGCCCCAAAGACCTTGAACTTCTAAGCTAACATGACAAGAGTAGTTGAGAAAACATTCACAGTCTGTGATGACCTCAGCTTTACCTGAAGCAACATCAGCTATAAGTTTTGCTGTATTCAAACCACAGCGGGGGCCACAGCCACGGTCTCCATGGGTTAAGAGGAAGATGCAGAGTCCCTGTGTCTGTCTGCAGAAGCCAGCAACCTCCCTCCATGAGCTAGCTCCCAGGCCACAACCCCTACACACACTGCACCAACACCATACAGCACTCATCTCAATTCTCTCCAACTCTATTAGCAAAGTGAGGAGAAATGGGCAGCTACTCCCCATCCTCCTCATGCAGAAAATGAAAACACACAGAGGAAAATAACTAGAACCTATAATCACTAGTAAGGCAAGGGGCTTATCTTGAAAGTAACAATTCACTTTCCTGGACTTCACTAGGAAGATGCATCTTTGACCACAAATGTTACCACTTTCCTGACCCTTTTGTCTCTGGACTAAAGGATAATGACAGTCACCCTACACACACACACACACACACACACACACATACACACACACACTCCCTATGAACCATGGTACCATTAGAAGGCACTTATACAAATATAGCAAGACACACTGTTAGTCTACTTACTCAAGCTATCATAAAGAAGTGCCATGTTAGGCTAAAGAAGGTGGAAGGGAAAACATAAGAAAAGGCTGCTGGAACTGTGTGAGCAATAGCACTCCAATGTACTAAGTCACACAGAGGAACCAGGTCCAGTATGATCATGGTTCTCACAAAGACCCAGAGAGGCTGCTGCTTCACACTGCCATTCCAAATTTTAATCTCCTTTGTCTTAACAACCTTTTTCTTCCTTTCCCCTTTTGAACAAAAACGTTTTCTTTCTAAACAACTTAAGGAAGAACAAATAACCAGGGAATCTTCTTTAGTTCTAGCCTCAGAAGGGAAAAAAATCCAGCATCTTCAATAAGTGAACAAAAGTGAGAGGAGACTCGATGTAGCCCAAGAGCATTAAAAGTGAAACAGCGACAAACAAGTGTTCATCCACTCTTTTCTCAAACGCACACCTCCTCTCATTTGGGGGCTTCATGGGAAGGTGATTCACCATCAGGAAATACCACATAATGACATTCCCTCATTCTAACAGTTACTACTGTTACTGCTGCTCTCTTAGTTATGACAGAATGTCACACCAAAGACTTTCTGGATTTTAAACCATCCTTGTCCTGTAGAAATGAGAATGAATAGACCCTGAGAGATTTCTCACCTGAAGATATGTGAGGAACCAAGGTAGGGAGGGTGCTGGGCAGGATAGGGTGGGGCAAGAACACAGGCTTGCTTGGAATTTTATGTTGGGTTTCACCTCCCTATCTTTATTTCACCCCAAACCTCCACCACCTTAGAGGAGGCAAGGAGGACATGTTCCAAACAGCAAGGTCAGCAGAAAAGCTAACAAGCCTCACAAACAGGATGAAGACTCAAGAGCAATATGACATCACTTCAAAGACTCAAGCCAAATAAGAATCCCCAAGGGTGCCGTAGAGAAAACTCTGCTGAAGACTTGTGACAGTGGAAAAAATTCTGACTCTAATGAAGATAGGAGTTCTGAAAGTTCCTAAGTAATAACTTTCTTTGCAGTCATCAAAAGTTAGCACCTTATCCACTCTTTCTCATGACTCTTGCAACTAGTTAAACAAATAATATTAAATCAGTAGAGGTCAAATATTTAATCATGTCCAAACATGAGAAATAAAGAAGTGACAGTTTTCCCCATAATACGGACCTCAGCATGTATCTATTAAAGGAGAAGTTCCTACACCGGGTAAATTTCCTTCTATTTCTGCACCAAGTCAATTCAACATCTACTATGTGCAAGATGGTGCTAGGCTGCATGGCGAGTTCTACAACCCAAATGGAGAGATGTGATGTATTCATTTAAAAACTAGTGGGACACACTGGAATAATAAAAGAAATGAAAATAAATAAAACTATCTCCCTATGCAGCAAAATAAATGGATCTCACAAACATAAAGCGAAAGATGCCAGACATAACCGTACCGTATGGTTCCATCTATACCAAGTACAAACACAAGCAAAAATAATCTTTCGTGTTAGAAGTCAGGATAGTGGTTATACTTCTGGGGAGGAATTAAGGGGCACAAGGGGCACTCCTGGGGAGCTGGCAATGTTCGGTTTCTTGATCCAGTTGCTGGCTCATGAGTGGATGTGTTCACTTTTTGGAAATTCACTGAACTTATAATGTATGCCTTTTTCTGTATTCACGTTATACTTCACATACAGACAAATGCAAGTAGACACAGTTACCCTTGAGAAGTGGCTTCTTCCAAACCTTTCCAAACCTGAAAATACATTGCTACAGCACAGGTATATATATTAAGGACAAAGGGAAAAAAAGGTATCTGAGAATGTCTAGATATAAAAGAAACAAGATAAAGGAAAACTGGCATGGGGTTCCCAGGCCAGGAGAAAAGCCTACTGGACTTCAGAGCCTCCAGACACCGTGACAACCATCAGATCACAGATCACAGTAGCAGTCTGGGTTAAGAGGCAGGTTTCTGCCTAGTCAGGGCTTGTACTCTGCATCAGAGTGGGAGACCAATTAGCAGCAGTGAGTACTAGGGAGAGGAGACAGCACATCAATTTCCTTTACCTCACCATGGTTTTGAATAGAAACTGAATGATTATAATGATCCTAAAGATCACTGAAAACCTCTAACATACACTGAACAAACATAATGCCCAAGGTTCAAAGGGACAAATTTGAATCTGTAAAAATGAACAATTAAAACAAACACAAGCTTTGAGGCAGGATTATAGTTATAATTTAGGCTTCGTCATGGCACATCAGCATATAGAGTTAAAAATCCAGGGGATTGAGTACCATCTGTGGCACAGCTGAGATGGCATGGGGAATAATAGGAAGAAAGGCTGCTCTTTCAGGGTCTGCTCTTTTGTCCAAGGAGTTTCCCCACCTTGGGGTAGAGAGAGCCTAGCTTCCTCCACTGTTTCAGGGCCATGTATGTATGGATTAGTAATGCACCCACAATATTGCAGATGTGGATGCTAAAAACTTAGCCGATCAAATAGCTGCCTCTCTAATCTTGCTTTAGATAATTCCCACTAAAGTCAACACTCTTTTCTATAGTTAGTACAAAAGTCAGAATAATTAGAAGACAGGGAATTCTGTCACTAGAGATTTCTCACTTTCTTTCTCTCAGGGTATAAAGCTGAGGGGAGGAGGAGCAGTGAGGTTTCTCCAATTGAACAATTAAAGCTTTTATTCTAAAAGCTCTTTCATTGTCGTAGCAACTTAAGACACTGTATGTTCTTACCATAGATTTCACCGGACATTAACAGAGTAAGAAAACAAGAAATTCCACTAAGTTTTATTATATGGGCAATTTAGTTTAGGCTATAAATTTATACGTAGGACCTACAAACAGAATTTAAACTGGACAGCATCTATTGGCATTAAATTTAGAAAAATGTAGGTGGGGGTGTTAAGGAGTTCTTTTTTAAAAAGTTACCATTTTAATGTTTATTTTATTTTTATTATTTTTCAAAGTTTTTTATATATTTATTTTGAGACAGAGACAGCATAAGTTGGGAAGAGGCAGAGGCAGAGAGAGAATCCTAAGCCCCACATGGGGCTCAAACCCATGAAACTGTGAGATCATGACCTGAGCCAAAACCAAGAGTCAGATGATTAGCTGACTAAGCACCCAGGAGTCCCATTTATTTTGAGAGACAGAGAGAGAGAGACAGAGAGCGAGAGCATGCACATGCAGGGGAGGGGCAGAGAAAGAAAGGGAGAGAGAGAATCCCAAGCAAGCTCAGCATGGAGCCCAATGCAGGCTCAATCCCATGAACCATGAGATCATGACCTGAGCCAAAACCGAGTTGGTTGCTTAAATGACAGCCACCCAGGCGCCCCCCAAAAAGGGTTACCGTTTTAAAAAATGAAGTGTTTCAAATGAAATGAGCACAGGATATTTCAAATCTGTTCTTTCCACCTGTCCTGCTTTACCATTTTACCACATCTAAAAGGGTATCTCATGATATATAAAAGGTTATTAAAAGCTTAATTTTCAAATAATTTCAAACAAAAGCATATGTGTACACTCAAACACACACACACACACACACACACACACACACTCATACAAAATCATTAACCAACTATACAGAACTTCTTTGTGCTTTGGGTTCTTAACACAGAAAAAGAAAGAAGGGGCACTCTAGTAGATTTCTAATATGTGTCCCAGCACTGGCACTATTTGTTCATTCATAGAACATTCGTGAAATGCCTTCTATATGCCAGGCACTGAATTGGTGCTTGGGATTATGTATCACTGAAAAAAAACAAAGATCCCTGTCATCATGGAGTTTATGTTCCTGGGGGAGAGGGGTGAGTGGAGTAATGATAGAGGCAGTTGATATACACTAAGTATAATACATAGGCCAGTTATACAATGTGGTATGGAACTGGAAAACTAAGAATAAGATAAAGGCATTAAGAGTAGGAAGGTAAGGGAGCGGGCCATATAGTCTTGAAAGAATGGCATTCCAGGGGAGGAAACAATAGCAAGTGAGACGTGTTGAGGTCTTTAGGCAGGGGCTCCCTGGCAGGAGGAGGAAGAGTGAGCAGTTTTGTATAGTTGGAGGAGGGCAAATGGGAAGTAGGAGAGGAGGTCTGAGACAGAACAGGGCAGGGAGCCAATCAAGCAAAGTACTATAGGCCACTTTGAAAGCCTGGGCTTTTACTCTGAGCTAAGTAAGGAATCAGTGAAAGACTCCAATCAGACATTTCTAAAGGATCGCCGAGCTGCCATGCTGAGAAAAAAAGGGTGGACAGGGTGGTGGTAGTAGTAGCAGACAGGTCCACGTGTGTGATCGTTTCTTATGATGGTTATAATTTGTTATGAGTTTCAAATACACCAAAGTTTAGAAAACAGGATTACAAACTCTCCTGTACCTATCTATAATCTACATTCAACAGTTATTAACTTGTGGCTCACTCCCTCCCACTGTCCACCAATGGCCATGATTATTTTGACAGAAACTGGGTATCATTTGAAGGAAGGATGCACTAACAGATCTCCTAACAAATGAGGTGAGTATATATGATAGGAAAAGTAGTCACCAAGGACTCCAAGGCTTTTTTGGCCCAAGCAAACAGAAGGCTGGGAATGCCAACTGAAAAAGGGCAAGGCTACAGGTAAGACAGGTTTATGGGGGAAGAGTAGGAGCTCACATGACATATGTTAAGTGTGGGCTATTAGACACCCAATTAGAGACGCTGAGAAATGAATGCAGAGTTCAGAAGAGTCTGGTCCCAAGTCCTGAGAACACTATCCCTAGAATGGCCTCCTTGCGAGGTTGGCCCTTGGATTTCAGGAGGGTTTCCCCCACTCCTAGAACTGATAAGAGTGGCTCACTGTTCCTAGATGGTTTGAATAAAGAATGTAGTTTACTGCTGAACACCTGTTTTCCTGCTTGTAGTCTGAAATTTTTGGTACATGCCAGACAGATGTGCTTATGTGACCAGTTCCAAATAAAAAATGTGGGTACTGAGTCTGTAACGAGCTTCCCTGGCAGGCAACAACACTTCACACAACTCACTGCTGGGGGAATGAAGCATGTCCTATAGGATTCTAGCAGGACAGGACTCCTGGAAGTTTATACCTGGCTCCCTTTGGACTTCATCCCATGCACCTTTTTCCTTTGCTATTTTTGCTTTGTGTCCTTCCATTGTACTATAAATAGCAACTGAGGGTAAAACTACACGCTGAGTCCTGCGTACTCCTAGTCAATCATCAAACCTGAGGATGGTCTTGAGAACCTCCAACAAAACTTTTTCAATAAATTTGCTGGGAATGGAAACAGGAAGGGAGATGTCAAGATTTTTCACTTATAGCTGCCCCCCCACCCCCGCCAAAAAAAAATGGTGGAGAGGGAAGATGAGATTTTTAAAAGAATAGGGTCCATATTTTATGTTTTTAATGTTTGTTTATTCTGAGCGACAGAATGAGTGGGGAAGAACAGAGAGAGGGAGAAAGAGAAAATCCCAAGCAGGCTCCATGCTGTCAGCACAGAACCCAACGCAGGGCTCGATCTAACGAACTGTAAGATCATGACCTGAGCAGAAATCAAGAGTAGGACACTTAACCAACTGAGCCACCCAGGTGCTCCCAGGGCCCATATTTTAAAACTGGCAATTTAGGTTATGCAGAATTTGCTGGGTGACTTTTTTATTCAACTATTTACTTAGAAAAATGTTTTTGATTCATTAAACAATGGAATTAAACTAAGAAATTATGGAAGCTGCCTGGAGAGTGCTCATTAACAATCACAAAGAGCATCCCGTTCACAGCAAGTTTTGTTTAACCAATAGATCAAGAATAGCTCCTTCTAGAGCATAATTAATTTTCTATTTCACCCCAGATCTGAGAATAGTAGGTATTAAAAAGACCAGGTGTTCAGGAATGGTTTAAATGAATGAATTAGTGCAACTTCATGAACAGCATTTAAGAAAAATTAAATAAAAAACCCTGCAAACTATGGTTGACATTTGCCATTTCCAGTCCCAAATAAACCAAAACTGCATCTGGCCAAAGTGATTAGTACTTTGTCATATTTTTGGTAAGAATGAATGACATTTTTCTCTGTTCCTTTTTAAAACTATCCCACAAAGCAAGAGAGAAGACATAGGATTTTAAAGTACAGTAATACAATAAAAATATACTAGTACACACCTATTAAGAGCTGCCTCTAATTTACAAGAGGAAATCTTTATATATTTTATGTCAATGTCCATAACACTTTCTGAAATTCTCCATTAAAATTGCCAGGACAGGGGCACCTGGGTGGCTCAGATGGTTATGCGTCCAACTCAAGGCTTAGGCTGACTTTGGTTCAGGTCATGATCTTGTGGTTCATGGTGGGTTCAAGCTCCCTATCAGGCTCTGTGCTGACGGCTCAGAGCCTGGAGCCTACTTTGGATTCTGTGTCTCCCTCTCTTCCTGCCCATCCTCCACTCGTGCTCTGTCTCTGTCTCTCTCTCAAAGATGAATAAATATTAAAAAAATCTTTAAAACTGCCAGGACATTCTTTAGAAACAGCAAAGTAAGCTAAGCATCATCCATGTGAAGGGCTCTGTCATAAGCCTAGAAGGGCTATGAGAATCCTAAGAGTTAGCTTCCTATAAAGAGTTTCTAATCTAGTACAGAATAACACAAGCAAGAAATGAATGCATGGAAATTATTCCCTAGGCAGTCATTAAAAGAGCACTAGAAAACTGCTCATAAGGCAGGACAAAAGCAATCGCCAAGAACCAGACAGAGATGCCTATAACTAGAGGGGACAAAGAAGCCACCTGATGCAGAAACCTTCAGGAGTGAAAGATACAGAAAGAACAGAGTCATGAATATCAAAGGAGAATAACAATAGTAACCAAAGTCCAGGAGTAACAGAAGTCTTCAGCAAAAGTGAGTTATTTTATCTTGGTATCTTTAACCCAGCGAAGAAAATAAAGAAACCCTCATTTACTATGTAAAAAATGAATATACTAGACACTTTACATCTATTCTAGAATTCTAATTCTGACAAAAGCCTATGAAGTAGGAATTATTATTTCATTTTACAGATGAGGAAACTAAAAGCTTTATTAAATTTCATTCTAGGCCCTACTCTAACAAAGGGTGTTATAACTGTCTTGGGGTAAAAGCCAGGACATGACTATTAAATATAACAGAGTCGGACTTTCTATGAGGCTCATAAACTATAAATTCACCTTGAAAAATATATATAGGTTTCAAATTTATGTTCATAGGAAAGAGGAGAAAAAAGATAAATCATTTGTATTAGTTCAGTGGCAATTCTAAAAATAAAACCCAAAAACGAACTCTTTCTAAACACTAATAATTTTAAAACACTCTTATTTTCTTTCCTTAGAGGGATGAAATTTAAGTGTGAGGAGATCTTAACTTATTTATGACTAATGTATAACATCTATGATTATTAATATTACAAAAATTGAGAATGCTATAAAATAGGATCCTATCTTCAAGAGTCCTCTATTTCTAATATATTACTATAATGTTCTTGGACAACGAAAACAATAATGTAGATCTATTATAAGTTTCTCCAAGTATCTACGAAAAACAGACCATCCTATACAATTCACCAAAGATTTGAGCTCCTACAACTCACAAGGCATGGCAACTTGTTACTGGCTACTACATTAGAAGACAACTACAGAACAGCACTATACTATGCTCCTAATGTGAACTAGAGATACCTCAGGGCAATGAAAAGAAGACTGGGATGCTATTCTGGCAACAAGCTATGAAACCAGGTCAACTGCCTTTCTGGGTATCAACTATTGTCATCCATAAATAAAATGAAGGCTTTTCAAAATGAAAGACAAAACATTTGAGGTATACAGCTGACCTAGTTTTAATCTTCCTTTGCTTATTTACCTATTAAATAGATAAGAACAAAGAATTTTGGTATTTTGTAAAATCCAGTTGCATTCTTAAGTTAGAACGAATTAATCCAAGATAGAAACACATTCTATCTCTGACAAAAAACAAAAACTAATCCTTTAAAAAATTTCACTGTCGTATCACCATCAGCAGTTATTTTTAAAACACTTCAACAGTTACCTATTTGTTGAGAAGTTCAACCTTTGCCCTCCACATTACTTTGGGGAAAGAAGGATAGATTGAAAAGAAAGAGAAGCAGAGAAGCAAGCTTTACAATCAGAAAAGCTTGGATACAAGTCCAAGCCTTTGTTCATTCTTTCTAGAAAGAGGGAATGATACTATCAGTCTCAAAGTCTGCTATGTGAATTCAAGCAAGTGCCTTTACCATACCCAATGCGATGCCTGGCACAAGTCAAAAAAAAAAAAAAAAAAGTGTTAGCACTTCAAGCACTCTATACTTTCCCAGCTAGTAGATCTTCTTTATCACTTTAGTTCTAGTATCTGGTAAATTTTTTTAAAAAAAGAAAATACTAGAAATAGCACAATACTTACTCTAGCTCATTTGTCTAAGGTCATATGTTTATCTTATTCTATACCAGGTATTCTCAATTTGGGTGGTATCATTCTCCTCCCCAACAGGGGTGAAATGTGATTTTTGGAGGTGGAAGAGAAAAAGCTTAAGTCATTTTTATGTATAGAGCATAAAGATATACATACAGTACATGAACAGATGTACAGACATTTTAAAATTTCACAAAGGGTGATTAGGAAAAAAATATCTGCAAAGGCTTCTTCAGGAGGTGATAATGAAAATAAAGCTGAGAAACACTACTGTATTCTTTGAGGATACAAAGGATAGAACTATTAGTTCTCAAAATCACTGTCATGCTTTTTTAATTAAAATAAATCAAAATTTAATCGATTTAAGAGCTTTTCTTCAGACTTGTACCAGTATTAATAACAATAGTAATAATAATAATAATAATAATAATAATAATAATAATAAAGAGATACAACTTGTGATCTTTATCTATAGAAAAGCTGAGTAAGGAAAACAATCCTAATTAGGAATTGCAATCTAGGATCAAGGTCATTTAAATTAAGTCAGAAGTTATCAAAGGTAAGAAAATGCCAGATAAGAAATCTGGCATGCCATAAACTTGGCACATCAGTTTCTCTCTCAGTAGCAAAGAGACAGAAGGTAGCTTGTGAAGAAAGGTAAAAAGTAAAGGCAAAGAAAGAAAGACTAACTGGGGCAGGGGTGGGGGAGGGAGGTAGAGGAGGACACACAACTGCTGTCAAAACTGACAGCTGCCCATGGTCTCACTGATGCACAGGCAGCTTCTCCTGACAACCCTCAGTGAGCGATGCTACGGTGAATGGGCCAGAGCCATGGAAGGGCAGGGAGAAAGTGCCACCCGTTGCCTGAAATGGAAGAAGCCAGTACCAAGCTGTAAGGCCTGCAGCATTTAACTGGACTCTGAAGAACAACAGGATGGAACAATAGGTCACACAGTCCACAGAGATCTCTCCCTTGCTTCCTTTTGTTCTTATGTTCAGTCTAGACAAGAACAGCACATTCATTACATTGTGCTCCCCTCCAAATGAAAAGAGAGAAAATTGTCAAGCCTGACAGGGCCTTGCTTTGTCACTAGAGTAAGTTTGTTTTGCTCCCTACTGTCAGAGCATGAACTCCTTAAGAGCAAGAAATTTATCCTGTTCCTCTTTCATGGACCTAGCTCAGATGGTGCTCAAACACTGTTCTACCTACCAGATATGATATGATCTATGCTGCTTTGCATTGGGCTGTTTCTGTGGCTCTTGCCTCTTCAATTTGATGATAGGCAGAGGCTAGGTTTTTACTGGCTATTCCAGGCAAGGCTGTGTTTTTACATACCTTTTATTCTCACATCCCTAGAACACAGTGCAAGAATATGGAGGGTACTCAATAAAATCTGCAGGCTGGCTTCCTGTCCCCCAATGGGCATCAGGCCCGACATCTTCCTGTCCTCTAAGGAATAAGTCACAACTACCAACCACAAACATTTTGATCCTAAGACTAAAAAAAAAAAAAAAAAACAGTCTGCTCTGGGTGATCTGCTAAAAAAAACTTTGGAAAGGAGAAAAATGGTCAAGATCCATTCATTCTTTAAGGTCCAGATCAAATCAGGTCTTTCTACAAGCCTACTCAGAACCAAATGTTTGAAACTGTGACTACTTTCAAAGGCTCATTGAGAATCAAGGATCTGGGTTTTAATCTCTGTAATCTAACTAGCAATGTACTCCTGAGCAAGAGGTGCCAGTGTCTCTGAGCTAGAAATCTTCACTCGTAAATATGCGGGGGTGGCTTCTTTCCTAAGATTCCGTTAAAGTAAGCGTTTTCAAACTTGAGTGAACATCAGATACCTGGGAGGGAAAAGAATGGGAGGGGCCAGGAGGACACAGAGGAATGGATGAAGACAAGAAATGAGTTAAAAGATAACCAAATGTCATGTGCAAACCTTGGCAGGACTAGGATTTGAAAAAATGGTTGTAAAAACATTTTTGGCATACTTGAGGATATCTGAATACAGACTGAACATCAGGAGAAATTCTGAAAGCATTATTTAATTCTTTTAGGTGGTATTAGGATCATGTGGAAGACTGTATTTTAAGACAAGTATACTCAGGTATGGACAAGTGAGGGGTCATTGTGGTGCCACAACAATACACAAGTAATACATATACAAAATGTTAACAACTATTGAATCTAAGCAAAGGAGAGAGTGTTCATTCCTTCAACAGTTCTGTAATTGTGAACATTTTCATAGTAAAAAGTTTGGGGGAAATTACTAAAATGAAAACATAAAATTTATTTCTCAGAGATAAATCTTACTCCAAGAGTTTATGAACCCCAAGTTGAGAATTACTGGTCTAGCTAATTCACCTTTTTATCTTCCAGAGCATTAACTCAAAATAATGGGATATCCCCAAACTGCAAGAAACAAAGTACCAGCCCCTCACATATAACAACAATTAAGACAAAAGGATTGAAAAGAAGGGGTTTATCAAGAATTCAAACAACCAATTCAATCAAGTTTCCCTGAAAACACATACGTGCATGTCAAACTGGGGAACTCTAAACAAACTCTGTGGAGTGGATCAGTGCCAACTGCCAGTGGCCTGCACTGGTTCTAAGCCATGCAGGCAGACAGTGCGTAATGGTGCAGGCCTGTTTGCTATAACCACACACTGGAGGCCAGGTCAAATCCTTAAGTTGTGAGAGCAACTGTTTGCCTTGCTTGGTTTTGTGCAAGGGCTTCAGTTATAAAGATGTTACCACTGGGGAAAACTGGGTGAATGATACATGGGACCTCCCTATATACTCCCTATGTAATTTTCTGCAAATTCTTCAAATCTATAACTACCTCAAAAACAAAAACACCACATTATAGATCTCATGTCCTGGTCTTCTCCAGTTTGAACATATCCTTAACCTGCTCTTAAACCCTTCCCACAACCAATCTGAGAAATGATAAGCTTTCTTTAAAAAAAGCCCTTCAAAACCCTAAAGATAGTCAATTCTTAAGATTGTTAAAGTCTGAGAAGAGAAGAAATACAGAGAGATCTGTACATCTTCTACAAATAAACACCTTCCATCCAGGTCCCTCACATTCCTACACAGTACCTTTGCTTCACCTCAGGGTGCAATCTGAATTCTCAGTTGGCTCAGTTGTCCAGGATCACAAAATCAACTACAGAGGTGACAGGGACTCAGTGCAGCCAGCCTAGAGCACATTCATTCAGGGATGCCAACAGCTGACAGCTGGGGAGAAGAGCAGCTAGACCATTTACCTCCCCACACCTACTACTTTTCTGGCCTTCTGAGCCTGAGGAATAACTAGTACCCTGGTAACTGCCTCTCAATTTCACCTAAGGAAGAGGCTCAAGAGTCAGGACAAATCTATTGTTTTCCTGAAGAATAAGCATTCACACTTTCTGCTCCTGAGTAGAAATGGAGTATAAGTCAGAAATCATACAGAGGCATCTGGGTGGCTCAGTGTGTTGAGCGTCAGACTCCTGATTTCAGCTCAGCTCATGATCTCACAGTTCCTCAGTTCGAGTCTCACCTTGGGCTCTGCACTGACAGTGCACAGCCTGCTTGGGATTCTCTCTCTCCCTCTCTCTTTGTCCCTCCCCCTCTCCCCACACAAAGTAAGTAAATAAACTTAAAAAAAGAAAGACAGAAAGAAACCATACAGAAGCCTGCTCTCATCAAAAGGACCACTCCAACAGCCCCTCCTGCTGGAGCGGAAACCAGAAAATTCAGCTGCAAATTCCCCCTCATGCCAGCCTGCTCCCAGATCCCCCCTAGGCCAATGCCCAAAACTTTACAAGAGCTAGGAAGTTCTTGATGTGAGGAGTAGCAAGGGCATGTTTTCCAGGGTGCCAGCTGCATGACATCCTCTATCCATAATCACTACTTGCTCTGAGCCCTGACTGTGCCCCAAGTTATAGCACAGAGGTCACTGTATGAAAACAACACACAAGAAACATTACTGAGATGCCAATATGGTAAATGGCTGATTGGGTTTGTATTTGTCCTGAAGACTCACCATCTGGTTTTCATTTTACCTGAATACATGGGTTCTGTATAATTATTTTTAAAGGAGTCCTGAAAATGCATTTGTCCAACATTGCCTGGTTTTACAGGCAAGGAAGTACCTTTTGTATACAATTCAAAAGTAGAATACAAAAGCATCTATTACACACATAGATATGTATTTCATAGCCATGCTCATAAAGATGAGTAAAACAAACCAAAGCACCAATAGTGGTTATTGTAAGGTAGTAAATAAGGATTTAACTTTTAAAAATATTTTCCTATAGGGGCGCCTGTGTGGCTCAGTCAGTTAAGTGTCCAATTTTGGCTCAGGTGATGATCTCACAGTTCATGGGTTCAAGCCCCATGTTGGATTCTATGTCTCCCTTTCTCTCTGCCCCTCCCCCACTCACACTCTGTCTCTCTCAAAAATAAATAATAAACATTTAAAAAATGTATTTTCCTATATTTTACACCTTTTTTAAAAGAGTGTTCACATATTGCACAGTTATAATCAGAGTTGAGCTTAGAGGAAGAGGATCTCTACAGAGAAGATGAGGAAGGGAGCACAGCCTGGCTGGTGACAAAAGCTCTGTCAGCCAGAGCAGCACAGGCTGAAGTGAGGAAAGAAACACAATCCTGAGGACTTTCAAAGTGCTTCGTAAAATTCCAAAAGCTTACATTTAAAATGGCACCTTGTCTGCTCGTACACAAATCAGGAAGTATGTTAACAAACGCCAAAAAGTATAGGCTTTGGCTACCCCATTTCCCAGTGCAGCACCGGCAACATGCACAATAGCAGGAACGGATGCTTGACAGGAAGGTGCCATCCATCATTCCATTCACAGAGGGTACTTCATAAATAACTTGACTATTGTATTTAAATTACAGTTAAGTTAGAATTTCTGCTCCTTTCACCACTCTATAATCTTAAAAATAACATTTAACTGGAAAGCATCCAATTTCCCCCTAAGATGTACACCAAGATAGGGTCACTCTAGCAAGAGAATAGTCCACGGGTACTTTTTCATTATAAAGTCTTCAGTATTTCCTTTGACAGAAAAAGAGCAGCCATCTCATAAAATGTTACGTCTTCAAATGTCCCGTAGTCCACAGACAACAATATTTTCTTATTCTTACTAACAAATATTTATAGTGGAGATAAGCATGTTCTTAGAGACCAAAGAGAGAATAGGGCTGAGGAGGAAACCTCTTTACAATACTCAATATCGCACACCTGAGATCAGTTTAGCCATTGTCTCCCTAGATCAACCCCAGATTTGGAGATATGGCTTGATTTAAAGATATCCCAAATCCCCACAGCTGCTGGCTAACTCTAGAATCTGTGATGTTATGATGGTAAATTTCATTTACAATTAGGCAAGTCAGAAGCAATCACAAGAATGAAAAGTAAAATTTCAGATAAAAATAATTTAAAGTAAGATGGATTTAGTTCACTACAATCTAGGGTTATCTTTAAAAATTAAATATAGACTTATGCATATATATACATCCACACACACAAGAACACATACACTTACTTTTTGTCTGAGTTAAACTCTCCTCTTTCCCATCTAAAGCTGCAGAGTAAATCCTCATGTGACCATTTCAAGAACTATTTTTTGCTACTAAATTTTGCCAACAATCTGCTCAGCATTCTAGCAGATGTTTCTGTTTTCAAACCTCTGGGAACTTGGCTGGATCTGTTTTCTTTCCCCATGTTAAAAATAAAAGAAATGGCCCAAATGTGGCCTAATACCCTAGAGAAGCTTTTCCCCTACCCCACACCCCTCAATCTCCCTATTCATGTGACCTCCATGATCCCTTCTCAAATCTTTCTTTTCCATTAGAGATGTTTCCAATTATGGTCCATTAAGTTGCCAAGGATGACATCACCCCCCCCCCTTTTTTTTTAAGAAAATGCTACTGATTCCTAGTTACTTGGGGACCATCTGCAACAATTTAAACCAACTAGTCTGCTGGACCTTATAAACCCACAATGTCACAGGGGGGTAATTTGTTCAAAATCGATTCTACAAACAGAACAATACTCTTACAATGGGGGTTGGAGGGACAGGGGAATCTTGTCTTTTATATAATGATTTCTTTAAAAATATCTGTGCCTCAGGGCACGTGGGTAGCTCAGTCAGTTAAGCATCTGACTTAGGCTCAGGTCATGATCTCACAGTCCGTGAGTTCGAGCCCCACGTGGGGCTCTGTGCTGACAGCTCAGAGCCTGGATCCTGCTTCAGATTCTGTGTCTCCCTCTCTCTCTGCCCCTCCTCCACTCTCACTCTCTCTTTCTCTCAAAAATAAGTAAACATTAAAAAAAATTTTTTTTTAAGGGGCGACTGGGTGGCTCAGTCAGTTGAGTACCCGACTTTGGCTCAAGTCATGATCTCACAGTTAGTGAATTTGAGCCCCACGTCTGAGCTGTCAGCACAGAACCTGGAGCCTGCTTTGGATTCTGTGTGTGTGTGTGTGTGTGTGTGTGTCTCTCTCTCTGTCCCTCCCCCACTTGTGCTCTCTCTCTCTCTCTCAAAAATAAACTTTAAAAATTTTTTTAATAAAAACATAAATAGATATAGACAGATAGATAGATAGATAGATAGATAGATTTGTGCCTCAATCTTACCTCAGTGACATCCATAACTTTGATGGCCGCCAGCTGACCAGTTTTAACATGTCGACCCTGAAAAACAGAAAAAAAGAAACACAATTGGCACCACTGTTTTGCATGATCATTACAATAGAATGGCTGAAGTTTCAATGCATCATCTCTTTTGTAATTTTTCTCAAAAGTGATAATGAAATTAGTCCCATGCTCTCCAATAGAACAATACGGTTTGTAATACCAATGAACCACACTTAATAAACAAGTAGTAGAACAAACTGAGTTTTGATAAAGCCTCAATTCCTTCTTTCTGTCTTGGGTTCAATTTACATATCATTACCTCTCAATCTAAGCAACTTAGTATTTTCTTCTATACAACAGGATAGTCACTTTTTCTTTCTTAACATCCTGCAAGAATGAAATGACCCAAAAAACCTCTAGGTATTTACTGTCAAAAAATGGAAAAGTCATTTTTCCCCAGTATACTCTCAAGACCCATTACTTGATTTTATGAAAGTAATGCTAAGAGTCTTCTTTGAAGCTTTCCTGCAGTCCCAAGGTAGAGACGTTGGAAAATAATTACCCAGAACAGAGGGAGATAGGGATGATGCAGAAACAGAGACTGCTTTCTTACAGCTATAGTATAATTCCTGACTTAGGACCTAAAACCCACTATTTCTATCCCTGGCATTTTAAACCAATGTGAGGTCATTCTCCTCTCACCCAGATGAACAGGAATGGATTTAATTCCTGTCAGTCCTGTGCTTCTCCATCCACTCTTTGCAGTGCTCTGCCGGCCTTTTCTCCGGCGAGTAACATAGAGCTACCCAGATATCCTGAGCATGATCTACTTCAGGGCGTTATGAACAATGGTCTGCAACAAATGTAAAACACAAAGAATGTCCCCATATTTCCCAAGAGCCTGTCTCTCTTGTGGTCTCATGATGAACAGTTAGGAACTTTAGAACTTGAAACTTGAGGGAAGCTCTCCATTTAGTCTGGAAAGCTTACCCAGGAACTCAAGTTACATCTAGGACAAAACGACTCCATGAAAATGACTGTATTACAATTACATCTCAACAGTATGTGGTTGGGACACCATGGATTCCTGCAATGGCAGAGCAGTTCATGAGCAGTAAGTGCACAATAACAACATACAGGAAACTAGGACAAAATCCATAGGCCAAGAACCTCAACCCAACTCTCACCAATCCGCAGACATCACCACCTTCCTCCAAAGTGAACTACCTTCCTGGTCTTCAAAAGTGGGGACACCACTTGCCACAACACATACACCTGAAGTTCAGTCTCAAGTTCTGCTTCTGAGACAAGAAGGGTTATCCCACATTGGTCCATGATCCAAGAAACAACACCTCCTGCCCTTTCCGCCATTTCCCAGCTACCATTCCACCAGCATGCTCTTCCAGCATACTCAGCCTCAAAAGATCTGAACCGCTACCTCAGCTGCTGTGTCAGTACCCCATTAGACACCTTCCCCAGCATTCTCACACAGTTCTGCTCCACAGTCTGGCACTCTTTCTGCATTAAAAGCGATGTAACCCACAATCCTGAATAAAAATGCTGCCCTATATGTATGTTACCATAAGGCACACAAAATGATCGAAGAAGTCATGTAACATCTATAGAAGCTCCATCTCAGAGATGCTCGGCGTGGAATACAATTGTGTCAAGAAAGTTCTAATTTATGAACATTAAATGGGCTCCTATATTTCTGATTTGACTGCCATCTTTTACTACCTGTCTGTCCAAGATTCAGTATCTTTTGATAGTGTCCATTCCTGAATCACTTATGTAAAATTTTTGCCTATGTGCCTATGTATGTCATAGGATCTATAACTTCAGTCTTTTTTTTTTTTTTAATGTTTATTTATTTTCAAAGAGAGAGTGTGCACACTAGTGGATGAGGGACGGACAGAGACGGAGAGAATCCCAAGTAGCCCTGGGGCTGTCCACACAGAGCCCATCATGGGGCTCAATCCCACAAAACAAAAGATCATGACCTGAGCTGAAATTAAGAGTCAGATGTTTGACTTGGCCACCCAGGTTCCCCTAACCTCAGTCGTTTTTAAAAGTTCTGTAACCCCAGCTCTGTGCTAAGCATTAACACACAGGAAACTTAGTTGTCCTTCATGTCTTGGGCATTGGCAAGATCCTAAAGCTACAGGATAGTGATCCAGAGTATGGACTCCAGCATCAAGACTGTGTCCACACCTCATGTCCTCCACTCTGTAACATAACAGTGCCTCAGTCTCCTGTCTGTAGAAAAGGGGTAAGAGTGATGCTCAACTCACAGGTTTATCATGAAGAATAACTATAGTGCAGGGGCGCCTGGATGGCTCAGTCGGTTAAGTGTCCAACTCTTGATTTCGGCTCACATCGTGATCTCACGATTTGTGAGATCAAACCCTGCACTAGGCTCTGTGCTGACAGCGCTAAGCCTGCTTGGGATTCTCTCTCTCTCTCCCTCTCTCTCTCTTCTCTGTCCCTTCCCTGCTCATGTGCTCTACCTCTCTCTTTCAAATAAACATTTTTTAAAAAAGAAAAAAAAAGACTTAGCAGTCTGACAGTGGCATAAAACCTTAGAGTTATGAATTCACTTAGTATTTGCTTTACCAAGTAGAGTTTCCCCTACTAAGGGATTAGAGAATCAGGACCTAACAACTAATCAATTATTTGTGTCAGAAGGTGGACCACACAAAGGTACTAGTCTTCATTAACACATACCAGGTCTTCCAAAATTAGGTCCATTTTAAATTGAAATTGAAATCAGAAAACTGTCCAAGAATTCTGTCTCCCTCCTTTTCAAGAAACAAGACAACACTGAAAGAAATGAAATTTGGGACTCTGGCAGCATTGGGCTTTCATTTTTCTGCTACCACTTCATTACTACATTTCCTTGGGAAAGCTGCTTAACTTTGACAAGCTTCCTAGGATCACTGGAGGATCCCAATGTTCTTTTTAGAATAGACAGGTTATAAATAAAGTGCATACAATACATAAAACCCTTGCCATCGTATCTGGAATATAGTGGACTCTCGCATGACAGTCTTCCTCTCTACACTTTCACCAGAGGCCCATGCTAACCTTTTCTCTTAATTCACCTTGCAACTACCTTACCTAGTCAAGTTAGGCCCATTTCTCATTTTCAAAAGGCATGGCCAATATGAGGAAAGGCAGTGGGGTGCTAAAGTAATATACTTCTCTATTTTTTTAAAAGAAACAAACAAAAAGACAACCTCTAAATTTGAAACAAATAATTACCTACTCAGATGGATCATCTTTGCTTAAAAGAACCAAAATGGTGAGCCTAACAGTCCCAGGAGAAAAACTACAGCTGGGGCTGAATGTACTAAACATCTATATGCATGTAATTGTGTGCTAAGGAGGTCATAGGAAGAGTTGTTTGAAAGGATAAAAATTTGTCTGTGATTTACTCAGTATTAACCAAGAGAGAATACAGTCACCCGCTTAGGGTAGCTCAGCTATAAGCTTAAGTCTCCAAAAGTCAGATGCCCCCACCCATCAGAGAAGCCCTACCCATGTTCCCTTGGCATCACTCGAGAGTGTAACAAATGGCCCTCAGTGGTATAGGAAGAGAAAATACACATAATCATAACCAACTGCCTTGTGCTGGGGACTCAAGAATACAAGAAAAAGCATTATTTCACTGAAGTTTGAGGCTACTATAGCATCTACTATAGCATTCCACGCTGACCTCTATACCGTCTCTTAAAGGCTGCTTCATGTAGTCTGCTCCCTGAAGATGACCAATATGACCACTTTCCTTCACCTGAGTCTGAATCCAGAATTGTGTCTGTCACTAAAATGCCTAGCCTGTGCATGGAGAGATTTGGAACTTACTAGTAACAGGACCCTTACATTGTATCATCCACTCTTTTTTTTTTTTTTTTTTTAACGTTTATTTATTTTTGAGACAGAGAGAGACAGAGCATGAACGGGGGAGGGGCAGAGAGAGAGGGAGACAGAATCCGAAGCAGGCTCCAGGCTCTGAGCCATCAGCCCAGAGCCCGACGCGGGGCTCGAACTCACGGACCGCAAGATCGTGACCCAGGCTGAAGTCAGACGCTTAACTGACTGAGCCACCCAGGCACCCCTATCATCCACTCTTAAAACACCCCAGTATATGACTTGGTCAGTATTAAATATACCTACCTAACATCCATTTATAAACTTAACTCTTTTGTCCTATTGTCTGCATTTCTTGGACACGGTGTCCCATCCAGTGTTATAAAATGCCAGGAGGAAGAGACTAAAGGCGCCTGGCTTTATTTATGAGGCACCATGTAAACATTAATGCACTAATGAGACATCCAATGAAGAAAAGCCCCCAAATACTATTCAATAAACTATTTTCTTAGTAGCTTCTAAAAAACTTTATGAGGGCCAACAAAGCAGGTCATTCATTATCTTACTGACAGATGAAGAACTCTAAGGTGAGTTTTATTATTCTGCTGCCCAAGACACAACGGTAGCAGAATTTCCTTTCTACAACAATTATATAAAATGTGAGGGATGGACTCACCATTTCTACCAACTTGTCAAATTCCTGCAATTGAGGTTTTTTGTTTTTAAAGAAACAGCTTAAATTATTTCCCCTCAATGCCCTCAAAGGGTTATTAGCAAGATTTGGAATTAAAATGGCTACTGCAATAAATATTATTTCACACAAAGTCAGACTGGCTCACACTAACCAGACCTATCCCCTTCAGTAAAGCAAACTTCAAGGCATTTGATTCATTTTTGGTCTGTAAATGGGGAAAACGAATGTTTCTTTTTTCAAAAGGAAAATTCAAACTATTCTTGGCAGACATCCAAGCTAAGGAAAATGCCCTAATTTCTGACTTTCTTTCATGATTCTAAGAGAGTCAAAATTGCCACCTTGTATCTGCAAATATGCATTACATTAATGATACACGTTCCAACAAAAATACACATACATACACACCACAAGATTTTAAAATGCAAGGGCACTGTGACAGCCTGTCTGTCTGCCTCTACTGAAGGAAGTCTGTCCCTAACCCACAATGAGGAACCTAGCGGCAGAAGATCAGCATTCAGTCAAGGGAAGCTTTTAAATCCCAAGAGGAAAAAGATGGCATATCACCAAATAACAGGTAACTAACTCATGCTGCATAATCTTTACCTAGACCCCAGGTGACTCCATTAAAATACGTTTGATGAATACATATGTTTATTGAGAGACAAACTCTGGTCACAGGAGAAAACTTAGAGGGAGTGTGACTGAATCAAAGAAATGAAAGCCTGAGTCCTTTACTCAGGGCTCCTATCCTAGGGGATGGTCATGCTGCTGCTGAGACACCAATCATCCCTCACATACCCTTGTCATTGTATGGCACCAGTACCTCAGACCTGAACAAGGACGTGCACTGCAACTTAGCAGCTCCTTTTCTGCTCACAGAGCTTCCTACTTAAATCTCATCTTTCTGCACAGAATCATAAAGCTTTTGTACTCATTCAGCCTGAGAAAGTGGACAGACTATTAGAAGGAAAATTCTATTAGGTTTATGACACTTTAAAAGATAAGTAAACACAATTCAGGAACAATAAATATTTTCTCTTCTCCACAACACAAGAGTGCACACTGACAGCCTGAACTACAGCAAGCATGGCCCTTGTGACACCTGGGTAGCATTCTAATACTAGATATAGGACTGTAAGAACAGGACCCAAGGCACCGGGATGCTCCCACTCTTAGGGCATGTAGTGAACAAAGTGCTTCCTATGCATTTTCATTTACTCCTGATACAACCCAACATATGTATGTGCCGACGTCCCCACCTCATAGAGAAACTGAAGCTTTGAGAGGATTAAGTTAATCAGATTAAGATTCACACCCAGACTTGTACCCTATACCAGGCTGTAAACTTCAAAACAGAAAGGACCACAAACGCCCTATTAAACCAACTTCCATACAAGCTGCCAAGTATACTATTCTACACACAAATATTGTAAGCGATTATAATCAAACCTGGGGATGTAGTAACCAATAATGAAAACTTACTCTCAATTCCTGGCCTTTTCTCTCCTGTGATTAATCAGAAAAAGTCAACAAAAGAACATCCCAAAGGAATTCTTTAGGGAATCTGAAGGCATATGTAAGCACATTCAGAGTGCCTCATCCATGGCTTTCTAAAACTGATAACAGCCTTTTGTTTTTCCTTCATCTCACCATAAATTTTCTTTCAATAAATACTGGAGATCAGAATGTTTTTCCTTTCTGCTGAGTTTAACCTGAAACATAAACTTCAGAGATTTAACTTCCTGATACTGGCTTTCTATTTGCTTAATAGTAAAACCTATCAATGCTCAGTAAACTGAAGACTGACTATATTTAACCAGTGCTCAAGACATGCCCTATACACTCCCAGGGGAGATAAAACACTGGATCCGCCTTCAGGGAGCTTATAATTTAGAGGGGTGTTAAAAAAAACATCCACAAGAAGGGACATTAACATTGTGACAGAGAAACACTGTACTCTGTATCAGAAACACTTAGGAAACAGGACAGTGTGACACAAATTGCTCTGCCATGGTACGAGGTGCAAAAGGTACTAATGTTAAGGGGACCATTGCTGTGAGGCTAGTAGTGTAGACCCACCACAGAAGCTGCAGTGGGGCCTTTAAGGATTGTCCTAATGCTCTTGAAGATCACCAAAGGACAAGATGTGGACCCCTTAAGATCTGAACTACAAATAGTCCAAATCCCAGGCCAGAAGAAAGAGGGAGAACTCAGTGACTCACCCAGGACTAGAAGCTGTGTCACAAACTGCATCACCTCCCTCCAAACATGCAAAGACCTTAAAAGGGGGGTTTCATACACTGCACTGGACCAAGAAGATGCCAATCTAACTGAGTCGGGAAGGGGACATTCCATCATGGGATGATGCGTGTGCTGGCTGCAGAAGGGGCTGCTCCTCATTCCCTAGCCAACTTGGATGCTGTTACTTGATCTTAATGTTTTTTAGTGGTGTTTTGTTGGTATGCAGATGTAACATCTTAGGTATAAGAGGTTTCTTGTGGGAAAGAGAGATGTTAAGTCTTTTTTTTAAGCATGTAAAATTCAATTACAAAAATCACTTTCACCCATGATGTGTAGAGTTTCAGGCTCCATTCATGAGAATTCCATAAGTGGGATACAGGAAATCGTGACTTTTTAAAAGCCAGTCTCTAGTGATTCTTATGAGTTCTGAAGTTTGGAAATCACTTTTCCAAGCTTGTATTAAAAAGCCCAAATTCACGTTCTCATATCCTTTTTGGACTATACAGTATTTACTGACAGTAACATATGCACTCATCATCTTAGCTAGGGGTTTTGATGTGTGAAGGTTAGATTTATAAATTCAGGGTGCCTGGATGGCTCAGTCAGCTAAGCATCTGACTTCAGCTCAGGTCATGATCTCACAGTTTGGGAGTTCAAGCCCCACATCTGGCTTTGCGCTGACAGTGTGGAGACTGCTGGGGATTCTCTCTCTCACTCTCTCTCTCTCTCTGCCCCTCCTCCACCTGCATTCTCTCTCTCTCAAAATAAATAAATAAACTTGAAGATTTTTTAAAAAATAAGTAAATTCTAAGAAGTGACAATTATGTTTATAATAAAAACACAGAACTTCTGTTCTGAAATGTTCAGGAGCTCAAAGGACTGGCAAGCCTAGTTAACAAACTAGCTGATTTAATAGTCAAGAAAGTACACCCAGAGAGCAAGGAGGACACACACTAGTGAGGCCAAGTCCCCAGTGTGTCAATTCTCTCCCCAAGATGTCTTACTCACATCACACATAGTTCAATTTAAAAACTGAACAGGGGAAGGAGGGGTGCACAGGCAGAGCACAGAGGATTTTAGGGCAGTGAGCCTAATCTGTACTACACCATAATGATGGATACAAGTCATTATACATTTGTCCAAACCCACAGAACACCACCAAGAGCAACCTTACTGTAAACTATGGACTCTGACATGTCAATTCATCAACTGTAAAAAAAAAAAAAAAAAATGTGCCACTCTGGTGCAGGCTATCATAATGGGGGTGGTTATGTACATGCGGGAGCAATGTATATAGAAATCTCAGTACCTTCCTCTCAATTTTGCTGTGAACCTAAAACTGCTCTAAAAAAAAAAAAAAAAAAAAAAGATTAAAAAAATTTTTAATTCCAACATGTTCCCCCTTAGATTTCCTTATTTTAAATGCCAAATATGAACCCACATGACCACATGGTGAATGGCACGAGGCCTGCACTGGGCAATCAATCCACTTACCATTCTAAGGTTCTACATCCATCCACCTCCAAAGGCAAAGACCAGTTTCACTGGTTCTGTTTCATAAACCCCAAACCACAGGCCCCACTCCTCAGTGCTCTTTTTTAGGAAGTGTCTGTGAAAATTTCAAAATTCAACCAAAGTGGGGAGGCATGTTACCCAGACAGCACCCTGTGAGCCATTTAAGATAAGGAACCACATAATTAACTTGAAAGAGACAGCTCAGAACACTTCAAGAAACACCTCAGTCTTCAAAACCCTCCTTACAACAGAGCAGGAATAATGGCAACATGACCCCACCAACACCTGCTTTTCCCATCACACTCCTCCAAAGCCTAACTGGTGTGAGGTGAGCAGGGTTGTACTGTTGCACATCTCATGCTTGTAACTAATATTTCTCACTTTAGTAACTGTTTATCTGCCTCTTCCTCCCTTCCATGATCAGGCTATGGATGAGCAGGAAGGCAGAGAAAGCACAGGAATATGTACATGTTATAACATCAGTGCAGACTTGCAATTTAATAAGAAGACAGTGCAATTTCTATTCCCTCAAGAGTTTAAAATTAAAGACCTCAATATAGAATTATACCTTTCTTAGGTTGGACCTATCTTATCTGGAACAACAATCCCTTTAAGGAAAATTATGCCTCAGTAGCAGAGAATGTACAGACTTAACTTCCACTAAGAATCATAGTCAAAATAAACAGCATGTAAAAACTTTTACCTAGTGCCCAATCCCCAATAAATGAGTCATTCTGATGCTTACATCTTTTTTCTTTGAGAGCCCAATCTGAATGGAAATCTTGAGTACATTAAAGTAACTTTTCTTGGGGCGCCTGGCTGGCTCAGTCGGTTAAGCATCCGGCTTCGGCTCAGGTCATGATCTCACAGTTCGTGAGCTCAAGCCCCGTATCGGGCTCTGTGCTGACAGCTCAGAGCCTGGAGCCTGCTCCAGATTCTGTGTCTCCCTCTCGCTCTGCCCCTCCCCTGCTAGTGCTCTGTCTCTCAAAGATAAGTAAACATTTAAAAAATTTTTTTTAAATAAATAAAGTAATTTTCTTTAATGGCTCAGGGAAATCATCATGAACATCAATTACTATCCTGTCCTTGTAATTAAGTGACAGCCTCAGGGAACGTTACGTAAGGCTGTAATATTCTGACTCCTCTGAAGAAGACCCAGTCACTTGGGTTCTGTATGCTTGCTCTGTCATTTTTGGATGTGTTCTAGAACAGAATTGGGGTAGAAGGGGTGTTGGCCAGATAGCAAGCAAGTTCCAGTCAGGTGAGCTAGCAAAGGAGCAAAAAGCACCTTCATGTTGAGAAGTGGAGACAATTTGGATGAACATATACATGAAAGAGTGCAAAAAAAGAAATACTGCCATGAGAGCTTATGCATAATTCCTTCAAAGCAGGAGAGGGATTTGGCTGGGCAGTAAGTAAGCTGGGAAGAAAGGGCAGCTGCTTTTTAAAACACCTGGTGAAGCTGCATTAAAAAGGGCAGTGCTCCTTTCAAAGGAGGCAGAGTAGCCCCATGGTATGGTACACACATGAGCCAGTGTCTGGACCACAGTAGTAAGTGTGAGGAATCATGTTTTTTTTTTTTTATTTTTATTTTTTTAATTTTTTTTTTCAACGTTTATTTATTTTTGGGACAGAGAGAGACAGAGCATGAACAGGGGAGGGGCAGAGAGAGAGGGAGACACAGAATCGGAAACAGGCTCCAGGCTCTGAGCCATCAGCCCAGAGCCTGACGCGGGGCTCGAACTCCTGGACCGCGAGATCGTGACCTGGCTGAAGTCGGACGCTTAACCGACTGCGCCACCCAGGCGCCCCTGAGGAATCATGTTTTAAGAGGGAGATTGGCAAATTAAAAAAGCACCATGAGTAAAGGGTCCAGAAAATATAAAGGGGAAAAAAAATCAGCATATCAATTCTTATATTAACAGTAAAAGACATGGCACTGGCAAGTCTTCAAATCAAAGTATCTGAAACAATGGAGATTTGGGATTCTGCAAACAAGCTATCATTAACATTTAATACACATTTGCAACTGCCTTTTCTTCTACTTACTTGAAAAACTGAACTGACCAAATTAAGCAATTTCAGTTTAAAATAACAAAAGAATGTTTAATAGCATAACAAATACCAAACCCTTTATTATAGGCAAAAGTAACGTATAAAGTTATTAGCCACTATGAGACATGGTATATTGCATTCAACAGCTAAGTAATTAGTCAATGTGGTAACACTAGACCTGACATTTGAATCCGTGACTGTCAAGGTGCATTAAAATAATATACTCCTAAAGGTAATTTAACTCACCATTGGACAAAATAAAACTGACCAAAGGAGATAACACAACTCATAAAACACATATTCCCTATTTGAGTGTTCTCATAGCAAGAACTGCACATGAAACATGTTATTTTCATATTTGTTGTTACAAAAAATAGTGAGTTCACCTTTCTGTACTTTTCTAAATTATTGATATTGTTATGATAAAAATTTCTATTATCATTTTTAAAGAAAAGAAATCAATGTTTAAAATTAGTTCCTTTTATTTCACATACTAAGATACTTAAATACTGCAGAATGGTACCCAAAGTGGGCACTAAAACCAGGAGCCCTAGACTGGAAGCCCAACTCCACCACATGCTAGGACGGTGATCTTGGGCCAGTCTGGACATCGTTCTCTTCCTCTGTAGAATGGTGATAAATCACAACCCTCTGCAACAGGTCCTGCTAACTTCCCAAAGAACACACTGAGTGAGACAGGAACCCTAGTGCCAGAAGACAGCATCGTAACTGGGAGCGCTGGGAGTGCAGCAACAGCATCAGCAGGAAGAGATGGGTACAACTAACTACAGTATCTGAGAGATGGCTTTCAAAGCAGGGGGCAGGTCCTTCAAGGTCAAACCTTCCAAAGTTCAAAACTACCATGGGCATGCTAGATGTTCCCTCCAATGGGAGATATCTGTGCAGGACAGGGTGGGTAGAGATAAACCGCATCATACACAGAATAGTGAATTTTAATGAGAAGTTTGTTTATTGCAATGTCTAACCATTTACCCACAACAAAAGATGAACACAGGATTCTGTGGGTTCCCTTCTTTCTCCTCTGATCACTAACCTCATGTCCACCAAGAAGCTCTCCTACATTTCTCCCCATTACCTCACATGACACTCAATTTTCAGTATTCACCCATGGCACAATTTCAATATTGAAATATCACTTGATGCAACACTAAAGCACTCAAACTTAATAAAAAAAAGCAAGAGATTAGGGGCGCCTGGCTGGCTCAGTTGGTGGAGCATGTGACGCTTAATCTCAGGGTTGTGAATTGGAGCCTCATGTTAGGTGTAGAGAGGGAGGGAGGGAGAGAGGGAGAAGGGAGAAGAGAAGAGAAGGGAGGGAGGGAGGAAAAAAGGCAAGAGATTAAATGATGCAAGGATTCGAATTCGATTCTGGGCTCCTCATCTGCCCATCACCAACCCAACCTTCAATTAAGGTTTCCAAATTGTTCCTTACCTTTTCTCAGCATTCAGGAAGCTGATTCTAATACGGTCCTTGAACCCAGATACATTTACAGTATTTGTATAAAGTCATACTGTAAGCAGCTTCGGATCTCCCGGAATGATTTCTAAATACAAATATAACCTAGTTTCTGAACCTCAACTACTTCTGCTGCCATGTCCTCAGCACTGATACAGTTTAGAGGGCATAATTCTTTCCTCATGTGATCTGTAACATATTTGTTTTCCTTCTGGTTTTCAAAGTCTGCATACACCTCTTAATACGCTTGTGCTGAATATTCATAAGCACGTTCATGAATTTCATTCACTCTTCATAATACCTCAATTGTTCCTTTAAAAAAAAAAAAAAAGAGGTAAAAGAGAAAACCCACCCTTAGAATTTCTCTTTGAGGTCTGTTTGATAGCATCCCTTACCAGAAATGATGCATGCACACCATAAACTCAAGTTTTCAAAGTATCCTTATGCAAACTCATACCATGTCCATCTAAAATTTAACTTGGTCCAAATGAAAACAATAATTGATAGTTTAAAAGATATTTCCACAGCAGACGCTTAGGTGGCTCAGTCAGTTAAGTGTCCAACTTCAGCTCAGGTCATGATCTCACAGTTCTTGGGTTTGTGAGTTCAAGCCCTCCATCAGGTTCTGTGCTGACAGCTCAGAGCCTGGAGCCTGCTTCAGATTCTGTGTCTCGCTCTCTCTCTGCCCCTCTCCTGCTTGTGCTCAGTCTCTCTCTCTTTCAAAATTAAACATTAAAAATTAAAAAAAAAAAAGTTTAAAAGATATTTCCACAGAAAATAGGAAGAGCTCTTGCCTTGGTATTTGAAAAAGAAAATTCCTCAAAGCATCTTTTGTTAGAAATCATGATCTACTACAAAGAACCATAATATAAAAATTGGTGAGTTTTCCTCACTGTTATATAGCCACTTCTTTTTTCAGTTGTGCACACCCATTATAGCCTTATCAGAATAAGTATCAAAATGAAAGACTTTGTCAGTAAGTAAATAAAATCAAAGAACTGTTTTAGAACTTTACTAGGACTTACATAAACTCAGTGGGGCTGGCTGATAAAGGCAATGTTTTGACCACCTTCCCTGAGCAGTCTGTAAGATGAGACCATGCAATGAGCACATTATATAACTCAATGAAAAGGCAAAGTGAAATTGTGATGAAATTTATGCTTCCCTCTATTTTTCAGTCTCCTCTTTTCCTACTTTTCCTACCAACAAATCTTTCCCACCCCACAAAGGAAAGGATGATAGAGAAGCACACACTGTGTATTCATTCTTGCAACAAATATTTTCAATAATACTGATTTTTTTGTGCTTGGCACATTAAGAAGTATACAATATTTTAATATAAAATACAGGAAGTCCTTGAAACAAGCTTGCAAAGAAGAAAATCATCTCTATTTTACAGAAAGGAAGTGGGGGGTTCCACGAGATTGGAAAACTAGCCCAAAGTCATACAACCAAAACGGGGCAAAATGGCTGCAATGCTCTAGGTACCTGAATCAGTGATTTGGATCAGCACCTCTCCTCACAAGCCACTGCAATTTAAAGCTAACGGTCTAGGGGGTGCCTGGGTGGCTCAGTCGGTTAAGCATCTGACTTCGGCTCAGGTCATGATCTCACAAAATGTGAGTTTGAGCCGCACATCAGGCTGTCTGCTCTTAGCACAGAGTCCACTCTGGATCCTCTGTCTCCCTCTCTCTCTGTCCTTCCCCTACTCGCGTTCTTTCTCTCTCTCTTTCAAAAATACATAAAACATTAAAAAAAATAAAGCTAAAGATCTGCATTCCAGAACCTGCTCGTATCTCAGGAAATGGACAACAGTGGGCAGCAGGAGTCAGTATGTGAAATGTGGTAAAAAGTATCTATGGTCAGTCAGGGGATGGTGTGTGCCTTCATACAAGTTTATTTGCTTCCCTGCCTGTCCCCTCAGGTGGAGGAAAGCTTCCAGGGGTTGTTTCAGGAAAGCCTTCTTAACTCTTCTTAATCCTTTTCAGCCAACCCCTTACTCATTCCACAGCCTCAGGTGTTGCAACCAAAGTACTTTGAGAAACCTGACAGTTACCAAGGAATCACCCTAAAGTTCTTTGCTACCCCCATAAGACACCTCCCAGCCAGTGCCCACCCTGCTGAATTCTAGGAATATTACTGGAGTCTACAAAAAGCCTGGGACTATCAGTATAAAAGGGCAGGATTCAGAAAATGATACAAAGGAGAGAAAGCAAACTTTGAAATTGCCTAGGAGATCAGAAGCCATGGCCTCACAGAGCAGGCTGGCCAAGCAAATCAGGGATAAATGAGTGTGAGCACGCACACATCTATGTAACTGCCTAATTAACTCTGCCCTCCAACACACTTAACTAGAGATGGCAGGAAAAATGCCCAGCACCACTCTTTCAGTGCCTTTCCCTTTCAACAACCACTTGATTAAACCTATGAGTTCATGAGACTATGAGACTCTAAGCAAGCAATGCATGTGCTGCTCCAGGGAAGTCATTCTCTTCAACCTACAGCCACAGGCATCTCAAATTACCCTACAGAACTGTAGGTAGAAAGAGAACACTGAATTGAAACGCTTCAAGCCACAAATAACACCAAAATTTGCTTTCCCAAGTAAAACCCAAGATACTAAAAGTAAACAAAAATTCTGATCATATGACTCAAATGCTCACTCTGCCACTAGACAAGATATATGACCTTGAATGAGCCACTTAACTTCTCAGAAGTGTGGTCATCTCAGTATAAAATGTTCAGGGCTCTGACTCCCCAGGCCAGCATATTAATTTACCAGGTACTGGTCTACACACCAGGGATACAATAGTGAACAAAGTAGAGAAAGTCTGTGCTCTCATTCTAAGAGGGGGGACACAAGTGAATACTTTTGCTGCTGCTGTGAATATGTTCTGATGCTTAAAAAAAAAAAAGTTACAGGGAAAACCTACCAGAGCGAAGAGGAGAGGGAGTGCTGGGATGGGGTGGTTGCTATTTTATACTGGTAGTCAGGGAGGCAGGCCTTTCTGCTCCCCTGTCATTTGTGCAGAGAGCCGAAAAAGGTGATGAATACTTGCCCTGCAGGACCTTCTGAGCCCCAATTAACCTACACAGAAAAACTCACAGGCGCTGCAGGGTGTGCCACACTAGCCCTACTAACTTGGCCAGGGCATCATCCTCCGAGGCTTGTAGGCAACATGGTGGTTCTATTCAAGCTCCGATAATGGTAACATGTTCCACTCCTTCATGCCAACAACAGACACAGTGCCCCAAGCACACCTCTGTGAAAACAGGCACTGCCCAGCATACTAGAACAGACCACTTCTCTGGGCAAGCCAAGCCATTCTCAACACTGACTGCTTCCTCGTGCAAAGCTCAGGCTTGGGTTAGAGAGAGAGGGCTGCAAGAGGCAAAGCCAAAGGCTTTGGACAAAAAAAGCTTCCAGACTTGTCCACTTTCCACCTGACTGCACAGTTTCTCTTCAGCAAAACCCCATCCTCAAGGTTGAGGTATGAGGTCTCTTTTGGCAGAGCCTAGTTATGACTCTATAATCTAGCACTCAAAAACAAAGTCTACCTTATTTCTGTAAGGACAACACTCAGAGGGAGAAAAAATAACACGTTTCATTGAAAAATAAATCCCTAAAACTATGGTGCACATCGTTGCATATTAACATTTGGAATGAGGTTACTTGGGCTATGAGATGACGAAATTCGATTGCTGAGTAATAACAAAAGTCTATCACCAGAGCCACATTTAAAAAAAATTTTTTTAACGGTTATTTATTTTTGAGAGGGAGAGACAGACAGAGAGTGAGCCAGGCAGGAGCAGAGAGAGAGGGAGACACAGAATCCCAAAGAGCCTCCAGGCTCTGAGCTGTCAGCACAGAGCCCAACGCGGGGCTCAAACTCGTGAACAGCTAGATCATGACCCAAGCCAAAGTTGGATGCTCAACCAACTGAGCCACCCAGGTGCCCCTTCCAGAGCCACATTAATAGCTTGTGTGTGCTGTCCTTGTTACGGCTGTACTTCTACCATTTCAGATGATCTTGGCATCTGATAAAGCCAATGCTTTTGAATTCTAAGGCCAGCAACCACTCTCTAGATGCTAATATAGCAAGGTTCTTCTCCATGGTAATTCACTGGCTAAATTGGACATCGTATTTCCTATAGTGGAGGGGGGGTGCTTTTTGCCCATTTTTCAAAATTGAAAATTCCAAAAATGAAGAGGATGCACATTTCTAAAACACAGATTTTTAAGTTTTAAAGTTTCCCTTAAAAAATAGATTGGTTAAAGCTGGGTCTCCAGGCCCATGGAAACCAGGTGTAAAGTTGAACTGAGCAGAGGCTGCCCCGGGGGCCAGCAGAAGTTCTCCAGCAAGCCCCACAGCCCTCACTCCTCAGAATACTCACACATGTATGTACTGGCATGGGCCAAGAATCCTTGATCACAGGCCAGAGCAGTGGTTCTTCAACCCTAGCTGACAATCAGTCCACCAGGAGGGCTTGTTGTTGTTGCTGGGTGTTTTCGTTTTGTTTGTAATTCTACATCTTGGGCTTCACCCAGATCTACTGGATCAAAATCCTTAAGAGTGGGGCCTGAGCATCCATATTTTATAATCTCCCCTAAATAATCACAATAACCACAACTATGGTCCCATGAGAAATAATGTCAGAAAGACTCCAGTATGTACCACCAAAACTCACATTCTTAATAAAAATTTAAAAAGCCCCCAAAATACCATCACCCTGGATCCCATGTTACAAGTTTTTTCCCCCATATTATAATGTTAAACATCATGCTGTAGCTAACAAATGCGTGGTCGTGCACGGTTGTTATCTCATGACCATTGAAAACAAACTGGTGTGGCCCCAACAGAGTGGGAAAAGCCCAAACAGCAGATCCCATATAACACTTCAACAAAAACACTAAGTAGCAGATGACCACACAAGTGCCCCCCATCTCCCTTCCCCCTCCATTGGGGATGACCATACTAATTTATTATCCAAATAGGACACTTCAGAATGAATGAGGCACTAGAAATAAGTATGCCAGGACAAAAGATGTAAACCAGGACTGCCTTGGGCAAACAGAAGGTATGGTCACCCTCCCCCTCCCCTTCATCGTTCCACCCTTAAAGAATTTTTAAAGGACCAAAACACTCCCCTAAATTCCCCCGGCCCACACACAAAAACCCACTACCAATGAAAACAACAAACATCCAGATGGTGACTCCTTATTATCAAATTCCAAGTTAGAGGCAGGAAAAGTAACAACCCCCACCACAGTGACTATACCTGGCAGGCCCTCAATAAATGGTTTTTCAATGAATAATCAGGAGGCCAATGAAGACCATGAGTGGCAGATGCTGGCATGATGAATCTATTCAGTGATTTGCAAAGGCAACTTTCAAACAACCTCAAAGAAGAGCTACAACCTTCAAACCTCTCAGGTGATCTCTCCCACAGGGGCCTTCTGGCAAGACTAGCATAGCAGTCCTTACTTTAACGGACCACACAGGAATAAACTTGGTGAGATACAGATATAATTAAATGGGGGAGGACAAACAGGACCCAAGAGCTGATTCCCTTCTAGGATGCAGACTCTCTCCACCTGCCTCTGGAGTAGACAAAGTTCTTCCTTTTCCAGGATCAGGTACCCCATGTTGTTCCTTATGGCTATGGGCCAGTTGCTCTCAGAACTTACCCCCTAAACTGGCCTTGGAAAACCACTCAACAATAGGCAGGAAGCTTGAAAGGTTAAGATGGACAGGGGAGGGGCGCCTGACTTCAGCTCAGGTCATGATCTCGTGGTCTGTGGGTTCGAGCCCCACACTGGGTTCTGTGCTGACAGCTCGGAGCCTGGAGTCTGCTTTGGACTCTGTGTCTCCCTGTCTCTCTGCCCCTCCCCCACTCATGCGCACGCGCGCGCTCTCTCTCTCTCTCTCTCTCAAAAATAAACATTAAAAAAAAAAGACTAATGGAAAATCCTGAAATCAACTACAAAACCCATGAATGCCTACAACCATCATCATTCAGACCTTTTTTTTTTTTTTAGATGAAACTCTAGTTCATTAGAAGGATAAGCAGCACTGAAGTGTGATAACATGAGCAATGAGACTGAGAATGGCCACACACACACCATCACAGACCCCTGGGGAGAGGTCTTGGGCCTGCCTCAGAGCACACTCCAGGCTTCTTGAGAAAACCTGAAGGCTACCTATATTCTGCCATACCTGTGTGCCCCTGCCTCTGGGCCCTTCCAAACAGCCCTCCTTAGGAAAAATGCAAGTCTCTTTAGCACCAAGGCATTCCTTCAAAATTTGAACTGAAAGGGGGGCTTTTTGGGGTGATGGAATTGTTCTGTATTCTGACTGTGGGTAAATCCATATATGTGTTAAAATCCAAAGACTTATACACCAAAAGAGAACAAAGTCAATTTTACTTTATGACAATTTTTAAAATAAAATTTAAATACTGAAGGGAAGCAGGAATGAGTCAAAACCCAGGACACCTCTAAGACCTTCAGCCTCTTTCCTGTTTATTCAGTGAGGGGCCCCTCAGACAGACACATCCGCTTAGGGATTTTGCTCTGTTGGCATGATCTTCCCTCCCCCTCTCCCTCCCCTCCCTCCCTCTGCTGGTGTTCACTTTTCCTAGTCTTATGACATTATCATGCAACAAAATTACAAATTAGCATCTCCAGTTAGGAAATTATCAGGGAAAATATCAACACTGAGACAGGTGTAATTCCTACCCCAAGAGCTACAGTCAAGGAGAAAGAGCTGAGCCACCAAGGCTCAGTAGAGAACAAAGAAGCACAGGAAAGGAGATCACAGATTCTGGAGCATTTACAAAGAACTATCCCACACCAATGTGAAGGTGTACTCATTTTCTGAAAACCCAGTGCAAAGAAACTGAACCTTGCCAACCCTGATAAAAACAAAGCAGAGTAATAAAGCTGTGAGCAATGTTACCAACTTCAGGCACCCAGAGTGAAGTCAAGGACAAAGTGAGGATATGTATGGACAGCCCAGCACAGTGCCTAGGTTATGCTAAGGTAAAGAAGCATGAATAGCATGACCACACAAGCAATTCATTACATTACATGAAACTGATGAAACACCCTGCATCACAAATGCCAAACAGGACTTCATTCGCTAAGCTGTGCTGCGTGCACCACTTTTCCCATATAGCACTGAAAGTGAAACACAGTTCTTCCAGACTAGGAGGAGACCTGAAAAAATTCAGTAGCAATTTTTCTTTCCTGTCCTTTCTTGGATGGAAACACACAAAATAATCTTCTCTGGATCTTTGGAAAGGGAGTCACAACAATCCCTAATTTAAAAGGAACAAAACTGGTATACATAGAAATACTTCTATACTGTGTTCTCAATCAGTAGGTGTGTTCCTAAAACTGGTACTTAGATCAAAGAATTTTTTGCAAGTCACTAAAGTTCACCAAGTTTGAAGAAATTCTATTGGGTGTCCGGTTTCTCACACATGTGAACTACAACTTCAAGTACAGGGTTTGTTTCAAATGGGAGACACCTGAGGTGCATGGGTAGCTCAGTCAGCTAAGTGTCCAACTTTTAATTTTTAATGTTTATTTATTTTTTGAGAGAGAGGGGGACAGAGCGTGAGCAGGGAAGAGGCAGAGAGAGAGAGAGAGAGACACACACACACACACAAAATCTGAAGCAGGCTCCAGGCTCTGAGGTGTCAGCACAGAACCCAACACAGGGCTCAAACCCACAAACTGTGAGACCATGACCTGAAGTCAGACATTCAACCAACTGAGCGTGGTGCCCCAGCATCCGACTCTTGATTTCAGCTCAGGTCATGATCTCACAGTTCATGGGTTTGATTCCCCGGAACGGACTCTGTGCTGACAATGCGCAGATTCTCCCTCTCTGCCCCTCCCCCACTCATGTGTGTGCTCTCACACTTTCTCTCTCAAAAATAAACATTAAAATGGGAGACACCTGACTGTAAGTCCTGGGGAGACAATTTGCCCTTTCAGGAATAAGAAACAAGACTTTGTTTCTGAATGATCTGCAGGTGGTTGAGATGCTGAGTACAAATCTGTGGGCCACTTCCCCAGGCCTCTCCATCAGGGGGTCACACTTAAGAATTGGTCAAGGGCAACAATTTTATTTGGGCAATATTCTTTCCACACTCTCAGCTGACAGAATTTTGGACCCTAGCAGAGCAACCACATAGCACAGGGACAGTAGGTCTTGCCTGAGGCCTGGCTTTTACTATGCTGAGGGAGATTAAAGAGGCCCAAAAAGAAGCCCTGCTGACAGACAATGAACCACACAGTTTAGGACCACCAGCAATTAATTTCTAAACCTTCAATCACAAGACATCAAACTATTGTGTTTCAGTCTTAGGATACTAGTAAACTATGAAGGGATTTTGCTTCTATTTAAAGAATGACAGTGAATGGGGTCAATTGGGCATCTTCTCATCATAGTTTCAAATTCTTCACATGATCACATCCATCCTGGAGCACTGTGCATTTCAAATCATCATGTGAATGAGGGAATAGCAATGGTGAATCTGACCTCATTAACTGGAGCCATTGTACAATTAAACTACTCAGCTGCCATCTGCATGGCCTCTGCAGTTAAAAATATAGGGGTAGGAAAGAAATTCAGCCAGAGAGAAGGAATAGGTACAATTTTAGGTGGAAAATGCTCCCTATTCTTTCCAGCAGGCTCCTGAAATTCACTGGAGTTTGAGCAGCTGGCACAGAAGAATATGTGAATAAAAAATGAGCTTGAGCAACTGGATGGGGCAACAGGGGATCGGCTGGTATGCTTAAAGACAACCTGGACCCAAGTGTAAGTGATACAGCAAAGGGGATATAACTTGAAAATGGCCATGCCATCTTCTCATCTCACTGCAGATGCTGGTGGTTCTCCCCACCAAGGTAATCATGACCATTATGACCCCAGGAAGGTACGAGAAGGTTTGCTTTTGCTCCTTCCCCCATGCTACTCACTCAATTAAGTACCAGCATCTCCTCCTTATGAAAGTAGGAGGGGAGAAGAGAGGGACAATGTATGCAACCTACATCCATCTTGGATCCTGCCACAGTTTGGTGACACCTGATAACAGTTGCCTGCTCTAGCCTAAATACCCACTGGGAATTCAGAGTCTTGTGGCTGGCTGGCTGCCACACGAGACAGCAGCAGCAATTCTAAGAATCCCAGGTTAGACCGCTTAGTGCAATCCAAGATTAGGTAAGGAGACTACTGGGACACAAAGACCCATCCTCTATTTAAGAAATAAGACCAGATAAAGAGGCAAGCTATTGCTAATCACATTTAAATGAATTTAATGTGTTAAATAAATTCATTAAATAAATGAATTGAAATGAATTTACACAGAGTTTAATAATGTAATATTTTTATTCTACAAAAATTAGAATGTACAAAAATGTAATGTTTTGTGAAATTTAGACCTAAAACATATTTTCAGATGGTTGCTTTAGAGTGCTCTAACTACATCTATGTTAACATGTTGTTAAATAGGAAATAAACTACCAGCAACTTCCTAAAGTAAAAAACTTATTCGTTGAAGTAAACAAGTGATATCATAAATCAACAGTAACTAAGAGATGTGAATGCACCCAGTTCCTCCTAGTATATTTATGAAATATAATTCTGTTGATGACATATTAATAAAAGCCAGAAATCTTTTATCTCACTGGTATCAATCAGCTGTTAAGAGTTGTAAGTCATCCCCTAATTCCCTCCAGACATGCTTTAAATATGCAACCCCCAACAAAGTGTTCAAAATCATGACTCAAAAATCTCAAGACATTTCTTGATGATTATCACAATACTACAATCTTATTAAAATGCAAACATGAGAACTTAATTCATTTGTAATATAATGTAGAAGCACATACTACAAAAATCTTAAGCAATTTTCCCATCCTAATCCACTCCCATTAACTTATCCTTGTATCTTCTCAAAATTCTATCCACCATAACCACCCTTCCTTTTATTTAAGAACAAACTCATGCATCTGTAAGCACCAGGAGGGCAAGGACCCTACCTTGCTGACTTTTCTCTACTGCAATTCTAGCACCTAGCTGATACTCATTATTTGTAAGGAGCTGAAACTCTGCTTTTTTGTTTAAATGACAAGATAGGAATAAATAAAATTTTAAAATAATCAAAGTTAATTTTGCCATAAAAAAAAAAGCCAAGTCACATAATACCACTTGAGATTTTGTGAATTGGGGCTCCTGAGTGGCTCAGTCAGTTAAGCATCCAATTCCTGATTTCGAATCAGGTCATGATCTCATAGTTTGGGATGGGAGACTGAGCCCCGCATTGAGCTCTGCACTAATAGCACAAAACCTGTTTGGGATTCTCTGTTTCCCTCTCTCTGTCCCTCGTGTGTGTGTGTGTGTGTGTGTGTGTGTGTGTGTGTGTGTGTGTGTGCGCACACACACACTCTCTCTCAGAAATAAACATTAAAAAAAAAAAAGATTTTGTGAATTATAATTTTTCCCAGGAAGACATATGTCAAACATATGCACAAGATTTTGGCAAAAGCAAATTTTTTCATTATAATTACAAAATTTGTACATAATAAGTAAAACTCCAGACCTTCACAGATTCTTCTCTTAGTTTTATAACCAAATACCATTACAGTTAAAATTAGAAGGGTTTGAGCAAGCTTATACCAACTGTGGCCACTGACATCCTGTACCTATTGAGAACTGGCACCTTTTCACCATAAACAAAAGACATTTGTGCCTTCTGCTAAGAGCAGCAGCAATACTGAAAGGGCAGTAGAGGGTGTTTTCTTATCACTCAACTGAGTTACCTCCTAAAACCCTTAGATTTAGACTGCCCAAGAAATACTAACATCAATGATGTTGGCTAGAAATACCCTTTGCTATAGAACAAATCTATCTGCTCGTCTAACCCCATGTCTACCTACCTTTCCACTAACATAGGAAAAAAGCACACGGTGCCATATATTTTTATTTGAGGAGTGAGCAAGAGAGGGGTTACTGCACTATCTCAAGATTTACACATAAAAAAAGTGGACTATGTATGTGGTTTGTGCAGACACTAACATTAAGTAAAAGCAAACAAAACCTAAAATGTCAGGACTACAACTGAAAGCACACAGTATCAAAGCCAAAACCTGGACACTGAATGAAGACCCCACTGTGGGTTTCAAAACTGAATGAAGTACTTTTTGCTCCTCGAGAGGCTAACTTTGTCTTTTCTAATCCAACACGTAATTTTTTGGTAAAAGCAGTTACCAGTATTAAAAGAAAAGAAGAAAGCGAAATTAGAGAAAGACAAAAATCATATGACTTCACTCATATGAGGACTTTAAGAGACAAAACAGATGAACATAAGGGAAGGGAAACAAAATTAATATAAAAACAGGGAGGGGGACAAAACATAAGAGACTCTTAAATAAGGAGAAAAACAGAGGGTTACTAGAGGGGTTATGGGAGGGGGGATGGGCTAAATGGGTAAGGGGCATTAAGGAATCTACTCCTGAAATCATTGTTGCACTGTATGCTAACTAATTTGGATGTAAATTAAAATAAATTAAATTAAAAAAAAAGAAAAGCAGAATATACTAATTATAGTAATGTTCTCTATCTCCCAAGCCCAGTGGTCAATTTTAGAAGAAATAAATCAAAATCTTTCTGAAAAGCCCAAAGAATACTCCCTAATTGGATGTGGAAATGCAATATAATGATGTCCCAACTCATTATATTAAAATATTACTGTGATTATGATGCAAGATAATCATATACTTAGAGAGGCAGCTTAAGTAATTGCAGTAACAAGCCACATATAAAAAGGAAGCATACAAATAAGTAACGATTAAGGAAAAAAATAAAGAAAATCTGTGTTTCCATCAGTTTCTCCAAATCTTTTATTTAAACAACAGTACTGCTTCAGAGTAAGCCTCCAAATCCAAAAGGCAGTTTTATTTACGGGAAAGAAAGAAAAAGGGAAAACAAAAACAAACAGAAAAAACAGGTCTGAGTGCAAGCAACAGAATATTATAGCTCATTCTCACCCAGTTATTAGCAAGCCCAACTATCACAGCAATTATTAAAGCAAATTTCCTGCCTAATTAAAACCGAAGTCAACCTGCCATACACCCCACAAACAGTGCCACTTAGAGGAGAACACCTCTGTCTGGGAGACCAGTCTGGAGCCAGAGCAAGAGGACTCTGCCCAGTGAAGACTCTGATTTGGATAAAAAGAGAGGCAGAGGCATCTCCAAAGGTGAGATGTTTGTTTACACCAAATGCATAGCATTGGTATACTTTCCTGAGGTCTGAAAGTTAAAGGACAAGGTCATTCTAGAGATTATGGATTACGGCAAAATCAAAAGCCAAAGACACGCCAAAGCAAGATGCCACAAGGACAACCTTCATGTTCAAAGAGCAGCTTACTTCTCTCTGAATTCCAAACTGAGGAGCTTCTGAAAACCGATCTGTGGGAGAGGAGATAAGCTCTTTACAATTTTGAATTTCAAAGCATTTCTAGCAAAAACCAGGTTAAATTCTAGGACCTATCCATCCAACTTCTAGTGAGGTAACATGTTTGCAAAGTATGTGTGGCTGTTGGTTTACTCTTCCGAAAGGAGTATCCCAAATATGTCTCTGTGGCTTTTCTCACTAGACTGAGCCACATACCCACTGTTCCACTTAGCCATCCTCTATTTATTGTCAACAAGTCTCTCTGGCACAAAGAAGGTACCTCAACCTATGTAACCAGAGTTTGAAAGAATTATTTACTAGTATAGGAAACATAAAGGAAAATAAGCTTAGATATCTTAAAACTGGAAACAAGTTAGGAAAAAACATGCAATGTTTAACTTTTTTTAAAGAAAACGTCAAACGACTCTTAGTAAGTCTATAAATGAGATTGTGGCTGGAAATATGAGGCTTAAGGTTACTCTCCTTCAAAACTACCCAATTAATTCAAATTGCATCTGTATCTATACAGAGAATTAACTTGGGAGAGTCCCAGATTCTACCCCAAAGGCTGAGCATAGCTACCCCAAGTCTCCACAGCTCTCCCACAGTCCAACTGTAAGACTTTTGTGCTTATGCTATTACATACTATATGATAATATATGCTATATGTTTTTATACTTTTATAATTTTATGATTATAAGAACACAAAAATCACATCAATTTACCTGATTTATAAACCCCACACATAACTTCCTTCTCACTAAGCTTGTGTGACTACCACCAGCTCCACCTCTGATCCAGGCCCTACTCACTCAAAAAGAGAAGACACAATCACTCCAATAACTTCATTTTTCTATCATTTCAAAGACTTTTATAGCATAGAGGCCAGGTGCTCAACATTAATTCATCAGGTAAGGGAGAAAGTCTCCCCAGAAAACAGTAGAGGATAAGGAGGGGCTCAACTACTCAGAAGGAAAAGGTGGGCCTGTGAGACAGTCACAGGGCCAGTGCCAAGGGCTGCCAAGAGCATTTACAAGCACTTCCCAAATCACCCATGCCAGGCATATGGTATGCAGTCTTTCATTATTCAAGATTCAACAAGCAAGCTGGAAAGAGGCAAAAATCAGTATGGCAAAAACAAAAACAAAAACAAAACAAAAACACCACTTTTAGAAGAATTCATGTGGGCCTAACATTTTTTTTTATTTTTTTTTTCCAACTTTTATTTATTTTTGGGACAGAGAGAGACAGAGCATGAACGGGAAGGGGCAGAGAGAGAGGGAGACACAGAATCGGAAACAGGCTCCAGGCTCTGAGCCATCAGCCCAGAGCCTGACGCGGGGCACGAACCCACGGACTGCAAGATTGTGACCTGGCTGAAGTCGGACGCTTAACCGACTGCGCCACCCAGGCGCCCCTAACATTTTAAAATATAACCTGAAGAATGATTGCCTCAAAAATTGAAATGTTGTTTTTCTACTTTTAATTGTGAAATTTCTAGACATACAGAAAAGTGGAAGAAATAGTTTCAAATATACTGAATATCTAATACCTAGAGTCAACATGTAACGTGACATATATATCTATTTCGCTTAATAAGATAGAGGTCCTCCTGAGCCATTTCAAAATAAGTTATGGACATCAAAAAAGTTCATTTCTAAATACAGTTAAGAGTATTCTCTTGCCATTATCACACACCATTATTACAACTAAAAAACAAAACAAAAACAAAGACAAAAATAAAACCAACAGTCCCCAAATCATCAAATACCTATATTTAAATGTTCCTAATCCCCTCTCCCCATTTTTTAGATGGTTTCTACAACAATCCCTCCCAGCATTCCTTTGATAGCCATGGCATTGACTTTTTGAAGAAATCATACCAGCTGCTTTATAGAAGGGCTCACATTTTGGATTTATCTGACTATTCCCTGACATTGTTTTATTATTATTAACTCGTTTTTCTATCGCCAGCTTTACCTTAGATTCTGATTAACATTTTTTGGAACAATATTTCTTAGATAACACTTTATATTTCTAAGCCATCTAGGATTACACTGTATCAGGCTTTCCAACTATTAGTAATCCTAAATTTGATCACATATGTAGTAAAATGAATGTTTTAGTCTTAAATGATTTCACTTAAAAGCACTTAGGATTTCTAGAGATGTTTATAAATAAGTAAAGGAGAATACAGGAAAAAGAAAAAGGAATAACAAAAATAAGGGAAACAGATGAGCCAAAATGTGGAACCGGGGTATTGGTTTACTTCAAGGAAAGTAGCCTAAGTTATAAATGACAAATGTGACCAGAAAATGAGAGGTTTGTAGTATTCATGTATAATCCCCTTTAGAATACTCTTAAGATCTTTAAAGCAAATACAATCCATTGGTGATTAATACAGCAAAACTATCCACACAGCTAATTCCTCGGGTACCATTAATATACATTTAAAAATGATATATGGGGGCGCCTGGGTGGCGCAGTCGGTTAAGCGTCCGACTTCAGCCAGGTCACGACCTTGCGCTCCGTGAGTTCGAGCCCCGCGTTGGACTCTGGGCTGATGGCTCAGAGCCTGGAGCCTGTTTCCGATTCTGTGTCTCCCTCTCTCTGCCCCTCCCCCGTTCATGCTCTGTCTCTCTCTGTCCCAAAAATAAATTAAAAAACTCTTTAAAAAAATAAAAATAAAAAAATAAAAATAAAAATGATATATGTATGGAACACCATCTTCCAAGTCACTACATACTTTTCAAACATGCTTTTCCATATACATACTCACACCGTGGATCATCACAACAACCCCAGAGAAGTAAGTAGGGCAAGCATGTTCACATCCTCCTTTTACCAATGGGAATTTGAGCTCAAAGGCAAAGATTCAGCCAAGATCACTCACAGTTAGTGTCAAAACCAAGGTTAAATTCTAAGTCACCTGACAGTACAATGAACTTTCCAACAAGATCAATTATGATTTGTCCGCAAGGTTCAACCTGGGTGCAATTTTTCAGAAACACCTTTATGTAGGCTACTACAGTGCAAAGCTATACAGGCAGGACACAGATATGTTATATACGTAAAGTATAGTTTTATGCAAATACATATAAACATGTACTACATATAGTTCTTTTAATCTCAATGTTCCTCTATTTGAGTCAACAATATAAGTATGGTAAATCCTCTTTAAGAAACATTGATCCTACAAAGATTTCCCAACATAAGTTGTGTCATGTCACTACAAAGACATGACAAAGAATAAAAGATATGACAGCACTGCTGAAAATCAATCCCTATTCCTCAGGCAAAACAGCATTTAAAGTCACACTGTATGCAGCCTGGACTCACTCAGTCTAGGTCTTTCCAGCCTCCCTCTATTCACAGCCTTGTGCTGGCACACTGACTGGCACTGATGTCCTTAAGTCGGATTACATTTTAAATGCACCAGGAGAGCTCTTTTTAAGTGAAAAGTATATCCCAAATAGAAAATAACCCTATTTTACAGAAATATCACAATTCTGTGTTTCTCACAGAAATTCTGAGGAAACATGTTTCAAGTTCGTTCGTCTCACTGTTAAGTAGTCTAGAGTCCATGAACCCCAAGGCCTTTTTTGACAGAACTGCCAGTGGATTTAATTTAAAATTTTCTGAAAATTGTTACTTTAGATACAAGATGCAAGGCAAGTCTTGTGTACATTTTTGCACATTCTCATAACAACTCTGGTCATTCTCTGATCAAAAAGAAATTAATTGAACATTTATTTTATAAGCCCACCAACTTGGGTTACCTTGTAAAAAGGGTTAATACCAATAACCAGGCTGCACTTTATACTCTGCAAAGTGGTTCTGCCGTGACCTAACTCCTATCCAGCTGTACAGCAACCCTGAATACAGAGCCTTTATCCATTGGTGAAGTCGTAGGTGAGAATAACTGTTCTGGAAGTTCTGCTGCCTAAGTCCCTCAGTATACATGATTCTTCCTGGAGTTCTGTAGTAACTAATAAAGTAGACTCGCTGCTCCCTATACTGCCCAGGTTGTACAACTAGGTGGTAGGAAAGTAGGACTCCAACCCAGCTGTCTGGGACTACAAAGTCTGGGCCCTTAGCCACAACACTATCTGGCTTCACATCGCCAGGTGGTAGACAGATCCGCTGCCTCAAGGAACCCACCCAGCTACCTAACAATTGTTGATCAGATGCCTTATTTCCACAAATGGCAGCCACTAAAATTCTCCACAGCAACCAACCCTCACAAGCCCAAAACAGCTGCTGGAAACTAGCAGAAAGCAGACTATTGCTTTCCATAATCCTTTCTTTTCCCAGTTCAAAGTACACCCACACAGGGAGAACCAAGTGCTGAAAAGCCAGGGAGGAGGGGATTTCATCAAGTCAGAGAGAGAGCCTCACAGCCCTCTGCTAGCCCCCAGTAGGACAACAGAAAGCTTTGTGCGATACATGCTTGTGAGGTTTCCTCACCAGCAATTTAGAATGAGGAAATTCCATTTACTGCAGACTTTTGTTAAAAAGCTCCCATTTAGATAGCCATGCCCTTAATAATCTTCCCCTGTGCCACTTTAGCCATTTTACCTCCACAAGAGCTGACAACTCAGCAGACGGTATCAAAAGTACTTCTGTACTCAGGCCTGAATGGGAGTATGAGGGCCTAGGCCAGACAGAAGTTCTATTCAGAAGGACAGCCTTTGAAAACTCCTCTGGCATTCTAAATCCCAGAAATTGAAATCACTGCAAGTGAAAACCTTCACTGCCCAGAGGGGGTTGGGGGCAAGGCCCGTGACCAACTGTGCTACCTGGGCCAGCCGTAGATTCACCACGACAGAGAAGCCGGGGTAGACTCAGCATCTTATCAAGACACGGCAATCTGCCCGAGTCCGTATTCTCTTGGACAGAATTTCCCCCAGACATTTAAAATGAGGTATCTCTAAATGTAGGATGCACAACTCCTGGTGCCAAAGGTCATCACCTGAATCATAAGAACACCATTTAATGAATGTTTAACTGAAAGTTCACTTTCCATATACCTTTTTTTTAAATGTTTATTTTTGAGAGAGAGAGAGACAGACAGAAAGAGAGCAGGGGAGGGGCACAGAGAGAGAGAGGGAGACGCAGAATCCAAAGTAGGATCCAGGCTCTGAGCTGTCAGCACAGAGCCCAAGGCGGGGCTCAAACTCATGAGCCATGAGATCATGACCTGAGCCAAAGTCGGGCACTTTAACCGACTGAGCCACCCAGACGCCCCTCCATATACTTTCTAATCTTAAAAACAACCCTGCTTGGCAGAGGGGGGACTCCTGGACCTGTTTTTTCAGACAAGGAAACAAACTGAGAGGAGTTAGTTTGCACAAGCTTACAGACCTACTTAAGCCCACTGACTTGAGAGTCAACCCAGGTCTCCCAAATCACAGTTTACCTAGCCCATTCTTCTCCAACCATGTGCCCTCCTTGTGACTCATCATTAACAAGAAGGTGGTGTGTGGAGGCCCTGGCTCTGTACAGGTGGGACATGCAACTTGGTGACAGATGGGGACAGTTACAGCTGAAGCAAAGACTAAGTGTCCCTTTTTCCCTCAAAGGCCCATTCTCATGTAATTTAATTACCTGCCTACAAAGTAAGAGGATCTTGAGGGTAAGGATTGACTGTCTCATTAATTTCTATATCCCCAGAACCCAGGACAATCCTAGACACACAAAGTACACTGGGTCAATGTTTGCTGGATGACTGGGCCTGAGCAAAATCTCAGACAAGTCACTGGAAAAGGTCAAGCAACACTGTCTCCACAATCTACACAATCATAAAAGAAAAAATTACGAGAAAAAAATATGCCTAATTGTAAACCTCCAAATCTTATTTTACATAACTTTAAAAATAAAGTACTTCATTTATACTAAAACCAAGTGAAAAGAAAACCACATTGCTACAACAAGTTCATAAAATACAAATGCTTCACTTCAAAACTCTATATTGCTTAATTGTTTGTTCCCAAAGGACTTCCAATTCCAAAGAAGTTGGTTCTCTGGATTCAATCTAGTCTTTATTATCCAACTGCCAACAAATTAAAATAATCAGTTTTGAGCAAAAAAAAAAAAATTGTATTAATCTAACAAAGAGTATTTTTTGCCTCTGCCTATCACTTTGATTTTTTTTTCAGTAGAAGAGTATCTTGTCTAGTTCCTCTATAGATGTCTCAGAATGTCTGAAAGCTTAAGAACCCAGATAGAATGAAAACCCACAAATATTTTAAAGGCTTAAGTGAAATAAGAGTTTGAATTTCTTTTTAAAAAGGAATTACAGAAAAAGCTCAGTTAATTTTCACTTATATCACAGCTCCCCTTCACAAACAAACCCCTTCCTCTTAGACAATTTGAGAGAACAAACTCAGAGGAAATGCCAAGGAGGTGGTGTCATGCAAGACTCCCTCAAGAAAAGGAAAATAGATAAGACCTCTTTCAAGAAGAAAAATGCCCAAGGAAACCCAAGGAAGTAAACTTCATTCAAACAGAGAGAAGTCTAACCTAACTTAATTAACCTTTATAGTCTAATAAAAACTAAAACAAAAACTCTAAAATATCTAAAGTTAAAATGGCAATTCTGCTTTATAATGTCAAACTCCCAAGAGATCAATTTAACCTCAAGAGAATATGCTACCAGAGGTGTAATTAATTCTAATGTCTAAATCAGTGACCTCTGCCAGATTTGTCTCCTTTCCTCAAAGCACATGTTTCCTCCTAAAAGGATAAGCATCTGAAGCAAACCTATGGGATCAGTCAGGGTTAAGATTCTTAAGGGAGAGAGGCTGAAAAACCTAACTCCTGGTACAATTTCAGTAAACAAAGAACTTTATTGCTCTCAATTGGTAACCGATCTGAAGCATGAACAAATGTGGAATCAGATGTCTCTGACAATGTTCGATGTGTCCTTAAATTCCTCTGTAGCATCTCCTTTCAAATAAAGAATATGAAATAGCTAGTGTTACCCCAGTTTTGACACATTGATACCTCTGATTTATCAACTTCCAAAATAGAGGGTTCCAGGATTATATTCATTACTATAAGAACTACTGTAAAATTTTGTTTTTCCTGGCATTTGTATTATATGACCTGTCACTACTACTATGTATCTGATTCACCAGGGAAAAAATTTTGCACTGGGTTCAAGTCTTGATTTTCTCATCTGAAAGGTACAGATTACTTTTCTGCAGATCCAGTCTATTCACTTACAAGTTGTTATTTATTATTTACAAGGAAAGTGTTCTCAAATTTTACAGAAAGAGACAAACACAAAAACAGAGTTTATAATATATATAGTATGGTATATATAGTAATCTGTACAAAGTATTCTTGAGGTTATGAAGGGAGGATGATCTAAAATAATAAATATATCATTATCTCAAAAAGCATTTGTCTAACTATAATTATTTCAATGAGTTTCTAATGGCACTGTAATTGTATAAAACAAAGTCCCAAGGCTCTTTATGCCCTAAGCTTTCCAGGTGAAAGAAGTTTCCGTCTTGCATATCCCTTACCCCAAAGGGACACACAAGATACTTCTGAGAAGATCTCAAGAGTTGAATGAGATCTGAAAAGTCCAACAAACCCTGTACCGCTGCATTCTACATGAAGTAAAATGGAAGAATAAATAGCCCTGGCATTAAAGATCTTACTCAAACACAACCCACCAAGTAAATACTTAGGTAAACATTTTTCAGAGCAGAACAGGATAATTTGTAAGTGATGATGGACATTCAATAATAAAACACACTTTTGGTAAAGGTGAACTGGGACCCTGGTGACAATGGTTAGAGTCTAGTCTAGTCTAACAACCTCTATATCACTTTCAACAATAGTTTGACAGTATTCTTCAACTGCTAGGAAACAGGTACTGGTATTCCCAGCTGCAAAATAAGAACAGGCTGAACTAGATGGCATCTACTCAGCTTCTAGATTCTCTCTTAGTTTTATCAGATTTTTATTAAAGCTCATATTGAAATCTTACAGGAGGTCTAAGAAGGAGCACTTGGGATCCTATGGTTTCATTAAGATCAAGGTGTCTCTATGACTTCCTGAAACACAGCTGACCTAGAAACAGGTAGAGGTGGGTGTACATTATTCTGTTTATAACTTAGGCTTAAAGTAAGCATATACCTTTCTACTCAAAATTATTCACTTTGGGGAGCTTACTTTAAACCTCATCAGCAAAATGAAACTACTTCTCCACATCACATCTAACCCAAACTAAACAACCTCTCCAAGGCAAGCAAAACCCAGGAAATTAACTTTTATGTGTCCAGAAAACCTAAGCACATAACCCAGTTCAGCACAGCAAAAAGAAGACAGATCTCAAGCTGCACACCCACCCACCTCTCCACTATGTGCTAAATCTAGCACTGAAACCAAGAAGGTCCACTAACTCAATCCACTTCAGGACGAAGCAAAGAGAAAAGGAATACTATTGAAACTGCTTCACGACTACCTCAGTCAACTAACTAAGGAAAAGTGACAACAATTGTTACTTTATGCATGTGCTTATGGTTTAAAGCTCCAAAGTGTTCATAAAAGCAACTATTTTTCCTTCAACAAAAAAAAATGCTGAGTTATATTTTACTACCTCTTTCTTACTATAGTAAATGGGCCTAAGAATGTACTATAATCAAATCCTTTTCCTAAAATAAAAGTTATGTGAATGTGGTCTCTTTCTCGCTCTCTCAAAATATCTCAAAGTATCATTTTCTGGAGTTTCTGTTCTTTCAACAGTTGTCTCAGGCCAGGCCACCAACAAAGTAAAGTTTTTCTTTGAGTTTCTCTCGAGCACCAAGAGGGATGGGGGAATGAGAAAGATGTGCAGTGCCGGGTAACAAACAAGTATGAAAGGAACAAGAATATGGGCCCGCCTTTCCCTCTGCTGCATCTAAGCAGTTATATATCCCCTGCAGTGGTCATGTGAATTCAGAGTGTGCACACAAAGGACTTTTACTAGGAAGTCCACAAGAAAACCTTCAAGAATTTTAGCCTAGAATACAAGAATTTTTCACCCTGCTTAAAAACAAACAAAAAAAGACATCAAAATAACAAATTAAATTTTATAAAAGTAGTTGACAAATCTTGTCACTCTTAGTCATTAATTTCCAAATCTAGCAAATAAGGTCAATTTCTCACTAAGACTGCTTAGCTGATTTAATGTAATGGGATCATGTTCATAATTGTTTCAGGACATCAATAGGTTCACCTGGATAGTACACGGTCACTTGAAATTCTTTCTGGAGCAAGGCTTAAATAAATAAAAACAAATACATTGAACCACACAGAATACAGGTCACTGGGGTTTTGCAGCCATTACAAACAACATCCGGGGTCCTTCCCCTTCATCCTCACAACCTCCCTGCCTTCTATTGCCATACCTTTCTTTCCCTCATAAAAATTCAAAACCAAAAAAGTCATCAGACTGTGCTTTTCCAACAAGGAGCTATTGAGCATTGAGAAGTTGTTGCTGCTTTTAGTTCCAGCCAATATGCCACCTATACTCTCTTCTGGGACTTTGTTTTAATTCAATCTGCTTAGTGAAAACTTTTATCAACAATGCTTTCCCCCCAATGCAGAGCCTCCAATACACTGTGAATAGAACCATGTCATAACTCATAGCTTGAAAGTCATTTTCCACAGAATCTGGCAGCAACCAGTTCCCGTATCTGGTGAGAAACATGGAAACACATTTAGCAGTAAGAAATGCCCTGAAGACTATCTCTCCCTTTGAAAGCATTTCAAATTCACGTAAACATAAGATTGCAGATTTTTTAGATTAACGACCAGCACTAAAAAAGAAAAGCAATTCATTCTTTGAGTCTTTTCAATTAACAGAAATAAAACAAAGCTCAAACATACTTGGCTGGTCAATCATCCCCTCCTCTTCATTTCGCTTCAAATAGAAACTTGTAATTGTCCACCCTTATAGGAGCTGTGTTTCAGTGGCTCCTGCAAGGCCCACAGAGAAATCCTCAAGCAGCAGGAGTTAAGAAGCCACAAGAAACCTTTGCCTAGACTTTTTGTAGTTTAAAGAGTTAATTAAGCCACCCTGCTGTGAATGGCTCTTAACTCTTTAAGCCACTAAAGGTTGAGGCAACTGTCTAAAAGGTGCATAACTGATTAAATCCAAAGCAATCACCAAAACCCCTCAATGTGTTGGCAATTTCTGTAACCAGTACTGCCTGAAATAAATGGATTACCTTTTAGACTGGAGCTTGGAAATGTTTTCATTGGGTGTCCTATAGTCATGCATTCAGATTAAACAAAATTCAGCAGATATTTGCAGACTATAAAATATCTGTAAGGATAACACATAAAAATGCTAGAAGTGGTACATATACTTGTTAAAAAACCACATCACTGTCATATATCAGAGCTAGATAAAACCTTAGGATGCCACTGACTTGATTTCTCAGACTCTGGGACCTCGACAAAAAAGACGGATATCTATACTATTTTGCTAAGTCCTCCAGGGAATGAACTTACACAGTCTCCTGTGAGCAGCACAATGAGAATGTTTATATTCAAAATACCAAAGGGCACATTTCAAAACCTCTTATTTCAAACAAAGATTTTCTTTGAAAAGTGTGTTGGGGTGGGGCAGGGGGGTTGGGGAGAGAGTGCACTCAAGAAACTGATTTAACTATTTTAATCACAGGCAAATTTGGGAAGGTGTTTAGTAAGGAAGTCCAATCACAGTCTGCCACTGACTAGCTCTCTACAATCTCAGGCAAGTTGCAAAAATGTCTCTAAACTTCAATTTCATCATTCGAAAAAATGGAGATAGTAACAGGGCTTGCCTCATGGCATTAATCTGAAGAGGCCTAAATAAGATAGTGTGTGTAAATATGCTCCATTCCTGAAGCTAAGTAATTCCTGGCATGCATGAAACATGCAGTAAATGCTGGCTATTGTTGTTACCATTATTTATTCTGCAACAAGCACAGAACTGGCATTGTCCTATAGTCTGCCGCTGGCCTCCAATGCCATGACTCCCTACAGTTGGAGCCTGGCACCAGTAGAGACAGGATTGGGTCTCCTGAGACTGACATGGTCTCATAATCAGACACGAGGCAGTGGCCGGCAGTGATAATGATGTGGACACGGTGGTAAAACTCTTGCGGCAATTCAGGGCAATAAGTTTGAATTCCAACTCCGCACCTTCAAGTTATAGGACCACAGGTAATTTAACTTCGCTAGTCTCCAGTTTTCTCTTCAGCTAAATGGGAATATTACATTATCTAAATTAATCCTTGCAGGTGAAAAACTAGTACAGTGCCTGGCTCAGTGCACGATAAACATCACCCTTACCTTCCCTCCTCCTTTATCCTGTAACTTCCTAGCATTGAGTGCCTTCAGGCAGAAGGTGTGAGCTTGTCAACTGTGATCATCGGAAAATGGGCTGGGTATTATATGAATAAATACATGAGAAAATGTAGGATGATACAGGGAGCGGCATTTTCTCCTGAGCCAAGAATGAACCAACACACAGTTGGACTAAAGAGATAATGCTACCTTTCAGATAAGAGCATGAATCACTGAGAAACTAACAGTTCAATAAAAGACAAGCCAGTGCACTGTGAACATAACCTATGAAATTTAAACCTGTGTGGCCATGTAATCCCTATGTTATTTTACTTTCATTGACTTTCAGGTAATCTGAAAACAGACCAGGCTTTCAATACTTTCAATACTTTGGGGTAACTTCATTTACCCTTGGGCATGTCAGAAAATTCTCAATTTCAACATAAAATTATTTTAATCCACTTTACAATCCTGGAAGGAAGGGAGGTTCAGAAGAAAAAGATAACAAAAAACAAATAGGGAAGTAACATAAAATTTGGAAAGTGCTATTCTCCACCATCTTCAGGGAACGTTCACATGGCTTACTTTCTAGACCCTGAGGTCACCTACCTGTGAAGGCAACTAAACTATAAAGCACTGATAAGGACACAATGGTGTAACAGCTGACATTGTAACAGCTGGCTCCTTTGGGACCAAACTAAAGTAGAATCCAGTATAAATGAAAAGCAACCCAAGTATGAGTGAATATGATAGTCACTATCCAAACCATAGTCAAGATTCATACATCTGGGGTGTTAAAGGTTTCAAATAATGCAGCATATGAAAAGCAATTTAAAGGGTACTTTTTGAATCAGCTATAAATATGCCCACCCTCTACTCAAGGCTACCCCCTCACTGCCCAATTTCACCCTACTCCCTCCCTCCTAACCAGTTCTGGGGAAGCTAGGTAATAAAGAACATTTTGTTTAAATGCTGGGTTAAGAAAGAGAGAGAGAGAGATGATTTGCCTATTCCATTGGTCATTTCTCCCACATTCTGCAAGTAGGGACAGGAGAAAGAAAGGAATGTGCTTTAAGAACTGCTCATCCAGGAAGTACCAGGCCAGGGATCTGGTGCTCAGAGGATAAGACTCATAACAACAGACACTTCTGTGGGTCAAAAGAACAGACATTTTTGGTGATGTCCTCACCACAGTCCACTCAAGCCTCACAAATGGTATCCTCTCCCAAACCCCACCAAACCATGGGTTATTCCTCAGAAATATGCTTTTAACCTGTACTATTTGAAGACTTAAAAGCAATAGCACATGAACACAACCCAGACATATCACTGCTGAGACTGCTAGGCCCAGAACAAGCAGAGGATCACTGTCCTTTAGTGACAGTGAAGAGAACCACTAGACCACCACTACCAAAGTCCCCAGGGCAGTGAAGAGGCTGGCCACAGATAGCAGTGATCATTTTTACACAACAGTGCTGTTTATGAAAGCTCCTCTGTTGTGTCCCCTGGTCAATTTTCTGAAAGGCACGCAGGTCAAGGGTTTCCATCTTCACTACGTCCAACGTAGAAACTGAGACTTAAGAGGTTGTCATTTACCCAAAGACTCCTGACACAGCACCTGACCTGCAGACGCCTATCCCTGTCCTCTCTCACAGGTGAAGCCTTCCCACAGGCTACCAGCAGGGCCCCCCATCCACACAAACACTTCACATATAACTGTCCGCAGACTTGTGACGAGGCAGCCCTTTTACCCATGTGGATTTATAGATCTACAGATTGCAACATTTTCACTCCAAAGCAAGTTTCAACACAAGTATCTCAACTTTTTTTTTTTTTCAACGTTTATTTTATTTTTGGGACAGAGAGAGACAGAGCATGAACGGGGGAGGGGCAGAGAGAGAGGGAGACACAGAATCGGAAACAGGCTCCAGGCTCTGAGCCATCAGCCCAGAGCCTGACACGGGGCTGGAACTCACGGACCGCGAGATCGTGACCTGGCTGAAGTCGGACGCTTAACCGACTGCGCCACCCAGGCGCCCCTAGTATCTCAACTTTTAAGGCCTCCAGACAATTCTCTCTGGCTAGAACTATCCTTGAAACTGAATGTCTTTTCCCCCAAGTTGTAGATCAGTCCTCAAATCAACAACAGCAAAAGTAAAAAAAAAAAAAAAAAAAAAAAAAAAAATGTCCATCAGCTAAAAGCTAACTGGCCTGCCAGTCAAGAAAAGAGGAACTTTCAAAAGTGACCTGGATAGAAGTTACAGACTGCACTAGGACTGACCAACCTTGAGAATCCCAGCAACACCGCTGATTTTAACAGTAGCTTGCACAGAAACTTAGATGCACGCAAAACCATAGGCACCCAACCAGGAGAGTACACACATATTCAAAAGGTAGTGATGCTCATCAAAGCTACCACACTGTGCTTCTAAGTCAGCTCTGTCTGCAGCTGCTTGTAGTCAGGCCCCTAACTAAGGACAATTCCCCTACCTTTAAATAGAAGCTAGTACCAGTTTTAGTTTCAGCACCTCCAAACGGTCCCTCAACCTACAAGTCACACCAGCATTGATTTAGGAGTGATCTGTTCCATGCATGTGTTCTGTACCACAGTATCTGCTCCATTCATTTCTTTAAATGTGAACACCTGGAGATGCAGTGCCTCAAACTCAGCAGGTACCCAGTAAATATTTGCTGAATGACTAAAGGGACCTCAAGCAATCACCCACTCTGGTCTTTTCTTTGAGCCCCATTCTGCAGATGAGACATATTAGACTCCCGGGGTTATTTGTCCCACCAAGCTGGGACGAGGAAATAGCACTGGGAACATGGAGAGAATCAGTCTCTCATCCAAGCATCCCACTTCTCAGCTGTATGAAAAAGGTGGGGGGGGGGGGGGAGAAAAAGAGCATTCCCACAAAGTTGGTATCCTTTTTAATATATTCTACCAAACATTTAAAGTTTACCAATTTCTGAATTATTTTCTCCTTTCCTTTTACATTTGACTTCATGCTTCTTTATCTTACAAGAATATGTATATATTCAAATGTGGACCACTGAATTCTTTGCGGAAATGCTAACTCACAATTGAAAAGCTGTTTTTAAAACCCTGTCAGCGGCACCTGGGTGGTTCAGTCGGTTGAGCGTCCAACTCTTGATTTCGGCTCAGGTCACGATCTCATGGTTCTTGGGTTCATATCCCACGTCCAGCTCTGTGCTGACTCTGGGGAGTCTGCTTGGGATTCTCTCCCTCTCTGTCCCACCCACACACATGTGCTCTCTCAAAAATAAATAAGTAAATATTAAAGACAACAACATCAAAAACCAAAGCCCTGTCACACTCTCCAACACACCAACAGGCAAGTGGAAGTGGCACACAAAACAAACCAGAAAGGATACCTCCCTCCCAGCAGCAGGTATCAATGCAAGGCAAAAGAGCTCCTCCCAAGCAGTGGGCCTGGAGGAAGTCAAATGAAAAGATAAAAGGGTAAAGAGCTTACAGCAGAAGATAACAATATCTGGATCCTCCCCATTTGTTAGATCATCCTGCTGACCCAGAACATCTCTTCATTCCTTATTTCAAAAAGCAGGCTTGTGCATTCTAAGTTCAGAGACAAGAAATAGTAAATAGAAATTAAGTGGATACATGAAAGCTCTTCAATAAATTTATCACCTGATAGTAAATAATTCTAGTTTCAATCCCAAAGCAAAACAATAGGGACTATTTTTTGCTATTTTGCGTGTTTGCTTTTAAAAAGCAAATACCAGGGGCTCCTGGGTGCCTCAGTTGGTTAAGCGTCCAACTTCAGTTCAGCCCATGATGTTATGGTTCATGAGCTCAAATGCCACATCGGGCTCTCTGCTGTTAGCACAGAGCCTGCTTCAGATCCTGTCTCCCCCTCTCTCTGTCCCTCCTCCACGTGTTCTCTCTCTCTCAAAATTCAAAAAAAAAAAAAAAAATTTTTTAAACTAAATAGATAGCAAATACCGAAGCATTTGTTATTTCCCTATACACACACAGACATATCCCCACACATGTAAGTTTTTTTTAATGTGCAAATGGAAATCTATTCCAGTGCTTCCCTGCTTTGAACAGCTTCATTTAGTGAACTCTAGACTCTTCTTCAAAAGCCAAAAAGCAAGGTGTATTATTGACAGCCTGTACCCACCAACTTTCTCTGGAAATCCCATAAAATACTAAGATGCTCTGTTTTACACCAAAGATTCAGGCTGCAGTTGCTTCTTTGAACTACACAATCTAGAAAACACACTACAATATACCCGACATATCAATGTGCTTAAGAAGACATTAAAAGCCCTTCTGCTTCTCCGAAGGAAATAACTCTACCCTTAGCTTTGTTAGTGCTATTAATCATGACTTCAGTTTCTCAAGTGTCTCCAGAGCATTTTCCACTAGAATCACAAGATGAAATGCCTCAAGTGAAAGATTCAGCTTCTTACTGTTTCCAATCATTTTCAAAGCCTGCTGCAAAGATTAACCAAGCCTATTTCTTGTACCAAATCAGGCACAACTAGTATTGAAATGAAACCCCGGGAGTTTTTTTGTTTGTTGGTTGATTTGTTCACTTCCTCAGACAACTTTCCTAATCCCTTATGGAAGGCTCAGGCAGAAAAAGTTTAGAAGAAAGAAGAGATACATAAGGCTGTCATAACTTAGCATCTAATCTTCTGTCCCTACTGAGCTGTTTTAATTTGTGGTCACCCATGGTGCAGGTCTTCTCTAATTAGAAGGTGGGCATATCTGTTCTTTAAAGAAGTCTCTAATTATCCCACCCTTGAATTGCCTACCCCTGCGTGATGGGGACCAGATTCATCACTCTACCCTCCCCAAACCCAGCAGAAACAACACAAGTCTTGACCAAGGGCATAGTACACAAAAGCAGCCCCAGGACAAACCTTAAAATTTCTCTCCTGGTCTCCATCCTAAACTCTCACAGTTAACTCTATCTTTGGATGTCAACATCAAAATGTGTTTGAGGGAAAAAAGATGGAGACATAAGACATAACATTTTGTTTATCCAAGGTAGTTACAAATAACCATTTGAGGAATACCTGGGTTCCTCAATATTATCTATGTTTTAGCAACAAATGCTAGAAATGTCATGTTTCTATTAAAAAAAAAATCCAGAGAAATAAAAAACAAAAAGATAGGATAGATCTAAAAATGAAAACTACCTAAAAAGTGGGGATGGGAGCACTTTAGGGAAACAAGTCTACATTTGGCCTAAAAGAAATTTTCCCAAAGGTCTATACTGTTCTCAAAAGTGAAATGTAATTTAAATTTTTAATATGAGTTTAAATCTCTTTAAATAAATATTTATACTTAAAGGCAAAATGTGCAAGATCCACAAAACAGCATTTTTATAGCAAGTTCTCATCTTGCAATGAGAAAAGTAATCCCACAAAATTAAAATTCCAAGACAGGATGTAGAAACCAGGTCCTTGCATGTGATTCAGTCATGAGAAGCAGTCACTCTCCTGAATACAATATACATTACTGAGATATATTAACAAATTAAGCCACAAATAAAGCCACTTCTTAAACTTTTAGAAAATACTAAGTTTCTCGCAATTACTCTAAAAAAATGAAAACTATTCATTTATCATACCAATGATAAAAATACCAGCATACACACGTATTTTAAAAAAAAAAAATCAAAGGATACATGAATACATGATCTCAAAAAGTAGCAATAACAGCAGAGAAACCATGTGAGGGCCAATACAATAGTCTGAGGAATACATCTACCTAGAAAGGAAAAAGTAAGCAACAAAACAAAAGCAAGTCAAAGGTTTATTTATACTCTAAGGCTCTGTTTCCCAAGGAATGGCTACAGAAATCAATTTAGTAGCTCACAACCAGAAAGGTACTTTTAACCACACTTTCACACATGGGTGTTCAGCAGGACACTTAATGGCCATGGATGGCTAAGTGTGTGCACACATTCAACATTCATAACTGGAATGCACTTAAGACCCAAAGCTCTAAAAAGCTCCCTGTGAGGAGAGGAAATGAGAGTGGGAGAAACATCAGAATTACATATACAACGAGAAAAAGTTCAGAATTCATGGAGCAAAACTAGCTATGTAATATAGGAGACATTCAGGATTCATAGCCAGAAGATGTTCTATGACTTTTGTTTTTTACCCAAGGGCAAATGATACCATGCTCAGCATTGTGTGAGAGAAACTACCACAGAACCAACACTCTACTTAAGTAGACTGTTCAGGAGAGAAGTGGGGGAGAGGGGTGGGACATTATTTTCATTTTCCATCTTTTGGTACCTCTCTGATCAACCTACTTTATAATATGAAATGCTGTTATAGAAGAAATCATGTGATATCTAACCTAGAGCACATATCTTTATAGGCTGCATATGCTGTATTCCATCTATGTTCAACTTGGTTTCACACTACTTAAATCGTCACTCATATGGTGAAAAAGAATACTAAAAAGAATACTAAAAGAATACTTCTACCTCTCATCAGAGGTAGAAGTACCTCGAACTCTTTCCACTACAGTTACTAAATAAACTTCTGGTGCTCTAAGAGTTGCTCTCTGCAAAACTGACAACTCAGAATAACTCATTTCCTGCCTATCTCAAAAAACAGGTCTCAGAGGTTCAGAACCATATGATAACTGCAGCAGCCACCCAATTTTGTCCTTAGGAAGGGATCAGCAAAGAGCAGATGACAGAAAATGCTGCCTGCACCTCTGCATCTATAATGAGGCAGGCTTCCGGGAAGGGAGGTGAAGCCCAGCAAGTCAAGGCTCAGTCATAAGGGGCACTAGCATGGCTGCTCCTGCATCCCCCTGGCCACAGGAAGGCCACACACCAGCTCAGGCCCCCTTACCTCCTCACACAAAGCTCTGACATTTGAACCCTTAAGTGCTCATCACAAGGTAAGCTCTGCAAACCCAACGTCTACAGTTTAGTAAGTAGAAAAAAAGAAAACTAAATTTCAGTAAGTGATAAAAAGATCAAAGTCACTAAATTTGCTCTGTCCAATTTCAGGAGTCACCTCAAGATTTCTATGTTCTTTTGTTTTAATATGCTATGACAAATTCCACTGACCAATTTTACACAGGCTTTAACAATGAGATTCCTTCCTCATAGTTCTTAGCAGAGTGGCAACAAATAAAGTGCTAGAAACACCTTAAGAAAAACAGGTCATCCCTTTCCCTCATCACGGTTTTCTTCTTTAAAAGTATTACTTGTTTCTGAGCTTAAAATGTGGGGTATTTTCATCCCTGGTAAAAGGAGTTAACATGTCGGGATGGGGTGGATAGAGTAGAAATAAAGGGTAATAGCATCTTGCCAGAAAAATGTAAGTCCCCATGAAGAGCTCAATGGGTTGTCCTGTCACATGCTCAGGGAACAGACAACACATTTGTTGAAAAGCAGCACTGTTGAAGAGTTGGGGCCTTAATAACACTTGATCCAAAAATGACCCAATCAACGCTATTCCTTGTTACAAGTCATTTACTGAGAGACAAGGTCCACAGTTCTCCTATGAAGAACTCTTTGTTTTGTTACTTTCATCATGTTAGGAATATTGCTGACCAAATGAAAATCCTAAAAAGCCTCTCAGATCAGTATACACATTTTAGAAGCATCTGACCTTACAGTCCTAAAAAATGAAGGCAGTCTCCTCTTTACAACTGTCCCCAAGATATGTTAACATCAGGTTAACAGAGATCATTCTCACACATCCCTCAGGCTCTTCTAATTTCAGAAAACAGTGAGTTTACCTTGCTCTAGTGTCACCAGCTCCTTCAAGCACAAAACCTGAGGCCAAGTTAGAAGTAGATGTAAACAGATTTGTATTTTTAAGAATCTATTTAAGTAAAACCTCTTTTAAAGGGGGAAGGGGATGCTGGGCTGCATGAAAGCCTCTCATTTTACTTTAGATTTAAAATCTGGAAGAAAGCGGGTTTGTTCTTTCAGGTTTGTTCTTATATACTATGGGGGTAAAGGGGGAAGCTAGTTCTCACTAGCTAGTTATCCCATTCAGAGATAATAAAAATTCCTAAGCCTTCTTTGACCCATTTCATAAAATACAAGTGAGGAATCTGTGTGTCCTATGTACTTAGAAGTGTTCCCTTTTACTTAGCTAGCCCTGAATGTCTATCAAAAACTTTACAATGAAACCACTGCAGAAGAATGCCAGTGAGCAAGGCCTCTGAGCACTCTCAGTGCTGGCTGTTGAAAAACACCAGGGGATGGGGCGCCTGGGTGGCGCAGTCGGTTAAGCGTCAGACTTCAGCCAGGTCACGATCTTGCGGTCCGTGAGTTCGAGCCCCGCGTCAGGCTCTGGGCTGATGGCTCAGAGCCTGGAGCCTGTTTCCGATTCTGTGTCTCCCTCTCTCCCTGCCCCTCCCCCGTTCATGCTCTGTCTCTCTCTGTCCCAAAAATAAATAAACGTTGAAAAAAAAAATTAAAAAAAAAAAAAAAGAAAAACACCAGGGGCGGGACTTTTTCCATAAAAAGAAGGTAGGGCTGAGAAAGGAGTACTGAATAGTTCTACTTCTCATTTTATTCAGGCCAAAGTTAGCATCAAATAAAAGGGGAGTCACCCTCTTTGGCACACATTTATTTATCATAAACACCCTAAAGGGAGGGAAAAGACAGAGACAATGGGGGAAAGCGGGAAGAGGGAAGGGATGGGGTAAAAGCGTGGGGGTGGGGGGAGCGGTACATAAAGACAGATGGAAGGCAGGAGGCTGGCATAGAAGTAAAAAACTAGGAAAGAAACAATTTGTATTAAAGGCTTCAGAAAAACAGCACCAGCCCAAAGAGGTCACTGAAGAGAACAGGCAGGCCCCCTAGGTTACCTATCAGCTTTGGGTCCACAGCTCCACTGCCCTGGGCTGTGGCATCCTCAGTCTGCCCAAACTAACCAAGGTCAGAACCAATTGCTTGGGAAGCCTCCAAGCAAAATCCCAGAAGCCTGGAAGCTAGCACTCAGATTTGCTGCTGAGCAGCACTCTTCCTCCAGAGTTAGGATGGGCCCAACTGAGGAGTGCAGGACTCTGAAGGGTCCTTTACACTTTTCCTACTGCCCAGATGGCAACACCCACTGAGGCACGTGAAATCTTTCATGCAACACCCCTATGCCTTTGGTAACAATCTCCTCCAAGTCAAAGAGCAATACAAAGAGCATGCTCTTCACTTAGAGTGAAGACTTAGACTCACTAAGTGTAGTGAGACTTAGACTCACTACGCCACCTATGAACACATTTATTCATCTGTTTACCTGTCTGCCTCCCTCAAAAACAACTGTAAGTTCCTTAAAGACTGGCAGACTGACACTCATCTTTGTATCCCCACCACCACCAGCACAGCAGTAACAACACTTACTGAGTACCTAACCCTGTAAGACAAACACTTGGTATGCATTAGTTTACTTAATCCTCACAACCCTGTTAGTTACTATTATTGGCCCCATTTTTCAACTAAAGACATTTAGATTCAGAAAGATAATTTTCACAGTGGCCCATAGCTAATAAATGCTAGAATGGGGACAGCTGACCCCAAAACTTACACTTTTAAGCACCAGGCCAGTAGTTCTGTTTTAGTCTCAGGATCTTTTTATATTCACAAAGATTAAAAACCCCAAAGAGCTTTTGTTTAGGAGGATTACATCAATATTTACCACACTAGAAATTAAAACTGAGTAATTAAAAGAAGGGAAGAAGGAGAGAAAAAGAGTGAAACTCCTTTGATCTAACTTAGCAAAAGGGCAAGGAATCCTCATTAACATGGAGTCTGCAAAATGCTCAAGGGAGAAAAGGATCTACTGCCCTCCACACTGCACTGTAGAAGATGGATACTCAGAACTAGAGTTTATAATAAAACGAGTCTTCAGGAATCCTTAAGAGTCCTCAAGCATCATAAAGTTGGATTTAATTCTCAGGTCCCTTTTTTAAAAAACCCTTCATAGTCTTAGGTAAGAGAAATAAATAACCCCTATAAGCCCAGGTCTCATCACCTGTAGCTATGGCAATAACAGCTAAGGGGGTATTTTCAGGGTAGAAAACTCAGAAGTACAGTGTCCAACTCATAAACACTCCAAATGCTGACTATAATCATTACTATTATTATTAGCAATAGAAAAGATGAGAAGGACCACGGAGAGAATTTTCCACTTCCACAAAACTCAGCAAGGTTTTCTGAACTGACGTGTTTCCTTCCCTTACTCTAAAAATAAGGTTCTTTTAAAGCAAGTAAGGGAAAGGGCTTGCTTATGCTGACAGGGCAAACTGAGAAGACTAAAACCTATCTTCAAATATTTATTTTCCCTTTTGAATGTCAATATTCCTTTCTGTCTTCACAGCAAGCTTGAAAAGAACAGCTACTACAGACATCAAGGTCAAAAAGCACTGTTTCAAATCTTGATTCTGCTAGAGACAGTAAATGACCTATGCTGTGTAGAACTCCCAATTCATATAATAAATTAGAAGCACAAGACAATAAAGTAGACCTATTTAGATTATGATGGCTAGGGGAAAATAAATCAAGGTGATATAAATCACTTCTAAAGTCAAAGGCAGGGGCAGATGTTCTATTGAAGGTTCAATAATATTTTCCATCCTTCTAGGATATTCTGCCTGGGGCCCATAATCCACATAGAACATAGGAACGGCCAGAGTCTCAGACATAACGAGCCTCCTGAGAGAAGATTTCCAGGGCCCTCTTCATTTACAGGTTAAGAGGTAGAAGCCATTCTGACAATCCCAAGGCTGGTTCCCTCAATACTTCTTCCACAGGTGACTTCTCAAATAAAGCTGGCCTAACAAGGAACTGATTAACAACCATAATCTATCTGAGTGAATTCTGAATTCATTCCTGGAGTTTAGAGATTCCTTAAAAATTCTGTTATCTGCCATGTTGTGACAGAAAGTTTTCAGAGTCAGGTTTATTTATGTATTTGTTGAAACCTTTACTTAGTCAACAGAGTTTATGAAAAGTAAATCTATATAAAAACTTTAATTCAATAAGGCATAGAGTGCTCAGACTGAAAAAGCAACTGGCAACAACCTCCAGGGAACTTAAATTACAACCACCAAGAACAACCCAAAACACAGTACACCACCTATTATAGAAAGCATCCTCTGCTTTCTATTTCTTAAGTTGTACTAAATTATTACAAAAGTAAATAGCAAAATACAACAAACAAAAACAAAATCTTTAGAACTAAATGATATTTCAGGGGAAAAAACACTTGGAAGACTCTTAACAATGTAAAAGACCAATGTCTTTCACATCCTATGTAACATGTCTTCATAAATGTTTTCCTTTTGGGTCATCCATGGTACAAACTGAAGGCAAAAGTAACACCTTCCCACCAGAACCACAAGGAAAGAGTCCTAGGGGCTGGCCCACTGAGCTCATGTACAGCAGGATTTGGTGCCACACAAAAATCTATACCCCTCACTGGTATTTTTAAAATAGCACTCCTGTCCTGATTTAATGTGTCTATTTATTGAACATCAACTATGTGCAAGGAAGGAAAACACCATGTTGATTGCCTGTTTTATTTGAGCAGTCACCTGCAGGGACTGCAGTCAACTGTCATGGGACTATCAGAGTGGCTTCACCGCCTACCCTGTATGCCAGGCCGTGTACCATCTCTAAGCCACAAATTCTGCCTTCCGGGAACTACTGGGTAACAGGACACAGTCATGATTAAAAACATAAGGCAAATATCCTACCAGAGGTACCAAGGAATATGATGGCCAGCAAGCACACTTACATGTGTCATTTATGAACACAATCTCATTTAATCCTGACAGAGATTCTCTCCTTGAATAAATTGTAGCCAGGTTCCTCTGAACTCTCTGCTCAACTAGGCATTAACCTCAGCCTATAAAGACTTGAACAAGCTCAAACATAGTTTCTAACAGTTCAAGGGCACATCCTTAGGATGATGAGCCTGCCTCCCCTTAAAGGTCCTGCCTGCCAGAGAAACTCAAGCTGCCAAAAGAAGGGACTGTTCCAGCCAATGACTGAAGATAGGGCCCCTGTCCCCCAGTCTCCATGGGAGGGTAGGAGTCTAACTTCACTAAGGGCTAGCTAGCAAACCCAGATAGGTTTCAAAGGGACCAACCCTCTACTTCCCTGACTCCCTCCCTGAGAGGGCCCACTCACCTCCCTCACTGTTCCTTCATTCTCCCTTTAAAATGGCCAGGCATCTCTGTATAGATTGAGGTTGAGTTCAGTTCATGCTGGACTCTTTTCCCTATTGCAACAGTTTTTACAGATCAAAATATGTCTTTACTACTTTAGTGTCTGGCTTCATCTTTGACAATCCTTAACATAACCTCATGAAATAGGCACTATTGTGATTCACCATAGTTTACAGGTGAAAAAATGGGTTCTTAGTGGGGAAAGTTCAGTCACTTTCCCCAGGTCACCTCCTATTTGGTGGCAACCCAGGCAGCCACTGGTATTTCCTTTAAAATACACTGGTGCAAGAAGAGAAGAACCCAGAAAGCAAGGCAGAGCCACAGGGGCCAAGAAATTAAGGGAGGTCATTAGATGCTGCAGAAAGCACCAGAGTCCCTAAAGTACTCTGAAAGTACAGGAGAATGGTGGGGAATAAGACAGATTCGAGAAACAGGAAAAAAAAAAAAAAAAAAAAATCACTGAACCGAAAAAAACTTCTGCAGATCATTATCTTATTTCTTTCACTTCACAAATCTCAAAGCACTAAATCACCTCCCAGAGGCAACTACTATCAATTTTGTTCAACCGAAATGGACTTTAATTGCTCAATATAAAAAGAAGACATCCTACTGCCTTAAAACAACAACAACAACAACAACAACTACATGAAAGTTATTTCCAGTACTGACTGTAGGCATTTCTCAGTATTTTCTCAGTATAAAGCCTAAAATGCTGTAATCCCTCAGCTTGGCCCCTGTGTTCATGAAAAGTCCAAGACAGTTTCTGGTCAGAGCTGTTTTTCTAATTTCTTTTGTTCAATGGATTAAGAATGATCCAAGGTTTATGCAGATACTCCTTGGTGTTTGAAGTATCCCAATGTTTAGGAATGTATTTCAGTGACTTCAGATAAGTAAAAAGGAGATGTCTCCATTTTTAATTTTGTTTGTTTGTTTTGTTTGGCCAGGGCAGGGTAGGGCAGGCAGTTGTTACTGTTGACTCTGAAGCACATGTTCTGTGGTGGTGACAAGGCAGTGGAGGCACCATGGTCCAGAAGTGAGCTCTGAGTCAAACCCTGGTCCAGGCCCAGCCCTTGCTACCACCAATGAGCTTCAGTATGTCGACAAGTTAGGTAACCTCTCTGAATTTCATCATGTTTCCACAGCCTGCCACAGAGAAAGGGACCAACAAATATTAACTCACGACCTTCCTTTCCACTTCCATTTACTCCTGTCAAACTTTTTATTTAAAAAGTCAGGAGACAGGAATCTAAATGAAGGAGCAAGAAGGGAGGAGAGAGTACAAAGAAAAGCATAATTTGGGCTTGAATGATAGTGAGTAACCAGAAATGACAGCTTTTTTCCTTTTCAAACTTTCTTTCATCTGAGTCACCTGCTCCAGACACAGGCTCCTGGCTTTGAGCAATTCAAAAGGAGTGGCAGAGAAAAGAAAAGGAACACCCATTATCTTTAATGTGTACACTCATCAGCATGTTTAATAAAACACTAGGCAGACCCACCTCCAGACTACTCCAGGCCTGCCTCGCTTCCAGATATTACTACTAAATATTTCCCAATCTCAGATCCATCAGAGACAACAATTAGCAATAGGGAAAAAACAAGAAACAAAACACCTCACATCAGATAATTCGTAATTAACCTAAGTAATTTGGACCAATTTATAAATGTATGAATTCTTTTGAACCATGTAACCAACTTAATTTAATCCAAAAATTAAAACGGGGACACAGCCGTCATTCCCCAAATAAGGGTGGCAGCTCATTACCGCTAGAGTAAACCGACACCCCTGGCCCCACTTTTGCATCTCTCAGAAAACATACATCATTCAAAATGTCTGACCAAAAGAAACCCACACACCCCAAGCAAGAGAAAAAGCACAAATATCAGAATGGCAGCTTTTCCAGGTGACAAATAATTGCGCAAGATTAAATTTTATTAGCAGCTTTATCATCCATGTTTCACAGATTTGTCATAATGACTAACTTCTCACAATCAAAACTCCAAATTACCCAAAAGCCTTTTTTTTTCCTGTGTGTGGACAGCTCATGATAGTACAGCACACAGTAATACCGAGATAGTAAAAATGATTTGTCAAAAGAGAGAAAGAAAGGAAATGAGGAACAGGGGAGGAAAGAGGAAAAGAGGGAGAAAGATGGAAGGACTGGTTAATCTTTTGATGCCAAAGCTTTCATTACTTTTATTTTAATAGATATCTTTCTGAAATGTACTTTAAGTCAATAAACTTTTATTAACTAAGGGTACCAAGGTACCAAGTACCCTAAGTGTCACAAACAGCAATTATAAAGCTTACATCCTAGCAGGAGAGAGCAACAATTCACTACAGTAAAAAATGAGTGTTACAAAGTCAGAACAGGTACTACTAGGGGACACAGTACAATGGAGTTTATCTTGTGTTGGTCAATCAGAAAAAACACTGATACAACTTTCCTAAATGATGGAGAATCTGCAACAGAACGAGTTATTACAATGCACTAGAGATGAACTCAAAACAAGTAAGGACCAGTTATGTGCCAGGCAACTCTGATACGCAATGGGGTACAGATACACAGTGGCGATCCCTCTCTGGCACTAATCAAAGATTACACAAACAAATGTAAAAACACAACTGTGCCACAGGCTATGTCAGCAAAAGACAGTGCTAAAATTGCCTATATTTGTGACCAGGACCCAGATGAGGATGACATCAGGGAGGGACCTGCAGAAGTCTCAGGTGCCTGGCAAGCAGGACCCGGATAAGAGGCAGGGGCTGACAGAGGCCAGTGCGGTTGGCAGCACGAAACGGGACCATGGTGCCTGGATGGGGCCTGGACCAAGTAAGAGGCTGGACTAGCCTGGGCATAGTCATATTAAAGAGTTTGGCCTTTATCCTATGCATAATGGGCAATCCCTGAAGGAGGGTGACATAATAAGGCTTTTGTTCTGAACAGATCCTTACAGCTGAGCTGTAGGGAACAGATCAGATATAGATAGGCCAGTTGGGTTTAAGAAAAAGGCTATTGCCAGGGACTGTGTGAAAACAAATGGGAAGGAATTTGGACCTCAGCTGCAGCAGCACCTCTAGAATTTTTAAACTTTGAAAACATCTAATACTCACTTGCTTTTGGTGGAATGAAACACCTATTAATAGTGGACTTCTACAAAGTGTTAACGGGGGAAAGCATTAGAAAATAGAAGGTCGGAGAAGTCAGTTTCTCCCCTACAGAAAAAGCACCACTCGTCCATAAGAACATCTGTGAGCAACCATTCCAAGTTCTGAGACTTCAGTGTCACAATCACAATTTAACCTGTAACCATCATATTCATCCCACTCTCGAATTTATACCCTTCTTTCTACCTCCATTTCCAGCTCCCATTCCAACAGCATCCAAACAGTTCTCCTTGCTTCAGCCACACTTTGCCCCATGCCACCTCCTCCACTCCTGCTCTTTCCACATTCAAACCTGACTCTCTCCTTCTACTGCTTCAACTCCTTCATCCTGCAAGTTTAGGATGAAGCCTGAATTCCTTGGCTAGCTGCAAAGGGCCTCCTATGGGCCAGTTGGCCCTTGCCTGCCTTTTTGCCTTGGCCCTACCCCACCCCCAACAAATGACAGAAAAGAGTGACTTAAGGGTATCATGGGAAGGATTTACTCCAAAACTTACTGATTTTTCATTTGATCTCTGCAGGAAACCCCACTACAAAAATAAAACAGATGGTGCCTAGCTGGTGTCCTGGCCAAGCTGTTCAAACAGCCTTCCGCTCAGACACTGTCCAAGAAATGAAGACCTTTGCCCTCTGACAACTTCCACCTGCCTAGTACAGAGATGAAGAGAAACAGGGCTAACCCTAGCAAAAATGTTAGTCTGGAAGCCTGCTGTGGAGAACCCCATTTGTCACTGCAAGACTGCCCCCCCATCCCCTTCACTCTTCCCTTTCCACCCTAGAACTTTCCTGCTTTCCAGACTAACACCTCCTTGCCATCTTAACAGAGATCTCACTTATACAGCAACTCAAACTCAGTCACTACACTGTACACCTGCATGTTAAACCTTTATTGTATACAAAGGGAAAAACAAAAGGCTTTAGTGCTGCACAGAGCAATTTTAAGTTCTGGTGAGTGAGAAGGGAGGTGGTATAATCTTAGTCTGATGCCTTCTCTTTGTCTCTGAACAGCACCCTGCCCACAGATACAAGTCAAAACTGGGCCTTTCCCCTTCTGACTCCCTTCCCCTTTCCTCCAGGTCCACTGATGCTGAGGAAATTTTCCCAGGAGGCTTCTTTCACTCCATAACCACCCCAGATTTCAGTTCCAGCCAGACCAGAGTGATGGTCATGCTGTTTGTTCCCTGGATAACACGACCAGCACACAGACGTGGAACCTCTCTCCCTAAAAAACAGGACCAGAAAGCACACAGGGAAGAAGGGTTGACTACAGTCAAAGCAGCCAACCCTCTGCATGTGAGGCCACAGGAGCATAGGGAAGGAAGGCCAGTTCTCAGAGCAACACACAGAGCCTTGAGCTTGCCAATGTGTGCGTGAGTGAATAGGTAACAACCAAACGTTGTTCATTTGGCAAATGGGTGTATGATTATAGATACAAACAATGGAAATGGGAAAAAATACATACATATAAAAATTCTGGCATGCTATGTAATAAGGGCAATTACAATCTTTTAAGTAAACTACCTCATGAAAGAATCCTAAGCAGGGTCCATGTTCAGAGCAGAGTCTGATGCAGGGTTCGAGCCCATGACCCTGGTATCATGATCTGAGCTGATATCACGTCAGACACTCAACCAACTAAGCCACCCAGGTACCCCACTGGGGTTTTTTTTAATACTGTAGTAAACTCTGTACATGTAACAATCAGCTGCTACAACGTAAAAGAAAAAATAAGGGGCTAGAGGATGGATATAATATGTTACCAGGCGATTGTTTTCTTTATATTTTCCACCTATTTGATTCTGCACAGATTTCAAAATTTCAATCTTCTCTAGAACTAAAGAAATGAATCAACTCACTCATAGGATCTCTGTTCTATCAACAGTCTCACTAATAACAGAAGAAAAAAGACAAAGAAATTCTTACCAGACACTCGCAGGAGCAAGCTGTTAAATTTATGAAATGCCCCCACATGCTACACACTGCGAGATCCGCCCTCAGTTCTCCATCCCTCTGAGCTTAGTACTACTATCCCCAGGTTGCAATTCAGGGAACAAAAGCTCCAGGAGGTTAAGTGACTTTTTCAAGGTCACACAACTAGATTGTGACAGAAATGGAACTGGCTTAGAAATACCATTCCAAATCTTTGCTCTTTCTATAGCAGAGCCTGTCATCTGTCTAGGAAAGTGGTTGCCCAGGAGCTGGTGAGCCCTTAGAAGACAACTATGCGCTGATCACCTATCCTGGACTGGCACTGTACAAGGCCACCTGCACACAAAGGATGTCACCTTCAAGGTGAAGCTTGATTGGGGGGAGGGGAAGTATACTATCTCTATTTTTCAGGTCAGAAAAATTCAAAGAAACCATAATTTATCTGAGGTTTCCAAGCTAATAATGGTGGAAAAGATATTTAAATCTCAGTCTGTCTGGCTCCAAATTCCTATTCTTCCCACTGCCCCAAACACTCTGTACATTTTGCCCTTTGGCCTGACAAGCTGAGAGCCACAGGAGGCTGAGAAGCCAACCACCTACACCTTCCTGACTGCTCTCCTCTTCCTCAACATCAGAGTATCTATCTGTTGCTGCTCCTACATCAATAGCACTGCCTAATGCCCAGTGTTCATTTCACCAATGCCAGCTTTCAAAGAGATCCAAGTTCTAATTCTAGGACCTACCCTGACACCAACTTGCTGGGTGACCTCATGAAAGAAGTTTAACCTCTCTGGGCCCCATGAGGTTAATGGACCAGATGACCACAAAGGTCTTGTACAGGCCTTATACTAAGTGGTTTCCAAAATCCCTTCATCCTTCCCCTGAAGAGTCAGGCCTCTCCTGACCATCTCTGACCATCACCAGCAATGGTCACTTCCTTCCTCAATCACAGAAGATCAGGGACAACCTCCAGCTCTGGGCTCAGTTGCTTTTGTGTTGGGCAGACACAGAGACTCCAGGCCAGGGTAAGGGGCATTTAGAAAGCGTGCGAGTGACAGCCTGACTTTAGATCACTGAGGCTTACTGGGCGCAAGATTTCACAACACAAGTATCCCATCAGTTCCAATGCACAGTCCTGGAAGTCACCTGAAAAACCTATCTGGGATGCTGTCATACTGGCTGAGAGGTCAGTTGACACAGGGTCCCAGGCCAGGAGGACTGACAGCTGCAAGATCCTAAATACACAAAGGATAAAGGCTCCAAGAGACTACACTTTTGTCTTTCCAAGCCCACCAGCACTTCAATGTGGTTGGGAGGGGAAGGAGTAACAGCTAAGTGAAGCCACCTGAGAAGGAGAGACTGCTTTCCATTTTGTCAAAATAGCTAGGGAAGAGGGGAAATATATTCACACGGGGTAGGAAGGGGAGAAAAAAATTCCCCTGGATTTTGTAACGTCTCATTTTCTGAGTAGCTAAACTTCTAAACATTACTCATCTCAAGATGGTAAAACCACTCATTCCGAATGGGCGCCAGCCATTTTCCCTTCAGCCCCACTCCACACAAGCCCATCTTGATTATACTCCCGAGGAGTTATCAGTTCTCAAAGGAACAAAGTCAACACAAAGTAAGTAAGTTCTGGAGAGTTTATGAAGGAAGGTGTGTGGGTCACTTCAGCCCCAGGGCCACAGTAAATTATACACCAGCTACCCCTGTTGACTTTCTGAGCCCATTTCATCTCCCACTGTTTTTTAAATTAATAATAAATTATATTAAAATCTACACCTACCCTTTCAATGCCGGTTTTACTATATCTGTTACACAGAAACTTGCAGAACCAGCTTCCCTTACAATTCTGACGAATAATTCAAAATTAAGGAGAGGATTCACTATATTGGTAAGTCCACAGAAGATTATGGGACTCTTAATAATTTTCCTAATCATTTCTGGAGGAAGGGAAGAATGGTAAAATCCACCAACAGCAACCAAAACTTAATTCATTTATAAAGAATCTCAAAAAATAGGAACAAGGGGCATCAGGTTCAGATTCAAAATCCTTTCCTTTCCCCTTAGCTTCCATACATCATTTCATTTTTAAAAGAGGATTTTTAAGGCAGTGAAAATACTCTATGATACTGTAATGACAGATATGTGTCCAAACCCATAGATGAACTGATATGAACTATGACTCTGGGTGATAATGATGTGTCAATGTAGTTTCATCAATTCTAACAAATATACCACTTTGGTGGGGGATATTAAAAATAGGAGAGGCTATGCATGTGTGGGGAACAGGAAGTATATGGGAAATCTCTGCACCTTCTTTTAATTTTGTGGCAAACCCCAAACTATTCTAAGAAAGTAAAGTCTTTAAAAAATAAGAACGGACTATTAACTATGGGAGGAAGTAAATATAATAAAGTATTAATTATAAAATCTAAGAGATGGATAGGTTTTGATTATATAGTTAACTTCTAACTTTTCTGTAGGTTTAAAATTTTTCATAATAAAATGTTGGGAGGAAAGCTCCCCAGGCAATTAAAATATACAAACATTACCTTGAAATGTAGTCCCCAGACCAGCAGCTTCCACACTGCCCACTAACTTGCTAGAAATGCAGATTCTCAGCCCCATTCTATCTATACCTACTGGACCTAAAACTGTGAGGTGGAGCCTAGCAATCAGTGTCTAACAAATGCCCGAGGGGAGGAAAAGCACTGGTCATGACCTTGCTAAAACGCTGCGGAGAAATATGCTATGACAGTCCGTAGGTCTGAATCAAAATCCCAACAATGCTCTTGACTGGGAAATCAGGAGATTATTTGGGCTGTAGTCTTAAGGTTACCAACTCTGGGTATTTCCTCATTACTTCATGAGAGCAAGCTGGACTTCATGATGTTCTAGGTCTTTTGTTCCACAGGTTCCCTACATGGAGTCCTAAATGTGCTGAGCACTTTCTGTTTTACAATTTCTAACACAAGAGCTAACTGCCACCTAAACCATTAAGTGCTTATTTCTCTTTCATTTTATATTAACCTGTACTTGCAAAGACACACAGAAAGTTTAAAACACAAGCCATTTATTCGGTAAACTACATCTGACAAAAATAATTTTCACTTCAGATAAAACTCTAAGGAGTTCTGCAATTACAATCAAACGACAACAACCTCACTGACTATACAAGGTTCTTTATACTTCTGGGTGTTTTGAGATAATAGTATTTGTTGAAATATTTTTTGTAAACTAGCTTAAGGCCTTTAAAATATACTCTACTGAGCTTATAAGAAATAAATCCTTTTCTTTGGATTTGGAAATAATTTCCAAATACCATTTGGAAAATGGTAGCTACATGAGAAAATCCTAAATGTTCTATGTTCTTATAGATCACCTGCAAACTATTCAAACAAATCATGAGAAAGTTCCAAAGGAGTAGAACTGAAGTCCTCTTCTATCTCATATTTAAGACGATCAAGTGAAACAAATCACAAAATTTGAACTTTCTTATGTAGTTCAAGGAATGTGTTCAATAATCTTGTCCACTGAGGCCCTTTCACTCCAAAATAAAGTTATTTATGTTCTAAGTAAAACTGGAAGCCTTCATAATGGCAATGTGACAGTACTAGCCAGGCCAATGCAAAGTGGAAAACTGAAAAGAAGGCTTTTACTAACAACCATTAAAAGCCCACGAGGAACTCCAAGATGACTAGCTATTATTAGCTGATATTTAGCTAAAACTGATGATAGTCAACAATAAAATCAAAACTAAAATACTAAAGAGGAAAGGATCATAAATTAGCAAATTACTGGTTCTCTGTGGCATGGCACCCATACCTACCTACTGAAGCAGACCACATAACCTAGGGGTAGTAAATACCACACTAATTCAAAAGCAGTTTTCACAACTCCTCTGAAGTTCTTGAATCACCACACAAAAAAGTACAAGCCCCAAAGACCCTTTATAATTCTGAATCAACAAACATCAGAAAGCCAGTTTCAAAAGTCTTAAATTTGCAACTCCTTGCATATAAATCAATCTGGTTTATCCTCACAGTCACAGTATTAGAGATGGCATGGCTGAATGCCTTATCCCCAGCCAGAGTCCAACTTCCTTCCAGCATCACCCAAACCTGAGAAGGCTGTGAAACTAAAAACAACAGGTCAAGGATTCCCCTACACAGGTCATGGAACATTCAGTGGACTCATCAAGACACTTAGCTTTGATCCAGACTTCCACCAACAGAAATGAGGGGGCCACAAAGAAATACCTCGTAAGGACAAGCAAAGACTTAGAGATGAAATCCATGATATAAACTACCCAGTTAAGCCCTACAGAATGCTGAATGCCATAGGTGAATGCCACAGGTGGCCTGGCCCCTCCCCAAATCATCAGCCACAAATGCCACCCACCAGAGTTTTCCTTTCACATGCAACAGTGTTGAGATGCTGATTTTGGCACAGGACATGATGAGACAATGTCTCTTTTCATGTTATCTTGTAGACTTGAAGCCAAAACGGTGATGAGCATTTTTTTAAAATCTATCCTTACATCAGTTAACATACTCAGAGGACTTCCAAATTCAACCCCCAAAAGAGCCACAGGGCAGAAACTTACAAATTCCAGACAAGTGTGAATGCACCTTAGAACAACCTAGGGAGCTTTTAAAAATCCCACCCAGGTGTCACCTGGGTGTCAGTTCGGAGTCTTTAGGGTTTCAGAACAGTCATCTTTTTTTTTTTCCCCAGCTCCCTAAGTGACTGTGATGTGCAGGCAAGCCTAGGACTCACTGGTTTAGGTGAGGCTTAAAAACTCCCCAGTGATTCCAAGATACATGAGGGTTGAGAACCTCTTGCCCATGGCTTCAGATTTCCCACTATTACTGTTTCTCTGTTGTAAACTGTAGTCAAGGAGCTTTGAGGACACAAGAAGATACTCAGAAGGACCTCTGTTTAGCTGGTGCAGCGGGAGTTAGGAAATAAAAGTAGCTAGAGAAGTTGTCATCAGCTGAAAGCGAGCCTACTGTCTTTCTGACTTTTACTGGTCAGGCAAAAACAAGAAGATGAGAGAGGGGCTCCGCCTGCCAGGCATTTGCTATGGAGCGTAAGGAAAGCATGACACAGCTTTAGGACAACTCTTATATTCTATATGAGTTACCACAAAACAAAACAAAACAAAACAAAACAAAACAAAACAAAACGCAACACAACACCCCTAACCTTAATAGGCTACTCAAATACATTTCGCATACAGACTGCCTCTTGGGGCCCTTCTTTCTCCTGCCCATCAGCCCCTTAGTTCACAAAGTCTGGGCCACCTGCTCTCATAAAATAGTGTTTTTACACTGGTCTAGAGGAAAACAATGCACCTCTCCAAAGTCATGAAGAAGTGCATTTCGGATTCTCCAGGCTATTTTCGGGGATTACCTTTGTATCAATGTCTCCCATGAAATATTGCCAATTTCTAAGTTTTATTATTTTTTTAGCCTCAGAGCCTACTGAAATGTCCTACGGTGAACATTAAATTTTACAGGCATATATTTGTGTTTTTTTTTTTTTTGTTTTTTTTGTTTGTTTTTTAATTTTTTTTTTCAACATTTATTTATTTTTGGGACAGAGAGAGACAGAGCATGAACGGGCGAGGGGCAGAGAGAGAGGGAGACACAGAATCGGAAACAGGCTCCAGGCTCTGAGCCATCAGCCCAGAGCCCGACGCGGGGCTCGAACTCACAGACCGTGAGATCGTGACCTGGCTGAAGTCGGACGCTTAACTGACTGCGCCACCCAGGCGCCCCTTACAGGCATATATTTGTAAAATGGGAATGTTACTTCTGTACTTTTTAAATGACTGAGATCTGAATTCATGGTAATAAAGCTCCTGAAAATAGCGCTAAAGGCAATTCTGCTACAGTACAGTTCTTTTAAAGGACAAATTATAAAATGTGTTTTTTATTAATGTGACACACAGAAAAATCAAGTATTAAAAATGTTCTCTAAAGGCCAATCTGATGCAACTGACACAAGAAACCACAAAATATAATAATACCAATTCTGGCAAAATCAGTTTCAGCAAAAACTTTGCTTTCCAAATTCAAGCCTCAGAAAGACAAACGAGGTAGGTATTCCTGTATCAAAAAAAGAGAAACAAAAGATTACTAAATCAGCTTGAATATCTGAATTTTCAGAAAGCACAAAGTAAAAATCCAAAGGAAAATGATAAAAAGAAAAATGTTTATTACAGTGCCTGCACATAACAGACCCTGTATTAGTAAAAGTATGTATGTAGTAAAGTGTATTTTTAAAAAATGAGTAAGATGAGAGAAAGAGTATCAACAAGCCATTTCAGGGAAAAATGCAAAGTCCATTTGGCAGTTTACTAGACAGCTGATAAATATCTTAAGCCATTTGTTCCCTCCACTTCTCTGGGACCTTGAGGCTGAATTAGAGGCTCTCTGAAGTTCTTTTCAGAACACAATCTAATTCCAAGACTTCAACATAAAAACCACTGACTTTATCCACTATCCCCCCCACAAGATACACACTTAGGTACAACTGTGACATACACATCTCTGCCCAAACATTTTTTTCTTGCTTCTCAGTAGTACTTTAAATCTTCAAGTTCTTCCTCTCTTCCATCCACCAGTCCCCCTTTTAGAACTTCCTTGTTTCACAATCTATTCCAACAATGATACTTTCTACTGCCTGTTTTCCCAGACACAAGAGAGCATATAACCACGAACTAAATAGCATGCCTAAAAGTCTTTCCCGAGTTATCCACTTGATTACATTCACACCTGACCATTTTTCCTCTCTTGACTCAAAACACAGCTGTTGTCTGAAAGGCCTGCCTCTGTTTGGGTCTGCAACCTGCTCCACAACAGCATAGTGGCGTCATCTATTTTCACTAGAAATATACTGCCACAGTTCAGATACCATCCTCAGCCTCTGACCCACTCTGTGACAGCTTCACCTGAAACCTCAGCTCATGCTTTTATTCATTCACTCTCTTAGACCCTTAACTTTTATGCTAGGAAATGCACTACAAACTAAAACGGAATATGAGAATCATATTTTGACTTTTGCCATGTCACTAAATCACTTCACTGCACTGCCTTCCACCCAGAAAGAAAGCACTTGAGGGTGAGAGCACAGGAGACAGACCTCTGTGACCTAGTCCTGACCAGGCCAAAAAACCACCACTGTTCCATCTATATAACCTAAGAGATCCAGCTACATAATTGCTAACAGCCTTCCCAGACACAAACATCCTGTGAATCTCAGCCTACAATCCCAACTGAAAGTTATGGCCCATTCACAAAATTGCTGATTTTGAACCTACAGATAAACAAGACAGATACAACACACAGATAAGACATAATCCTCGCCCAGATAAGCCACTCTTACAGCTGTGTTCCAATGAAATGTCTAAATCAGCTGCTAACTACCAACACTTCCGGTTTTTTGTTTTGTTTTGTTTTGTTTTTTTCCTGCCTAGGTCCTTAGTGTTCAAAGTGTGAAATTAGTTTAGCACCACCTGGGGGCATATTAGAAATGTATAATCTCAAGCATCATCTCAGACCCTGTGAATCGGTGAGAAGCTTGGATTTTAACAAGCAACCCAGCTGACTCAAGTGAACATTAAAGTTTGAGAAGCACCAAACTAGGCACAGAAAATGAGGGGGGGAAAGGAAAACTTCATGGCTAGAAACTTCTGCCCTCCTTTGCTGCTCAACCCGACCCTAATTCCCCCTCCCTCTCTCTTCCCATTGTCATCCAGGGCCCCCAACTCTCCTACTTTCTCTCTGCCTAGAAACATCTTGCCCATCAACTCAACCTGTCAATACCCTGGGCAACAGTTTGGCAAATGGTTAAGTGCTAAACTTAAAAGTCAAGACTTGAAAAGCCTTAAAATCTGGTTTCTCCACTGCTTAGTTATGTGCCTATAGGCAAATTACTTAACCTATCTATGCATACATAAAATAAAGATAAAAATGAGGAAATGTATATATAAGATCTGAGTCAGTACTCGAATAACTTATTATTTTAACACACTGTCAAGGTGTCCCCTCTTATTAAATTATAGTATGGTGGTTCCAAACCTCCCACAAATCAGTCCAGCCTCCAATGTCAGCATTTTTTCTATTCTGTCTTCACCTCTCCATTTCCATTAATTTATACAATAACATTATCAAAGGCTAACTAAGTCCTCACTGAGCTTAGCACATTCTGATTCTTTTCTAAACCCATCAAAATCATTGTTTGTGGAAATACCCTCAACTCTTAAACAAAAAGCCTATGCATGGCCTATAGCATACCTTAAACATCCATACCCCATATGCCCAACCAACTGAAACTAAAAATGACCTCATAATGGAACCTATGCCAACTTGTCCTCTAATGAGAGAAGACTACGAATTTTAAAAATAACTGATAATTCATGCCAAGAGTTTGTTCTTTTCCCACATAAAGAAATTAAGAATTAACATACAAGAGCCTTAACCTCTTCAACCTCAATCCTACTGTTTCTTTCATCCTTCCTAAGAATTGGAACTCATTTTCAAATTCCATCTTCTGACACATAAACAGCAGATACAATCTGGTTAGTTTACCTGTAGACAGATCTCATTTCCTCTTCATAATCAACATTTTGGGGAAGGAAATAAACTTCACTTACTCTCCTAACCACCAATGAGAAAGCTCACAAACTGCAAGCTGGGTATGCATGACTTCCTTTGGCCCAAGCCCTATTCTTATTTCCTCTTGAGCTAAGAAAAGCAGGCCTAGCACTGCCATACAGGAGTGGAGGCAGTTGAGCACCTAAAACCAAAGCAAATTTATGACTTATTTATCATTTTGCTATTGTCATCCTAGCCAAGTAAATGGATGGAAAATCCTAACTCCTACACATAAAATAGGACATGTGGTAACACTGCAATTAAGAGTAATTAGACTTTTTTGTAAAATAAAGATATTTCAGCGATGCTCACACAACTCTTGATCTCAGGGTTGTAAAAGTCTGAGCCCCAGGCTGGGTGTAGAGATTAATTAAAAATAAAGTATTTAATAAATAAATAAACTCTAAAAAGTCAGCATTGTATCTCCATCTGAAGCCCCAAAATGGAATCTTCCATAATATCCAAAACCTTTTTAATATTCCTTAATGAAGAATGAAAGGAATAGAAAGAACCATGATATGACAGAGAAAACAGTGATCAAAGAAAACAACAGGGTGCTGAAAAGGTTTGCCAGCCCCTATCTTCCAGTATGCAGCTCCTGGTGAGCTGACAGGTGACTGCAGCTGCCTGAGGGGCCTTCGGAGAGACCAGCAAAAGAATACCATGCAGAGCTTGGCCCCAGTCCAAATTGCTGACCCATAGAATCATAAGCAAATAAAATGATGGTTGTTTTATGCCATTAGGTTTTGGGGGTGGTTACCCAGCAAAGTCAACTGAAAAAGCCATTTATCACCACCTGATTGATATATTTTATCTTATTACACTCCATGAAAACACAGACTGTGTTTTTTTGCCAATTTCTATCTCCATCATCTACAAGTCTATTAGTATTTCTGTATTTAATAAATATGCTATATGTGTATCTGAACAGAAGACCGTATGTAGTTTTAGTTTTTAAAAATGAAAATCTTGTTAGTTAATATAGATTACTACCTGATAGCACAGTTATTTGGTTTTTGTGTGTGTACTGTGAAAAAAAACCATTATGGTATTGTTATGAAATGAACTGTCATTCCCCATCCCCCCTCAAAATTTATATGTTGAAGCCCTAACCTCCCCATACCTCAGAATGTGACTGTATTTAGAGACCAGACTTTTCAAGAGGTGATGAGGTTAAAATGAGACCGTTAGATTTGACTGGTGGCCTTATAAGAGGAGGAAATTTGGACACAAACACCAGGGATGTACGCCCCACAGAGGAAAGACCATGTAAGGACACAGCAAGATGGTAGCTATCTGCAAACCAAGGAGAGAGGCCTCAGGAGGAATCAAACTTGCAGACACCTTGGTCATGGACTTCTAGCCACTAAATACAGTGAGGAAATAAATTTCTATCACCTAGACCACCCAGTCTTGCCATGGTATTTTGCCATGGAGCTCAAGCAAATACAGATGTGGAGTTCACATACATTTGTTCTTATAGTTCTTAGGGTCTCATATTTTTATCATAATCTCCCATCACCCAGACCCTACCAAAAGTAGCAAATGAAAAATTATTGAGGAATTTGTAGGAGAAATGTTATGTGACAAGCAATATTTTGAATTTATTTTTAACGAAAAAGAAATAGGTTTTAGTACCATTTCTGTGACTGATGAGCTCTGTGACCTCTATTACCTGTTTAACACTAATCTTAGGTCCATTCTTTTACCAAAGTTTGGTCTAGATGACCTCAAGATTCCCCCCAACCCTCACATTCAATGAGCACCCATGGAAGTAATTACCAGAATGTTCAAATGAATTCTGCAAATGATTTAAAAGGAGTTTTATCTCCTATTTTTATTCAGGGCTGGTTGATACCAGTTTGAACTTACAGAAGGGTAGTTTTCCCATTTTGCTGGGGAAAGCAAAGAACAAGCTCTTCTGATTAGTCATATAAGATAGTCGTAGAACATAGTTCTTCTACTTTTTAGGGGAGAGGGGATTTTTTGCTGCCTTCTTTCAAGAACCTCTTTTGAAATGAAAGATAATTATGTTTAAGCATTAATATATTGCATTGAGCTGGCATAATTTTCTCAGAGTTAAAGATTATTTCCCAATAAAGGTTTCTTCACAAGCAGAGGAAGTGTATTTTAGCAAAAATCTTCCTTCCCTGTAATTTACTCTGAACAGGTTGCCTGGATGAAATCTGTGTTCTGGGTAGTTCCTCTTTTGCTGATATTTATATACAAGCAGTTGGAAAAGTTAAAGGAAAACTGTGTTTTGAGAGTATAATAATTGTTAAATTACACCTGACAAGACTTGATAATTTAGCATTTATGTAGTACCACCAGATTTCCAAAGTGCCTTAAAGTCACCATTGTCTAGTGAAGCAACACTCTGGCTTGGATTTGAGACTTAACATGTATTATATGAAGGAGGTTCTTAAAGATATTAAACAACTTGCTCTTATCACAAGGTCAACTGAGTTTCAGGACTACAAATGAAACGAAAAGCTCCTTAGGCATTTGCTACTTTTTGGTGGGGTCTGGGTGATGGGAGATTAGGAACTTTTGCATTTATCAGTGTCAAAATGGAATAGCAGGTTAGCAAAACACATTTTTCCTCCTGGATGAAATATTTTAAGAATAAAGATTTTAATTTCACAGAAATTTCTGATTAATCAACCCTTAAAGTTCAAGGCAAACTATTTTTTAGTGGTTCAGGGCCAAAGTCTTTGACCTTCCTTAAGAAACAGATTTCCCTCTACTTTCCTATAATGATAGGTATGCCACCTAGGTATATAATTTGTACATACTCTGCAGTAAACTTTTTACAGTGAAATTTTTACAAGAAATGCCAAAATAATCTAGGTAGATCTGTATCACATCTAGGTATCTTGGCTTGGTTCCCTGGATTTTTTACTCTTTTCTCTTTTGTGCTGTACAGTATTTAATTTATAGGGTCGCTAAGATTCTAAAATCATCATTATCAGATTATTCTTTAATGCATTTGCAGGAGTAAGAGGATTCAGGAGTATCTCTAGATGGTCTTTCACAAATATGTGTTTTGGAGAGAGCCTGACAGCATGGACTCTGCTTAGGATTCTGTCTCCCTCTCTGCCCTCCCCAGCTCATGCCTGTGCACTCTCTCTTTCTCTCAAAATAAATAAAAACTTTTTAAAAATTTAAAAATTACTACAACACTACAGTAATCAATACAAGTGTGGTACTAGTATAGGATAAAAAAAAGGGATCAACAGAATAGAATGAAGAGTTCAGAAATTTAAAAAAGAGAAAAACAGAGTTCAGAAACCCTCCAATTCAAGGTCAAGGGTTTTCAACAAGTGTACCAAAACAAATGAATAGGAAAAGAACAGTCCTTTCAACAAAGGGTGCTGGGATAACACATGCAGACGAATGAACTGGGACCTCTCCTTTTCATAATGTACAAAAATCAATCCAGGGGATACTTCGGTGGCTCAGTCGGTTAATTGTCTGACTCTTGATTTCAGCTCAGGTCATGATCTCACAGCCGTGAGATCAAGATCAACACTTGCCAGACTTGGCTCAGTGCACAGCCTGCTTGGGATAGTCTCTCTCTCTCTCTCTCTCTCTCTGTCTCTCCTCTCTCTCTCCCTCTCCCTCTCTCTCTCCCTCTCCCTCTCTCTCCCTCTCCCTCTCTCTGCCTCTCTCTCTCTCAAGATAAATACATTTGAAAATAATCAATTCAAAATGGATCAAAAAACTAAAATATGAGAGCTAAAACTATAAAGCTTAAAAGAAAACATAGAACTAAATCTTCATAACTTTAGCTTAGGCAGTGGTTTCTTAGATATGACACCAAAAGCACAAGCAACAAAATAATAGACGAATTAGACTGAATCAAAATGAATAACTATGGTACTTCAAAGTACACTATCAAGAAAGGGAAAAGTCAACCCAAAGAATGGGAGAAAAATTTTGCAAGTCATATATCTGGCAAAGGACTTGTTGTATCTAGCATACATTAAAAAACAAAATGTTACAATTCAAAAATTAAAATAACAATTTTAAAATGTGCAAAGGATCTGAATAACCATTTCTCCAAAGAAGAAATTCAAATGGCAAGCAAGCAAATGAAAAGATCCTCACTACAATTAGTCATCAGAGAAATGAAAATTAAAACCAGCAAAATTATATAACACTAGGATGGCTACAATAAAAAAAAAAAAGGCGGATAATTACAAGTATTGGAAAGGAAGTGAAGAAACTGAACCCTTCATATACTGCTGATGAAAATGTAAAATATTACAGTTGCTTTGGAAAACAGTCTAGCAGGTCCTCTAACAGGTTAGACATAGAGTTCATAGGACCAAGCAATTCCATTCCCAGATATATTCCCAGATACATACCCAAGAGAAAAACACAGTACAAAGTTATACACAAATGCTCATAGCAGCAATATTCCTAAAAGCCCAAAAGTAACAACAACCCGCATGCCCATCAACTGATTAACAAAATGTGGTATAATTTAGTACCAATGCATACAACATGAATAAACCTTGAAAACATGCTAAGCCAGTCACAAAACACATACTGTTTGATTCCATTTATATAAAATATCCAGAATAACTAAACCTATAGAGACAGAAAGTATATTAGTGGTAGCCTATGGCTGAGGTGGGGGGAACCAGAAAGGTAGTCATAGAAGGACCGGGGTAATGGGGTTTCTTTTTAAAGTAATAAAGGCATTCTAAAGTAATAAAGGTAGTCTAGGGCTGAGGTGGGGGGAACCAGAAAGGTAGTCATAGAAGGACTGGGGTAATGGGGTTTCTTTTTAAAGTAATAAAGGCATTCTAAAGTAATAAAGGTAGCCTAGGCTGAGGTGGGGGGAACCAGAAAGGTAGTCTTAGAAGGATTGGGGTAATGGGGTTTCTTTTGAAAGTAATGAAGGTATTCTAAAATGTGGCTCTGATTACACAACTCTGTGAATTTACTAAAAGCTACTGAATTGTACACTTTAAATGGATAATACAGTATTTGAATTGTATCTCAATAAACCTGCTTTCTAATGGTATGTTTAAAATCCAAGACTGTTCCCCTCCTACTCCCCACTATTCCCATCAGAAATGGGGAAAGGGTCATTTTCACAGTTTGCCATGTTGCTGATGTCTCATAATGAAGAACAATGTGTCTCATAATGAGACACAGACTGGACCTATCACTGGACTTTCATTTCTAGCCAAGATGGAGTTAACAGGGGATGAATTTACCTTTCTATTTAAAACAACCCAAACAAACTTGTACAAAATTAATGAAAATTTTAGTTTTTAAGAAACTAGACATGAGGCAATGAAAGACAGTGATCCCTGAGAGATAGGAAACAAATTTGGTGAGCCAGACAACTGCCTGCACTTACTCCCTTTACAAACTTTTTGGGCATGGCACACGAAGAGGAAACTCAAGCAGAGCCTAGCAGACTCCCTTAGTTGAGGAGAAGGAGCTTAGAGTCCAGGCAGACTAAGGGATGTTAGAGTTCCAGGTGAAGAGTACTGGAGATGAGAGCTGCACAAATGAAAGAGAAGAACTCCCAAGCTCTGTAGAGAGATCCCTACATACTCAGCCAAGTAATGATCAACTCATGCTAATCTTAAGAAAACTACCCAAGGCTGGGAGAAAAAAAACTATTCAAAAGTATTAGAAAGAACAGTGAAAGTGCTCACACAGGGATGGGAAAAGTATCTGTTCCGCCAAACAAATGGAAAAACTCATAAATCATGGGGAACTAAGCAGAGTATCAGAAAGGTCTTGCCTGAGCAGTGGGGGTTAATTAGCATTAGACCGACCACTGCTCCAGAACTCCTTAACAAAAACCATAAAAACAAGACACAAAAGGTCCAAATTATTTCCAAGTAATTTAAATGCACCCCTAGGAGAAACCTCAAGGATATTTTATAAGAATAAAAAAATACCAGCACCCAACAAGGTAAAATGCATAATGTCTGGCATCCACTCAAAGATTACCAGACAGCAGCACATAACCAAAGTGAGAAAAATCTATTTAAACTAACCCAAGACTGACACAGATATTAGAATTACAGACAAGGACATTAAAATAGGTATTATAACTATATTCCATGTTTTCAAAAAGTCAAGTAGAGACCTAGAAAATATTTTTACAAGACCCAAATCTTCTTTTTTTTTTTTTTTTTAATTTTTTTCCATGTTTTTTATTTATTTTGGGGACAGAGAGAGACAGAGCATGAACGGGGGAGGGGCAGAGAGAGAGGGAGACACAGAATCGGAAACAGGCTCCAGGCTCTGAGCCATCAGCCCAGAGCCTGACGCGGGGCTCGAACTCACAGACCGCGAGATCATGACCTGGCTGAAGTCGGACACCTAACCGACTGCGCCACCCAGGCGCCCCAAGACCCAAATCTTCTAAAGATGAAAAAAATACAATGTCTGAGATAAAAAATAGACTGGATGGAATTAACAGCAGGATCAACAGTGAAGAAAAGTTAAGGCACAGCAAAAGAAACCAGCCAAAATGAAGCCCACTGAAGAAACCACTGAAGAAATACTAGCCAAAGATTTTGCAAATTTGATGAAACCTCCAAACTCACTGATCCAAGAAGCTCACAAACAGGAACCACAAGAAACATGAAGAAAAGTCCACCAAGACACATCATAATCAAACTGCTCAAAACCAAGGGTAAGGAAAATCTTAAAAGGCAGAGAAGAAATGACACGTATAAATACAAAGGAACATAATAAGGACAGCTTTCTCAATAAAAATAATGCAAGTAAGATGACAGTGGAGGAACATCTCTAAAATACTGAAAAGAAAAAAAACATCAACCTAGAATTCTATACAGAGCAAAAATATCTTCCAAAAATGAAGGCTCAAAAAGTTTTCAGACATACAAACCTCAAAGAATTAACAGATCTGTAGAACAACAACAACAAAAAAAGGTAAAGTCCTTGAGGCAGAAGGAAAATGGTACCAGAGAGAATATGGATCTCCACAAGGAATGAAGAGCACCAGAAATGCTAACCACATGGGTACATGTATAAGGTATTTTTTTCTTACTATTTATCTTTTTAAAAGATAGTTGACTGTTTAAAAATAACAGATATGTTTTAAGATTTATAACATACGTAAATTTAAGATTTATAACATATGTAAAAGTAAAATGTATAATAACAATACTGTGAGGCCAGGGAGGAGAAATGAAAGTGATACTACTGTAATGTTTGTTTGTTTTTTTTTTATTACACATGAAGTTTATATCATCTGAAGGTAAAGTATGATAGGTTAAAACTGTGTACTATAAACCCTAAAGCAACCTATAAAACAATACAAGTAGAAGTTATAGGTAATAAACCAGAAAATGGAATCATAAAAACACTCAATTAATACAAAAGAAAGGAGCAAAAAGGGGAAAAAGACAATCTACCTATAAGACCAAGTCCTCGGTACGAGACAGAAAAAAATGAAACAGAATAAAGGTCAAGAAAAATAAATAAATTACATGTACAATTTAGCATTTTAAATTATTTTTCACATAAGTAAAACAATGAAATAAATATTTTCAGCTAATTGAATAGCAAACTAGTAAAATGTCTAATTAAATCTTGGGGTTGATGAGTGACAGAGGCCTTGCTTAAATAAAATAAAAAGAATTTTATACCTTGATGGTTAGCATAAGTAATTAAAAAGGACTTTTTTCCAGTATAATTATAGAAAGGTTAGAAATATTTCACTTGATGTTAAATTGTTTTCAAACAAGCCCACAAAACCATTTTACTCTGTAGGCTCAGGAAAAGAAAATACCTTTTGTCTATATTATCAAAAAGTAAATACATAAGACCTGAAAAGAAATGCAAAACTTCATCTTTTAAATCACTTCCTTGTATAACCTTAACTCTAGAAACTTACTAAAAACTATTTGAATAGCACAAAGCTGCACACGACTGTTCCTATTTTACAGAGGTTACTTCCAGCCCTAAGATTAAGGGGACCAGCAGCTGAATAAAGTAGTCTCTCCTATGTGTGTAGTGTAGGGCACAATGTAGCCCACTTTGGGCCATCCATTCCCCAAATATTCTAGATATTATTCCACATGCTGCTCAAAGGACACTCTGAGAGGTCTGATGGGAGCTCCTTCCCTACCCTACCTTATGGGGATGCTGAGAGTGCTAAATGGATAAGCTAACTCCAAAATGTTACAAGAGATGCAAAACAATAATGAACACCAAAGCAGCAACAGATGTAGGATGCAAGGCCTCCCAAGAGACAGATGGCTCAAGGCAAACTAAAAGGGAGAGCAACTACCATAATCAATGGAACACACCCCTTCCTATCTTTATTCGAAGTTCTATTAACCAGGATGATGAGTCATCAGCTCCATGGCAAAACAAGCCCACTGTTCTTTGCTCCTCACCCATCTCTGCCTCACCCAGAGAATCTGAATTTAAATCATGAAGTTTCATTGTATATAAAGTTTCACTGTATTTACTTTATCAGATCCAGCTTAGCTATACACTGCCCTGAGCCCTGCTCTTCCCCATCTGTAATATCCTCTTAAAATTGCTTGCTATGTGCTCCACAAGAACACAAGCTGATTGACTTCTCTCCTTGTTCATGGTCACCAGTGACATGCGAGCCTCCCATGGTGCCTGGCACATACCATATACACGTTAAATACCTGAGTAATAAATGATTGAAAGAAATCCCGCCTAGCAGAGCAGGCTAAAAATTATCTATAGGCAATGAAACACAAAACAGATACTGAGCCCTCCAAACACTGAAGAGTAAAAAAAGTTGAACATCCACAAGTTTTGTCTGGGAATTAAGGGAAGAAGCAACAAGAATGGATAAAAGACCATATGTACATAGAACATAAATGCTCTAATATGTGAGTTCAAAGAGGAAAGGCCCTGGAATTAAGGCATGCCCTAGCAGGTGAATGAATACATCCAATGAATTGTGCGTCACTTGAATGCACATCCTATCCTCAACCTCAGGCACTCAACCTCAGTGCCTAACCTAGGATCCCTAATAAATTGTATGTCCCTTGGATGTACAGCCCTGACTCAGGTAATATTCAGTCTTTGACCTGAGAGCTCAAACCAGAATAATCCTAAAACTACACAATTACATACAGAGGGTCTCAGAAAAACTAATAGAGAAAGGATCTGACAGTCAACAGTATTCTGTTACTATCATTAGCAGATAAGAATGAAAGTTCTGGGGCGCCTGGGTGGCGCAGTCAGTTAAGCGTCCGACTTCAGCCAGGTCACGATCTCGCGGTCCGTGAGTTCGAGCCCCGCGTCAGGCTCTGGGCTGATGGCTCGGAGCCTGGAGCCTGTTTCCGATTCTGTGTCTCCCTCTCTCTCTGCCCCTCCCCCGTTCATGCTCTGTCTCTCTCTGTCCCAAAAATAAATAAAAAACGTTGAAAAAAAAATTTTAAAAAAGAATGAAAGTTCTAAGCACAAGAATTTCCAAAAAGTATACATAATTAAATTTAATTAGATCTGATTTTAATGCAGTAAGTTCCTTTAAAAAACATATAGAAGTACTTAGAAGAATAAAAGGTGAGAAAAATACTCTAAAAGGTATACTTGAAGCAAATCAAATGAATAATCATATTCCCCAATATGACATAACAAATCATTTATATTTAACTTGCTATACATCCTTTGGCCAAAGATTATAGATTGTTTTGCTTTTTTTAAATCCTGGTGAGTCAATAGCTTCTGCCAAGGATGAAAGAACACTCCTGTATTTAGCATCACATGGCAAATGGGCTGGCTACTGCACATTGGAATCCCCCCAAAAAACAGTGAGAAAGAAAAACTGGTTTAGCCTGGTTCTTATTACCAATGACATCACTGATAGTGAACAGTTTGTCTTTACAGAGATAAGAAACTGTACTCATGTTTAAAGAAATGACTTAAACCCAAGGATGACAAATAATCAGAGTGGGGAAGGTACAGGCTTCAGGGAAGCAGACAGGCACGCAGGGTGATCAGAACTGGGAGGTGTTTGGTTATACTGCTGACAAATAGGAAGAGCCAGGCAGATAAATCCCCACTCCATTCTACATAAGGTTCCAAGATACAGTCCAATTGCACAGCTCTTCTGAACAAGCCCAGGGTGTCAGGCCAAAACACCTGCTGAATGCATTACTCACAACAGCCAGAAACTAAAAACCACAGCAAGTTCCATCAACTAGTGAATAGACAAAACACAGCATTATCCATACACTGGAAAACTATTCAGCAATAAAAAGGAACAAACTACCATACTTAGCAGTGTGGATGAACCTCAAAAACATTATGCAAAGTATAAGAAAACAGATGCAAGAGGCTTGCCTGGGTGGTTCTGTCAGTTAAGCCTCTGACTTTGGCTCAGGTCATGATCTCCCGGTTGGTGAGTTTGAGCCCCACATTGGGCTCTGTGCTGACAGCTCAGAGCCTGGAACCTGCTTCGGATTCTGTGTCTCCCCCCTCTTTGCTCCTCCCCACTCACATTCCATCTCTCTGTCTCTCTCTCTCTCAAAAATAATAAACATTAAAAATTAAAAAAGAAAGAAAATAGATGCAAGAGACTACATACTGTATGATTTCATGTAGTGTAAGAAATGCTCAAAAAAGGCAAATATATAGACATAAAATAGACTAGTAGTTGTCCGGGGTTCTGGGCTGAAATAGGGATTAACTGTAAATACTTATAAGGGATCCTGCTAGGGTATGAAAATATCCTAATACTGACCTGTGATGATGGTTGCACCACTCAGCAAATTTATTAAAAATCAGTGAAATGTAAGGATGCCTGGGTGGGTCAGTCAGTTAAGCGTCTGACTTCAGCTCAGGTCATGATCTCATGGATTGGGAGTTCGACCCCCGCAGTGGGCTCTCTGCTATTAGCTCAGAGCCCACTTTAGATCCTCTGTCTCCCTCTCTCTCTGACCCTTCTCAGCTCACACACGTGTGTGCACTCTCTCTCTCTCTCTCTCACAAAATAAAAATTTTAAAAAATAAAAATAAAAATCATTGAAATGTAAACTTACAATGGGTATATTTCACGACATAAAATACACCTCAAGAAAGGGGTCAGGAAAACCCAAACAAACACGTTTAGCAAACTTCTCGTCTTCAAGACAAAAAATCTCTCTTCTTCAAGGCTTACTCAGAGCAGCAGCAAAACTTGTGATACATAACATCACCCTGCTCTGCACCTTGCCTTGCTTTCCTCATCTCCCTGGGCTTGCATCTCCCAAATTAAGTATCAGCCCAGACATCATGCACTCAGGCAATGTTTTCAATATTGTTGCTGTTGTGTTTTTGTTATTGCTCTGGACGAAAAGAAGCAAACGCCTGAGTAAAATCCTAAGTTTAAAATCAAAGATAAGTTTAAAATCAGATAGGGGGCGCCTGGGTGGCGCAGTCGGTTAAGCGTCTGACTTCAGCCAGGTCACGATCTTGCGGTCCGTGAGTTCGAGCCCCGCGTCAGGCTCTGGGCTGATGGCTCAGAGCCTGGAGCCTGTTTCCGATTCTGTGTCTCCCTCTCTCTCTGCCCCTCCCCCGTTCATTCTCTGTCTATCTCTGTCCCAAAAATAAATAAACATTGACAAAAAAAAAATTTTAAATCAGATACAACTTCTAGTTAACTTCCAGTCTGGTGGACTGATCACATGACTCATGCACGTTAATTCCATGAAAATGATCTTAAGGTAAACAGAAGAATTAAGAGATAAAGGGGAAGGGATGACAGCAGAAATCATTTCTATCAGGTTTTGACAGCAAAAAAACAGATGGGGCAGCAATTCATTTACTGAAGAGGAAAACATTACAACTTAAGTACCTGCTGAGAAGGACACCAAGTGAGGTAATAAGCCCCACAGAACCCTAAGAAGATCATTATCTGGAAGCAACTGACACGACAAAATATATGGCTAAAAGCAAGAGCGCTAGTATTTAGTCACTGAATGCCCCAGAACCTCTTCCTCTGTCTCACAGTCTGGTGTCTATTTCACATCACACCATACCCATAAGAAACCAAAGATTAAACTCTGAAGAAACTGAAGGAGAAATGCTCCAGATGAGAGGACATAAGACAAAGTACTGCAACACAGGGTTGAAAAGTTAAGATAGTAGACTGCAGAGCTCCAGCCTTATTCCTCCACCCTGAACCCCAGAACTCCAATAAATAGACAGATAGCCCATAGGCAAGAAAGGCCTCTGAGTGTTCTTAGAGAAAAAGTGACTCCAAGGAAAAGATCTACAGGTATTGAGAAGTGGGTTTCCCCATCCATGAGAACATACTGATCCTGCTTACATTGAAATATCACCAAACAGCCTCCTGCCCATACACACTGAGCCTCCAATTTCACCTCTAGTGCCTTACTCTTAAATATGAGCAGAGTTACGAAATACCTGGGCATTTAAGAAAAATCTTTAGCATTAAACACAGAGACCAAAATAAACAAATGGAAAAAATAAAATCTGGAAAAAAAACCAGGAAAATAAATGCAGAAGGACAAGAAAACAACAAAATCAACCTAGCAAAAAAATCCTATACTCAATATCCTCAGATAGAGGAGATATATCCACAAGAGAATAGATGCAGTCAAAAACAAAAAATATGAAAGAGAGCTGCTCATATAAATTAAAAATACAATAAAGCTAAAAACTCAATAGATATACTGAAATGTAAAGTCAAACACATAGTAACAGAGCAAAAAGACAAAAAAAAAAAAAGTAAAAGATAAAATAAATTGAAGAGATGACTAATAGAACTTCCAGAAAGAGGGGCACCTGGATGGCTTGATTTTAGCTCAGGTCATGATTTCACGGTTTTTGGTTTAGAGCCCTGCATCAGGCTCCACACTGACAGAGCCTGCTTGGGTGTCTCCCTCTCTCTACCCCTCTTCCTCACAAGTGTGCACACATTTTCTCTCTCTCGTTGTCTCAAAATAAATAAGCTTCAAAAAATAAAGAAAGCACCTGGGCTGTGCCTGGCACTGCTCTGGTACTTAAACACAGAAAAAAAAAAAAAAAAAAAAGAACTTCCAGAAAGAGAAAGCAGAGACGTTCCTTGGAGGTGAGAACAAAAGTATTTCCCAGGAAAAAAAAGGACATCTCCAGATAAAAAGAAAAAGAATTAACTAAGTATGCAGATCAGTGAATGATAAAGACACTCATAAAACCTAAGAACTCCAGGAATAAATAGAGTATCCCCAAAGCTTCTCAGAAGAAATTTAAAACAGGTCACACTCAAACAAAAAAGAAATGTCTTCAAAATTCCAAGGGAAAACTGGGTATTCAACCCAGAATATTTTCTACCAGATAACATAAAAATCCAATGTAAAAGGAGTGCCTTGGTGGCTGAGTTGGTTGAGTGTTGGACTTTGGCTCAGGTCATGATTTCAGTTTGTGAGTTCTAGCACCATGTTGGGCTTTGCACTGTTAGGGTGGAGCCTACTTCAGATTCTCATCTGCCTCTGTGCCCCTTCCCAGCTACCGTGCACGTGCTTCAGTGCGCACCTGCGCGCGCTCTCTCTCTCTCTCTAAAATAAACATTAAAAAAAAATTTTTTTAATCCATGTTAAAGAAAATGTTAAAGAAAAATAAATACATTTTCAGCCATCCAAGCAAGAACTTGAAACTTTTATATGCCATGCACATTTTCTTATAAAGCTACTGGAGGATGTGCTTCAGGAAAATTAGATAGCAAACCCAAGATGAAGACTATTGTATCCAGGAAACAGAAATGATACAAGAGAACAGTTATGTACCAGGTCTAAGGGGCAACCATGCCTGGCCAGCTGTGAGGTACCTCCCCGGGAGGGGGAATCAACAGGTTACCTGGAACAATAAATTATCTGAGGTATTCAAGCATTTGGAAAAATTGTTGATAAAGGCGTAACTCTGCTGCGCATCTGATCTTTTAGGGCATTTGCAGGGGAAAGTAACCACAGGTACATAGAAAACTAAGCAAAAGAAAACGTATGCCAATGCAAGGGGGAAGGGATGTTAAAAAAGGATATGTAATCCTATTAGACGGTGGCTCAGAGATAAATGGTATTTACATACTCATAATAACATAAACAATTATCATCTTAACCCAAAATTATGATATACACACTCATTTAAGGGAGGGGATGAGTTTTAAGAGCTAATCTTCAACTACTATCGAAGTTCAAAACTGTAGTTCAACAACTGTAACTACTATTACAAGAAGTCAAGAAATGCATAAAACTGATAAATCAAGAAATAGCCACATAAGCATATCATTTAGAAATACAGCAGTAAAATTCAGCAGTAGCAACTAAAGGCTGAAAATAGATGCATGCCTCTTGGGAACAGGAATACTCCATGATCTGATATGAGAACTTTAGATCACTTGGTTGCAACCATGTGCATTCATAACTTTTGATAGGTTTTGTAAGGCCCCACTTATCATAAAATGAAAATAAAGTTTTTAAGTCATAAAGTACAGGTGTGGTTTTTTTCAATTATTTTAACGTAACAGGATAATTTGTCAGCATTGGGCCCTATTTGAGATAGTTAGAATGATGCCCCAGGGCTCAAAGGCAAATTATGCACAAAGCTGTGGGCAGCATGTGCCCTGGGTTCCCTACTTCTCAAGGGTGGGAGAACACCTGCTAGGCTTGGACAATGGCCCCAATTCTCCAGCTTGCTGATGCAACAAATCAACCCAAGAGCTCATGAAGAGCCCCCCCCCTCCCACTCCCGTCTCCGTGCAGAATCAATCCTGCCAGTTCAGTGCTCCTCAAAGTGTGGTCTACTGACTAGGGTACAAAGCTTGATAATTTCAGAAACAGAATAACTGTAAAAACTCTTATTGCAATTTGACATTGTATCTTTTGATTCTAATAATAACACTTAGGCTGGTATTTTGTATACCTACTTTTTCATTTCACTTTTCTAGTCATTTTTTTTTACTGTATCTTACAGTACAAAGAAGCCTTTCTGAGGCTGAAAAAGCGCACTCCAAGTCTGAGCCAGTTCCATGCGCCAGCGCATGTGCTGTGTCTGAATGCAAGTATGCTGGCCGGAGGACCTAGGGAGACAGACACATTACAGGATTTACAGTGGATGTTACATACTTGGCATTTTGTGTCCATTCCCCTGTCCTTCCTGAATTTCTTGAGGATAAACAAACTGCCTGCTTCCTTCACCACTATGTGTATACCCAACATGCACAACAGTGCCCAGGGCCCAGCTGGGATAAGAGCACAGCAAGAAATGGGAGTGGCATGAAACCAGCCTTGTATGGTTCAACATTTTGTATCTCATCTCCTCAACTTAGTTCTTAAGTTCCTCATAATGCTACACAGATATCAGGATTTCTAATATCCCAATTTTAAACACTTGGAAAGTCCTAAAACTTACTCTTGCTTGTGAAATTCTTATAGAAAAAACTGCCTCCCATCACATTACTTCTCTTCTGAATAATGCCAGCGAACTTTTATTACTCAACCAGCCTAACAGAATATTGTATTTTGTCCACTGAACAGTCATGTAACACTATTAAACCTGAGAACATATGGCTGCCACATTGGTCACTGGGAATACATCACCTGGCTTTCTCCATTCTCCTCCTAGCCATCCCTCCATGTGTTCAAAATATCCTGATTCAACTGTGCTGTTATCATGTTGTAAGAGCAAAATACCAACCAAATCTTCCAAAAGCTAAATAAGTACTTGGAAATCTCTAGTCCCTGATCATAAAGTAATTGATCCCAAATTAGATAATATATGTTAATACTTTAACACTGGTAATGCAGACTAGTATTATAAAAGACCAACTTGAATTCATGAAAAGTCTGTTTGTAGTAAACATTCAAAAGCAATCTACTTGCAAGCAGTTAGTAAAATGATATGCAATCACTATCTGTGAAAGTTTTTAAAGCACTGTTTTTAAAAGGTAAGATGGTAACCAACAATTGTTTCAACCCTTAAAATTATCACAAACTGTAAATAAGTACTGTTTGATTTTGAGAACCAACTGTCCTATGGTCTACATTTTTGTATAATGTTCATGACAGACCCATATAGAAGATGGGGAGTGAGCCTTCCAGATTATTACATTATTATACACATTAGTGCTGCCCTCTGGTCAACAGTTCTGATTCAGTGTCTGGACAAGCTGGGTCTGAAAGCAGTACACTTGTACAGTTATTTAAATATTCTTTTTGGGGCGCCTGGGTGGCGCAGTCGGTTAAGCGTCCGACTTCAGCCAGGTCACGATCTCACGGTCCGTGAGTTCGAGCCCCGCGTCAGGCTCTGGGCTGATGGCTCAGAGCCTGGAGCCTGCTTCCGATTCTGTGTCTCCCTCTCTCTGCCCCTTCCCCGTTCATGCTCTGTCTCTCTCTGTCCCAAAAATAAAATAAACGTTGAAAAAAAAATTTTTTTTAATTAAAAAAAAAATATTCTTTTGCTGTCTACCAATTTTTAAAAAAATGAATGGAATACAGAAAAATGAAAGCACTGATACTAATGATAGGAAGCACAGGCATCATAAATTTAATACAACGCAAGAAGTGGAAAGTATCTGATGCCCTAAGAGTAGGCAATCTCTTGGCTTAAGCAGCTGTTCACAACCAGATGACCAAGTATTTACTAATCCAGCAAAGAAACAAAATAAAAGACTATGTATAAAATTCATGTGTCAAAGCATCCATCTCCAGTTTAAATATTTTTAGTTCCCTGGGAATGAAACTCCTTAGATGCTTATTCCTTGGCTTAGCACACCTGTTCAGAGATGCATTATTTCAAAAGTAGGATGTATTACTTCAAAGTCTTTGCCCTGCTAGTATCAGTCTGCAAAACCAACAAACACACACACTGCACCAAAAGTGCCCCCAAATAATATTTTTGGATTATCTCAATACATAGAAATATATACATAACCAAAATTGGTTAAGAGAAAAAGGCAAAAATACAAGATTACAGCTATGCAAATGAACATTTATTATAAAGTTTCAAGCAATAAGAAATTTTAAGACTACCATGAGTAGGATTTTATGTGGTGGTTGGATTTTCTATAAGTCTTTTTATTTTTATGATTTTGTTTAATTGAAAAAGTTTTTGGAAATCTGGGGTTGATATTTTTAGGAGAGTTACACACCAATACATGTTCAACAGAGTTGGCTTCCTCCCACCTTACCCAAGTCCAGAATTCTTCCAGCGTTCATAGCTGTAAGTCTCAGAACAAGTCTGTACATGCCACTTGGCGGCAGTTGAAACCTTCTTACAATGGAAACGTTTAGTTCCTCAAAATTCATTTTGCCCCACTGGATGCCTTTACCTCCAGTTAAGAACAAGAGATGCCACACGTAAGGGATAACATTTAGAGAACCCTCTCCCACAAGTTTGTTTGCTCCAAAATGTTAGACTAATGATTTTTAAAAGCCACACGATTTCTACAGCACTCTACTGCTGAGCAATTGAAAGTAATTTTAGCACTTTCACAGATCCCAAGGCTCCTCCTAATCCAGTGGGCAAACAGTGTCCCCATTTGAAGGGACACGACCAAAGCCTGCAGATAATGACTGAATTTAGCAGGTTGACCTCAGCGAGGAAGAATGCCCAAGAATTCAGCCCCAAACCCTTCCCCTCTACCACCACTGCTACTACCGTTTTGGCCTTTACCTCCCGTCTTCTGGACCACTGTCTGAGGACAACCATCTTACCTGCTCCTTTCCCAAACATCATCTGATCAGGTTTCCTACTTACTCCCAAGGGTTCCCCAATCCCAACAAAATTTTCAATGACCCCTCAATGCTCAAAGAATGACATCCCTCCTTAACTGGCAAGCATATAATCTCTCCCCCCAAGATGCCACTACTCCCTAAACCTCAAAGTCGCCCTCAGCCCTTCTGTCACACACCCCCATTCCCCTTTTCTTCAGTATATGAGGGGGACAGTATTAGCACCACGCCCTAACAGGTGGCAAACTCTGTGTTGCTTCTGCTTACCGTCTTTGGACCCAGAGTACTCAAAGTCTACAGCCTACCTTTCCTCCAAGAACAGGTTCAGACAGGGTCAAGATGTTCAAATCTCCAGAAAGGCTGCCATCCTTTCTGTGAGCAAGCCCCGACCCCAGACATTGCACCTGCGGGATTCTAAACTCCCTAACCTCCCCTCTCACTACCTACAGTAAGTACCTTTCCAAAAGCAGGATTTTCCTTCTCCTAGTCAAGACATTTGGAATACTAGTCACTGTATGCTCACCAAATACAAAATAACAAGGTAACAGTAACCCCAAGGGAAAAACAAAAATTGTCAAATAAATATTAACAATAATAAAACCCAATATGACACAAAAACAAGCATTTGTTCTGGTTTTGATTTTTCACACTGTCCCTCTTTGATGAAAATAACTAAAATTCACTAGATTTACTCAACATGCACAAGATCATCTTATAAACGCTCCTTTTGTAAATAAATGTTATTCTGAATGAAACCCCATAAGCTGAAATTCACAATGTTTTTCTTAGGTTTTAATTTATGAATAGCCTTCATGGTGATCCCTCAGAAACCTAATGCAAAAACTAAATTTCTCTAAATAGAATATATTCTGTGTTTCAAATCTTTTAAGATAGTTATATACTCTTGAACTATACTCAAACTATTTATCAATTGTCACCAAATTTGGGGGTACTACCCAAAAAAAGGCACTTTCATAAAACATATCAAAACTCAGAAAACTCCCTCTTTTTACTCATTCACCTCACATAAATACAATCTTCTCAAAATAAGCAACCACAGTCACTAAAAAAATAAAAAGTTCACAGAAAAAATAGAAAATATAACAATTAAACAAATTAGCTACAGGGTTCAACTTAAAGATATTTTACCTGAAGTTAGGTGAAGGGGAAAAAAAAAAGCTTCTTTATAAACAACAAATTATCACAAATATTTTCCCCATTCAAATGCGATTCACACCAGTGGATGTTTAGCAACAATAAACAAGTGCTTAAGTGTCAATAATCCAACCCCAAAACCACCATATACAAATCACGCCAACAAATCCTAAATAAACTCCTCTGCATAATGTAAATTGTTCTAAAATTAGACATTGAAAGGGAGAAGAAAATGGAGATATTAACTGCCTCCCTTATTTCTATCATCTATCAAGACTGAACTTCCCAGTATCAGTTCATAAGTGCTGTGATAGTAAGGAAACATATAAGAAAAATCAGGAAAACCTTAACGCTGAGTATTTGATACTAAGGAATTAACTTTTTAGGTTTGAGAATAGCATTATCTGAATTATTATCTGATTATCTGAAAAACAAAATGATACATACTGAAGCATTTAGTGAAATGGTAACTAGGCTTTACCTTAAAACACTATGGAGAGAGAAAGACCACAGATGAAACTAGATTAGTCACCTGCTAGTAACTATCAAATTAGGTGATCTACTCTCTCTCCTTGTGTATTTTTTAATTTTTCCAGAATAAAATAGAACTGCTGGTGAGCAAAATCTCAGGCACTATTTTGTGTGTGTGCCACTTTTGCACAGACTTCTTAATTTGTTAGGTTTGCATAATTTGAGAATTTCTTCTCAACTGTACAGACTTTGTAGTCAGAGAGCTGTGTCACTGCCAGTATCCCAAATGCTTCCCAACTGCACTGCTCAGCAAATCTATTTCAAAAGCTTGGGGGAAGGAGAGGATAGAACCAAAGGAAATGAAGAGGGAAAAAAACTTAAACAAGAACCTGCCCAAACTACTACCAATAAGGAACACCCACCTCTGAAAGCCACTTAATACACATTCAGGTTTCATTCTTTCTTTCTTCTTCTGGTTTAAAAATGGATTGTTGGCTTCTAGTTTACTTCACTGCCCTTCACATCCATGCTGACTGAGGAAGATACAAACAATCCAACTACTGTGTAACCAGGTCAAAACCAAGCTTTGGCTAACTCACTTGGAAGAGTACACTCACCACTTAGATTTGGCCAGAAAAACTGGGCTAGAAAAAAACCGACTGGGGCTTAAACAAACAGTGGGGCTGGGGAGAACGTCTTAGAGCCAGTTACCAGGCCACTCAGTGAGTTGCAACACAATCTTTTCCAAAATTTTCCAAAGTCTTCCAAATTCAGTTGAGCCCAGCAGGCTGAGTTAACAGGGCTTCCTTTCAAATTCAAAAACCTGGCCCCGGCCCCAACAGTTAACCAACAAAACACATGCTAATTCACTTGAGAACACCTAAGAAAACAGACTCAAGTTCAGACCGCAGGCCGGTACAGAGCCCAGTACATAGCCAGGCCAGGGGAAGTTGGGGCTGGGGAGAGGCGTTCAATCAACAGATAAATCCTATTCAGAAAGCATAAAAGAGACAATAGGATCCACACTTAATTGGGCCTAAGAAAACGTCTACAGTCAGCTTCCAACCCCCTCCCTCCATTTTTAATGAAACAATGACAATTCTTCAGGGTGAACCACAAAGCCCTGCTTCATAAGATTTTTTTTTTCTATCCCAACCTTGTACTCACTCTAACAGCTAGAAAACACCCCCAGTGTAAATTACGTATAGAAAACGTTTCATAGGAAGAAATAAATCAGGGCCCGGGAAATTTAACATTCTGTTTCAAATTTTCAAGATCTGTGCCTCCATTACCTACAGCTCTTTCAGACGCTCCAGAATGTGCACTGAATAAAATGAACAGCACTGTTAGTCACATCAGGTGTCAGCTACTCAGAGAAGACTCATCGTCTCCAGATTTGTTAGTTTCATTTACCGTTGGGGGGGGGCCCCCCGGGTAAAAAAAAAAAAAAGAGAGAGAGAGAGAGGGAGAGACAGGCCTGGGGTGGGTGTGCAATCTGGGCATCCTCTTGACTCCTCACTCTCCCTCATCTCTGTTTCAATTACACACCTGTCAAACAGGTTATTCCTGGAATTCAGATTTTATAATCCTCACGCTGTAATTCTTTCCTGCTCCTAGTGCACAAACACACGCCCCTCCCTGCTTCCCCAAAATACGTATGTATCTATCAATAGGATGTGTGATAGAGTTTTTCAAAAGTCGCAGGTAACACCAAACTCCTCACCTTCAGCACTTGGCAAACATTAAAACGAGGCAACACGATGACAATTTTCAAGAAGGCCAAGGCAGTGGCTCAGGATAATCATAGGCCAGGCCTCCCTATACTGAATTCTCATTAATACACACAAACTCAGAACTGGAGAAAACCAAAGAATTAAGGTTGCCGTATAGGAAAAAAAAAAAAACTGTTTTCCCATTTTATTGAAGAAAAGTGCATGCCTAAGAGTGTAGCTTATTTCCTTATCTCAAAGCCAGGAAATGAGTGAGGTCTTTTAAGGCCAGCCTGAATATAAACTCTTGTTTAAAAACAGAAGGACTGCAAGGCGAAACCCCTTTCCCAACTTTGGCCAAGTGGCGTGGCCTCCAGTCAGCGGCGTGTTTATCATCCTTTTCCTCGTCCCCCAACAAGAAGTTTCAACGTGCCACGGGAAACAAAGACGGCGCCCCACACCGACCTTATAGACTTGTCCATAGGTGCCATTTCCAACCACTTCCACCAGCTCAAAAATCCCAGCAGGATCCTGGAGAAGAGGAGGGGAGGGGTTAGAATTTAAAAGCAGCACAACAATGAATAAATAAAGCGGGGCAGTCGGAGAGAAAGGGCGCTTGCAAACCAGGTGGGCTTGGCCCAGCGCGGTCTCCCAGAGCTCGAGGGTCGCGCCGGGGCCGCGGAGGGCGGCGGGGTGGGGGCGCCGGCGGAGGGTCGCGCCCCGCCGCCCCGCACATGCCGACGCAGGCAGACAAAGGGGCCGCCGCGCCCGCGGCTCTGCCCGCGGCG
>NW_024412441.1:21492868-21516786 GCF_014898765.1 Herpailurus yagouaroundi | reverse complement strand
GCGCCCGCGCCCCGCGCCGCGCGCCTAGAGGACGGGCCCGGAGCGTGGGGCCGCGGCGCCGCCGAGAGTTGAGCGAGTGAGCGCGAGGCAGCGAGACAAAGATAACCCGGGAGGCGGGGGCGGAGGCGGGGAGGGAGGCGGGGAGGGAGGCGGGGAGGGAGGGGGCGGCGGCGGCGAGGGAGGAGGAGAAACGGGACACCGAAAATATATTCTGAGGAGAGAGAAAACAGCTCCCCCTCTCCTTCTCCGGCAGGAAAAACGAGCGGAAACGCACTCCCAGCCCGAGCCCCGCTGGGGAGGGCGCGGGGCGAGCCGCCCGCTCGGCGTGAATATTCAGCAGGGGTGGGGCCCGAACAATGGCCGGCCGGCGGGCAGCGCGGACAGCGGCCGGGATGCGGCTACCGGCCGGCGCGGCGCTCGTAGAAAGGGCCAGAGTAGGGACGAGACGGACCGGGATGTCCTCGGTGAGGTGCCGAGGGTGAGGAGACGCCCCACCTCGCGCTCACAGAACGGAACAGGATCGACCTGGCCCCAAACGCACAGAGGCTGACGGAGCCTTGTCTCCGGCAGGGGGTGCGTCCCGTCCCGCCCCGCCCGCCGGCCGCGCCCGGGCTCTAAAGGGACGGGAAGGGGGTGTAGCCCGGCCAACGAGGGGCCGCCCTTTTTCCTTACCCCCGCGTATCCTATCCCCTTCCCCCACCACCAGATTCTATACCCCTAAGACCCTCATTTCCGGTTTCCCTACAAGGTTTTCTTTTCCTTTCTTGCAGGCTACGCTTGTGACACGCTTGTAGGGGCGGAATTCGTTGAGCATCACCTGGCCGCCCGGTCCCAAGGCTTTCAGTGGAAATAGTATCCAAAGCAGCTTCTCTTAATTGCCGTGCGCTGACTTCCTTACCTCCTTCATTAGGTGAGCACTGTGCTTGGGGCCCTAAGTGCTAACCCCAGTTTGTGCCTAAGATCGTTAAGGATCAATAAACAGGCTTCTAACAGTAACTTTGGAAGCTTTTCCGTAGTTAGGCAATTTGAGCCTCTTATACAAGGATATATTGTCTGCGCACTAGGACCATTTTCATCACACCATTCCATTGTTCAAAAACTTTCAATGGCTCCCTATTACCTCACAGCAGGTTCGAAACCGAAGTGCGTCGGAATCACCAGGAGGGATTGTAAAAGCACTGATTGCTGACCCCACCTTCAGCGGGTCTGGGATCGGCCTGAGAATATGTACTTATAACAAGTTGTCAGATGATGCTAGCATTGCTGTTACAGGGATCACATTTTGAGAACAAAAGCCTTACAGGATGAAAATCCAAGGCCCTTCACAATCAGGCTTCACAAACATCACTGTCATCATTGTGTACCGTTATGTATGCTTTATGTACAGGACCCAATTTAACCTGTCTTATAGCCCTTATGCATTGTTATCCACATTCTCATCCTCATCCAAGGATGAGGAAACCAAAGTACTGAAAGATAAGGAATGTGGCTGGGGCCCCTGGGTGGCGCAGTCGGTTAAGCGTCCGACTTCAGCCAGGTCACGATCTCGCGGTCCGGGAGTTCGAGCCCCGCGTCAGGCTCTGGACTGATGGCTCAGAGCCTGGAGCCTGTTTCCGATTCTGTGTCTTCCTCTCTCTCTGCCCCTCCCCTGTTCATGCTCTGTCTCTCTCTGTCCCAAAAATAAATAAACGTTGAAAAAAAAAAAAAAAGATAAGGAATGTGGCTAAATTCCTTAAAAGCACAGCCTGGAAGTAGAATAGGGGTTCTCACTGGGTCAGCCTACTCAGAAAGGCTAAGACTCTGATTCAGCCAAGTTAACCTTTTACCCAGAATATGTTTAGCACTCTCCTGCCTCTCAACGACTTGAAGATTTTCAACTATGAGAATCCCTTCTGAGGGACTCCTGGAATCCATTGATTAGGAAAGTCATAGTAACCAAAGTGTTCCTGTGAAGTGAAGTAGAGTGTTTCAATGATTTTGTTTTTTAATCTATTCACTGCAATGGCATTATCTGTGAGTGTAAATTATTTACTCAAAGAGCTAGATTGCTGTGTATGACATGCTTCAGACCATATTACTACCACTAATATTTAGTAGTATTATTAGTATCAGGTAACACATATTGGGTTCAGACAGTGTGCTAAGCATTTACCGTACATAATCTCATTATTCTTCACATTAACCCCAAATGGTACTTTTATTTTTCCCACATTACACATTAGAAAACCAACATGTAAAGAAGTTAAGTGACTTCCTTGGGGAGCACAGCTGAACCCACTGCAGAAACTCAGCCCCCCCACCCCAAGCCAGCCTCCCTCCACAGGTTCACTCATGATTTTGAGGCCCACCTCTGATCACCCACTTCTTCTCTGCCTAGCCAGATTCTCCATCATCACCTCAAGCACAGCTCAGGAACCAACTCTTCCTTCTCCTACAAGCTTTCCCTGAATCTGTCTCTCCTAAACTGTTATTTCCCATGTCACCATTGTGATGGTTACATTCCATTTTCAATTCAGTACCTTTTCTTGAAGTACCTTACCCAGTTCAAGGCGCTGGCTTAGCTATTGCCTGAGATATAAGGAAGAGCTTACAATTTGATAATGGGTATAAGAGTCTCATGAATAGCTATAGTTAAAGGCAGAACATTATGAATTCTGGCTGTATACGAAGAACATTAAACAGGTCTAGTGGAAAGTATGCTAGATTTGAGGCAAAACTAAACTAGGTTTGAACTTAGTTTGTTATCAATTGTGCAGCCTTAAACATGTTACTTAAATTCTGAGCCTTTGTTTCCTCTTCTGTCAATAAGATGAAGACTAGAGATTAGAAGAACCATTAAGAGGCCGTCTCAAAAGCACAGGACAGAGTAATAAGGCCTGGAAAAAGGAGATACAAGGTCTTGGGCCAGTAGACTCTCGTAAGACTTGGCATCTGATAGGATGCCAGAGTTAGTGTAGACAAGAAGATAAAAGATTTACTTGTGACTTAGAGCTTTGTTCGCACTTGGGACGGTGTTGTCAGGAACACAGGAAAGGATACAGTTGTTGACTGGTGGTGACAAAGGAAGGTTTTGTTTTGGACTCTGTGGGAAGTTAGTTAACTTTTCACACAGAAATATCGACACCTACCCAGCTTGTAACTCTGCTTGAGATCTGAGGGTGAGGGCCATTTTCTCAATCTTAACAGTCCTATGTTAGCTCTGGCTGCCATAACAAAATACCATAGACTGGGTGGCTTAAATAACAGAGATTTATTGTATCGAAGTTCTGGAGGCTAGAAATCCAAGAGCAATGTTCCAGCTGATTTGGGTTCTGGTGAGAGCTCTCTCCCTGGCTTGCAATGGCCACCTTCTCAGTATTGTCCTCATGTGGGTTTTCACAGGGGAAAAAAAAAAAAAAAAAAAGCTATCTGGTATCTCATAAGGACACCCACCCCTATTCTATCAGGGCCCCACCTTTATGACCTTATGAATTTAACCTTAATTATTTCCTTAGAGGCCCCATATACAAATATAGCCTCACTGGGGCTTAGAGTTTCAACACAAGGGGGACACAAGCATTCAGTCCATAATAAGCCATATGCTGTATGGTACCAAGAAGTAGACTTAAGTCATGGCCCTTGTTCCTAAGAATCTATTTGAGACCACAAAATAAACCGACCCAAAAAGACAATCAAAATAATAATCTGGAAAATAAATGCTAACTTGGCATTTTAGGCTGGAAGAAAATATAGCTTGCTTAGACAAGGAATGTGAAGTTGGAAAAATTAGGAACCTGGCCACACTGGGCCAGAAGACTCGATTCAGAAGACCCTGAGAGGTAAAGCTAGACAGGTTAGGTGGGACCAGAAAAGCTAAAGCATGGGTGATGTGGAGGTTAAAAACAGAAGCCAGATTATCAGTCAAGTCAAGGGAGAAACAGCCTAGCCTTGGCTTTCAAGAGCTCCCCAAGCTGGTTAGATGCTCATGTATTCAGCAGGCCATGAGATACAAATGTGTATCTTCCCAGGGTACAATGGGCCACACGACAGTTACCCAGTCACACAAGTCCCAAGGGGAACTCAATTATGCAAGAGCTCATCAGTGACAACTCCCTGTATATCACTTTACTTATTTCATAGTTTTTTCTTTGTTGCAAAAATATTGGTAGAAATTTTCAACCTCCGTATGAGGGCAAGAAGGGCAGAAGATCTGTGAAACTGGATTATAACTTAAGGGCTCAGGGCCAGTGAGGGCTTAGGTCAACTGGAAATAAATGATGGAAGTGGTAGTGAGCAGGGGGAATTGAGTCAAACAAAGGAAGCAGTGGTGGAATGTGTTCAGGAAAATCCCAGAAAGGGAAAAGCATAGGTTAGGAGTCAGAGATCGAAGTTCCTCTTCTCTGATAGACAAAGTGTTAAGCAAATGCTTACCCTCTCTGTCTCTCAGTTTTCTAACATGTGAGATTAAGGGCTTGGATTGAAATGATTGAAAGATCCTCTCAGGACCTTAAAAACTCACATTTATATCATCACCCTGGCCTCAGTCCTACAACTGCTCATACCTTTTAACCAGAGTGGAAGAGGGTTGATTATGAGCAATGGAAGTTAATGGAACATGTGGAATGTTGTAGATTTGGCAGCAAAGCTCAGCCCTTTAAAAGCCAACTTTGAGCATTGGTAGAGTCAGAATCTTTTTTGACTGGTGTATCAGTTGAATTAAAAGGAAGCAACTACTCTAGTGCACAACAGGATGGAAGGCGTAGGATGCAGAAGCAGATCAAAGGGCAACAAAAGAAGAAGCAGATCACAGGCAAAACAGACATCCTACCCTAGCTACCAGGGCTGTTGATGTTGTCACTTCTGTCATGAGGAAGTTCTCTTAGTTCAGACCTCCAAAAAGGACATCCTGAGACAGAGATTTGGTGCAGGGAGTTTATTTGAGAGGTGATCACAGTAAGTCCAAGTGAAGGAGAAGGAAAAGTGAAACATGGAGATGAGCCAGTGAGGAGTATGTTAAAGAGCAGGTTTTACTCTGGGCAGCTGGGCTAGATGGACCTAGCTAGCTAGAAAAAGAAAATGTAGATTCCTCTTACTTTATGAGTTCAGGAAAAGTTTTCTGTAAACGTATATTTAGAAAACAGAACATGGGGCGCCTGGGTGGCGCAGTCGGTTAAGCGTCCGACTTCAGCCAGGTCACGATCTCACGGTCCGTGAGTTCGAGCCCCGCATCGGGCTCTGGGCTGATGGCTCAGAGCCTGGAGCCTGTTTCCGATTCTGTGTCTCCCTCTCTCTCTGCCCCTCCCCCGTTCATGCTCTGTCTCTGTCCCAAAAATAAATAAAAAACGTTGAAAATAAAATAAAATAAAAAACAGAACAGTGTTTTAAACACAGAGGAACTTGCTAGTTCTAGAAAACCTATTTGAAATGTTATATGAAGGGGGTTACTGTCCCTTAACTTAGCCTTTTTGTAAATTTGTATTTTGCAAATAAGCATATAAGGATTGCTTCAATCAACTTCCACTGTGAAAAGTTCTTTATGTAAAAAATCCTCAAGGGGTCTCAAGAATGAAGTCAGAGATAGCCCTAGCCTTAGAAATCAAGATGTGAGCCATAGGAAGTGGTTAGGAGAAGCTGGTTGGGGACATTAAATAGTTGTCAAGTATGTCTGTTTTTGATAGAGGGTTTGGTGAATGGAATCAGAGGCTCTGCCAAGGGTAGACCAAGGTAGTCCTGCTAGCTGAAGAGATAACAGTTTTTATTTATATTTGATCATATATTTGTGTCCTCTACAGTGAAATCTCAGGAAATGACTAGACCAATGGGCCTCTCTCATGTTCAGTTATTTAATATGTCACCACTGAAATAGATCAGATCCTGGCCAGTATGCATCAGAACCTCCATTGAAGAGGAGTTCAATCATAATCAAGTTTATCCCTTTAAAAATTAATGAATCACAAGGCTCCATTAGTGCAAGTTGGCCAGTCCTATTGATTTGCAGTTCTCAGTTGATTATAGTGATTCTACTCTCAAAATATTCCATACTCTATAAAGTGTGCTCTATAAAAAAGATTAAGTGGTGACCTACCGACGACAAACTATGAACTGCAAATGCCATATTTATGAATTACAAAATTTGAGGCCTTTCTTATTCTTTTGAACAAATATAATTGTCATTTTCATCTTCTCATCTATGTCTGTGTTCTATATTTAGTGGCCAACTAATCATCAGGACCAGATCGAGAAGCCAGCGATGACTGACATGGATCATCTGGATCACCTAATTGTTGGCTAAAGACAGCTCCTTGAGGTTAGTTGGGAGTGGGGCCCCTGGTGTTGGGGAGAGGAAGAGCTGGATGAGAAAGTTTGTTTGGATCAGCATAAAGTCTTTATCACTCCTGGAAATGCAAATCAGAGTCACAAAAAAGAAAAACCACTTATCCTCACAGAATTGCATCTTTTATTGCATTAGAACTTATCATTATTAGCTGGCTTCAGATTTATAATAGTGTTTGTGGAGAAGTGCTACACAAAAATGATCTTTAGAATCACAACTTTGCTCTTCAATTATGTAGAGAGGACAAAATGAAGAGAAAATGGGGCACCAATAGATGGCAAGAAGAATTAAAGAGGGAATACTTTGGAAAAGGCTACAACATAAGCCAAGTTAGAAATGTCACTGCCCATTTTGAAATTTCCAGGAACTGGGAACAAGACAGTCATTCAGAAGAGAGAACCAGTGGTCTAGGAAAAAATTGAAAAGCTGTTTTTCATAACTTAATTCTTTACACACTTCCGACCTTAAGAAAATCCCTTTCTGGAGTGCCTGTGTGTCGCATTCAGTTAAGTGTCCAAGGACTTCGGCTCAGGTCATGATCTCGTGATTCATGAGTTCAAGCCCCGCATCGGGCTCAGTGCTGACAGCTCAGAGCCTGGAGCCTGCTTCAGATTCTGTGTCTCCCTCTCTCTCTGCACCCCCCCCCCCCTTTTCTCTCTCTCTCTCTCTCTCTCTAAAAAAAAATAGACATTAAAAAAAATTTTTTTAAAAGAAAGAAAATCCCTTTCTGCATAGCCATTTTAAACACAAAGTGGATAAAGAACTAGACTATGTGTTCTCTTTTACAAAAAGTGTTCCTCTGAACCTTAGGGTTCCTTGGAGGCAGTTCAGGGGCTGCCTCTATCCCAAAGGAGGTCAAGGGAGTTAGTAATAGGGCTGCTGAGATTATTGCTGCTTCCCTGCCATCACACAGGTTCTGCTTTTCTATGCTTTATAAATTGGGAATATGAGTAACAGTTTATGAAGACAAGATTTCCATGGCTAAGAAAAGTTTACAAATCTCAAGCGAAGGTATACTTAGAACCAAGATTTCTACGATAATATGACACAGATATCTGTTAGATAGGTTTATGCTGAGTTCAAAACTAAGCAGCACATTAGGCATTTTTAAATCATGGCTATGACCTGAGTAGAAATGATGCAGGAGTGGGAATCAGGAAACCTAGGGTCTGTATTCGATACTACCAGAAGCTGCATTGTCATGGTGGTTAGAGCACCCAGACTGGTGCATGAGACCAAATATTCACGAACTGGTTCATTATTATCAAATGTTTCACTCTCCTACTACATCTTCTACACAGATCTGAGGATTCCTGTCTATAAGTGTGACTGTGATCTATTAGGGTCTATTTGACAGCCTGTTTTTTACTAAATAACCTACCTCCTGTTTTTCACATAGCACATTATGGAGAGGTTGATGAGATGATCATTTTTAATTTCTCAGAGTCGATGCAAAAGAATGATTGAAAAAGTTAAAACAGGAGAATTATAAAATAGAGTTACAAACAATAATCTGGGCAACACTGCTTATATTGACAAATTTAAAGAATGTTTATGAAAAGTCTGTAATAATAGAGAAATGTATGTTGTAATGCTAATTGAAAATATCACTATAAGTTTGTATGAGATTATAGTCATAGCTGCACAAAAGCTAAAAACTATTCCAAGGAAAAATTGGGAGGAAATACATCAAATTTTAGTACTTTTTGGCTGACAAAACTGTGACATTTTTTTTTCCTTTCAAGAAATGATTCTACAAATTCCCTTTAGCAGCATATCTATTTTATGAATTAAAAAATACAAACTTAGGGGCACCTGGGTGGCTCAGTCAGTTGAGTATCCAACTCTTAGTTTTTGTTCAGGTGACAATCTCACGGCTGCATGGTTCGAGCCCCATGGCCAGGCTCTGTGCTGACAGCGTGGATCCTGCTAGAGACTTTTCCCTCTCTCTCTGCCCCTCCCCCACTTGCACTCTCTTGGTCTCTCTCAAGATACATAAATAAACTTAAAAAAAAATACAAACTTAAATTTTGAAAGAAAATGAAATAAAGTAATTGTATTAGTTTCTAGGGCTTCCCTAGCAAAATATCACAAACTGGATGGCTTAAAACAACAGAAATGTTTTGTCTCACAATCTGAAGGCCGGAAGTCTGAAATCAAGGTATTGGTAGGCAACATTACCTCTGAAACCTGTAGGAGAGTCAGTCCTTCCCTGCACTCCTGGTAGTTTGCTGGCAGTTTTTGGTGTTCGTTGGCTCACAGCTGCATAGGTCCAATCATGTGGCGTTCTCCTTGTCTGTGTCTTCACATGGCCAACTTCTCAAAAGGACTCCAGTCATATTGAATTAAGGGTCCACCCTATTCCAGGATGACAATATCTTAACTAATTATATCTTCAACCACCCTGCTTCCAAATAAGGACACAATCTGAGGTACTGGAGTTTAGGAATTCGACATATCTTTTTTGGGGAGAACATAATTCAACCTATAACAGTAATTTAATGATTTCGATATTTCTTAGAGAAGTTGAAGACTATTATTCTTTCTTACCCTCATGTAGTGGTTTCCAGTTTAGCACATGGATGGTTTAGAAAAGCAGTGGTTTTGATAGTTTTTGCTCTGACTTCCTCACCGTCCCTCTTGCCATCCCTCTCCTTATCTAACATGTATTTATTAGGCATATACTGAGTTTGTAGCACTGTATTAAATCCATCAAAATTTAAAAATCACACAAAACTTTCTTCTAACCATTAGCTACAAGTTACTTTCATTTTTCAAATAGACTGACTTTATTATAATGAATGACTTCAGTTTGTAAATCACCATAAAGAATTACCTTTAAGTTAGATAAAAAAAAAATTTCTTAGACCATTTTACAATTATATAACAGATGACTGGGGGAAAAGGCAGAAGAAAACTAAAGAAGAAATGGTCCAAATAGATATTAATTTGCTTGTTGTAAAGCCAGAAGCAATACTTTTCAGCACTGAGTAATCTCCAGTTTGGCTGGGATATTTGTAAATTAGCTAACTGTTTTAAAATAGTGTCTTACTGGCTTTGAACTATTCTTTGTGACTTTTTCCCACTGCGTTGCTAGAAATAGCTTCTTGTTTTAAATTGAAATTTAAGCATGTTTATTTAATTTTTTGAAAGAACTCTCTCTTTTGCTAAGTTTGACAGAATTTCTTGATGTAATAATATAAATAAGGGAATATAGTGTGGCATGGATAAAATGAGGATGACTTTCTTTATATTTTCTAAGTATGATCATATTGCTTTTGGAAGCAAAACTATTTATTTCCCTTGTTACATCCATGCATGTATTTTAACGAGTATTTATGAGATTCAGTGACATATTCAAATCAGCATGTGTATTCCATTGTGTAGTTATTCCCTTTTATTTCCAATTTCTTGTTAGGAATGCTTTGTGTCTAAAAAGCTAAGGAAATTAAATGCAAGACTCTGTCAATACAATGAAACTTTACTATGTACAAGTCAGGAAATTAGAATATGTTGTTCCTCCAGCAGCTGGTATTGGGCTACTCTGAACATTGTAAGTCAGGAAAGTTAAAGTGGGGCAGTTTTTGCTCTCAAGGATTTTATCTGGATGCAAAAGAATATCGCTTCTCCCCACTGAGTGCAGAGCTCTGAGGCCCCTGAATCCTCAACATTTTCTGCTCCCAACTCCCCTTCTCTACTCTGCAAGAAGGCAGCTACAAATCAGACTGATACACTACCTGTGATGATGTCACAGGGGTAGTGTGCAGCAGAATGTAGTAGCTCTCCCAGCACTGCTACTGGTAGTAGTAATAGCCCTACTTTATTGGGTGTTCACCGTGTGCCAGGACTTTATCTACATTATTTCATCCTCAATGACCCTGAGTAGCAGACACTTTTGCTATCCCCATGTCGTAGAAGGAAAACCAAGATGTAGAAACATTAAGTGATTTGGCCCTGATTGCACATTTAGAACGTAGCAAATCCAGGATTAAAAACTAGATTCACATGGACAACTTATGCTTTTGGCCAGTAAGTTTTAGGTAACTTACACATTTTTACCAAGTTTTTGAAGACTTAATTCTCTAATGCAAAAGAAACTTAAAAAAATTACCTTCTCTGATTATAAATATAATATGTATTCATTGAAGAAAATACGGGGAAATATAAAATAAAATACTAAAATACAAAATTAACCAATAATCCTTACCAATAATCATTAACACTTAATATATTTACTTTGTTTTTCTAAGCAAACACATGTGTGGGTGTGCATGTGTGTGGGAGTGTGTGTTTAATATAATCAGAATTGTACAGTTAGGTGACCTCCTTTTCACTTCATATATTAGGAACATTTCAACATCATTAAATATTCTGTTACAATCTAATTTTTAATGGCTGCATTGACTGTAATATAATTTATTTAACCAATCATGTGGTGTTGGGTACTTTGGTTATTTCTAATCAGTCACTATTTTAAATAGCACACATGCTAGGATTTCCTCAAGATAAATCCCTGGGAGTGGAACTGCAAAATCAAAGACTATGAACATTTTTAAAGTTCTTGGTAGATTTTGTCACTCTCTAAAAAGGCTCTGCCAAATTATGAGATGGGGAGGTTTCAAAGTGGGTATTTCAAGTTCCAATACAGGCTCTAGTACAGGAGGTATTGTGGGGAAATGTAGATCATCCATCACTTCTCAAGACATACCTTATGGGTAGCCACCTGATATCTCCCAGTGGGGTCCAAGGAGGACCCTCACTCTACAGAGAAGGGCTGGAACAGAGGATGTACACTGCCTGTTCAAGGCTATGAGTTCAGTGGTCCCTAGAAAGCATGAAACGACTGCTTCTCAATAAATAAAGCAGTTGTAAAGATTGCAGGACATTTACTAGTTAACAAAGGGTTTTCCTGCTCAGTATTTCCTCTGATCTTTGTAACATCCTTGGAATGATACAGCTTTATGACTATTGGCATTTTTCAGAGAATGATGGTCATATTTAGGTGAGGGTACTGACTTATTCAAGGTCACACCACTTTATGCAGAGAAGCCTAGACCGTGTCTAACTTGTCCTACTCTCCTACATCAGGCTGCCTCTCTCCAAGAGAAAATCCTTTATGTAAAAGATTCTGTCACTCGACAGGTGGAAGTAACTTGGTATTATATTAAGGAACCCTTGAACTTGCTCTACAAGTAATTATCTTTATTCTTCTACATTTGCTGAATTCCAGCCAATAGATGCTGCCCTAGACACAGATAGTTCTGAGCTTTTGGGCTAGCAATCTTGAGACACTAACAAGCCTGGTAAATGTGAGAAATGAGGGGAATGCACTTAGTTAACATGGGGTCTGAAAAAGGGCACTTTGGGTAATTACATGTCTGGTTACACATTCTTGACAACTATTTAGAGCTCTGAATGATGGTGCAAAAACAATGCCCAGTTTGTTGGTTTGAACAAGGGCAAACAGGCTCAACCCCAAGTGTGAATCTGTACACCATTTTGGAATGTCGAAACTGGAAAGCCAAGGATCATCATGTATGATGCACACTTAAATTCACTAAAAATGAAGAAAAACAAACCTACTAAAAGAGAGTAGTCCCAGGTTTGCCAATATATTTCAGATGTATTTAATGTTACACGCACACACATGCACACGATTTAAACTTTACCAAATACTCACTTCTCTTACACAGTATTAAACTGGGGCAGGAATTGAAAGCATGAGACAATTTGTAAAAGAAGTTAAGTTGTAGAGGCACCTGGTTGGCTCAGTTGATAGAGTATGCCACTCTTGATCTTGGGGTTGTGAGTTCGAGCCCCACATTAGGTGTAGAGATTACTTAAAAATAAAATATTTTTTTTAAAAAGTAAGTTCTAGATGTAGATTTGCAGGGACTTGGTTATTATGTGGGTTTAGGTGCCTCTGTGAATCTAAAATAACTTGTGGGCACCCAGGAGAAAATAGAGAATAACATGTTGAACCCTGAAACTGACTCTGATGGAGAAGATGAGTAAAAGTGTGGCTAACACAGAGGCTTTAATATTTTATGTTTTAATTTGCATGTTATAACATGTTCAATATTAAAAATATATTTTGCATGGTGTTCCTACATAGATAGCTCTAGAAAAAGCATGCAAAGATAGTAGTATTATAGCAAATCTGTTATCTTGACTTTTCTAATTCTAAACTGTGATGGGATTGTGCAACTTTTTTTCATTTTATATCATGTGACACTACAGTGATATGCTCACTCATTCTAAACTTAATAATAGTAAAACCATTAGGTTAGCCAGTCATGGCTAGCAGTCCATAACTTAATCTGGCTGGTTGGGTTGTATACAAATGTAAAAATTCATCTTAGTGTACACTTTAAGATTAGTATGTGTTATACCTCAGTTTAAAAGAAACACTGATGTGTTGGACAGGAATCAAAATGGTTAAGTAGAAAGAACCTCAAATTAAGGAGGATAGATCAGAGCTCTTTAGTCCAAGCTAATCAAAGCAATTAAGTGAAAATCAAGGGAGTTGTTAAAAACCCAAAAGTGGCAGGAAAGGTATGGAATCTGGACAAGACCATAAGATCCTTGCCACCAGTGTAAGGGGGATCCAATTATTAGGGGCAGTTGTCAGAAATAATTAACCTATTTCATGTACATACCCCAGTGAGTGGACCCTGCTCTATAGAGTGACCCCTTCAGTGTGGATGAATCCTCCCAACCACAGGTATGCAGTGGAGTTCTCTCCTTCCAAGGAAATTCCTGACATGACAGATCACAAAGCAGGGAGGAGGGCTTTTGGAAATTATTGTTGTCTTTGCGCTATTTCTGTAGAGATGTCAGAAGACATTGAAGTAAAAACGAAATCCCTCCCTTGCACACTCACCCATCATACCCTCCACTTTTCCAAAGGTGCCCATTTACAAATACCCAACCAGCTACCTCCAGCAAATATTCAGGGGACTACACTGACTTTTGTTCAAAATAGTAATAATAAGCATTATTACTGTCTTTTACTGTAGAGGACTAAGAAAGAAAATAAATGACTGTCAGCAGTTCACATTGCACACTTGGTTAAAGCTGCTGGAGTATTCCATTTATATATTTATGAATAGACAAAGTGGCAATGGTCTGAAAATTATGCTTTCAAGAGCTTTGTCTCTGAAATATCTGAAGTGCCACCATTGCCTATTTACCCCTATCTTAGTTTAGGCTGCTATAACCAAATACCATAAACTGGGTACCTTATAAACCACAGAAATTTTTTAGAACTTTGTTTTTCACAGTTCTGGGGGCTGGAAGTCAGATTAGAGCACCAGCATGGTCAGGTTCCGATGAGGACCTTGTCTAGGTTGCAGACCACTGATTTCTCATTGTATCCTCAAAGCAGAAAGAGTAGAGAGAGCAGAAGCAAGCTCTCTCATGTCTTTTTGTAAAGGCACTGATCCCATTCATGAAGGCTTCACCCTCATGACCTAATTGCCTTCCAAAGGCCCCACCTCCTAATACCATCACATTGGGCATTAGTATTTCAACACATGAATTTTGGAGGGCACATTCAGCTCATAGCAAGCCCTTAGGATGAGAATTGCTTTCCTTTATTCATCATTTTAAAAGTACATATATTACTGATGAGGAAAATATATTAAATTCCTAACATTTTAATACAGACTAATGTCTTAGATGATTTTCTATCTAGGAGAAAATAGACTACTTGATAGGAGAAAATAGACTACTTGACAACTCTGCATATTCAAGTTAAGTGAAAGGTGGATTGAGGGAAGGGAGCAAGTGAAAACCAAAAGGGAGAGTGTACCAAAAAATTCAAAAAGTAGTTAACTGATTTGGCCAAGCATCATAGTCTCCAGTGGGTGTGGACTATAAGACTTATGATAAAGGTCCCTCACTCAAGCCTGTTGGAAGTGGCTATGAAGAAGCAATTTACCCACAAATGTATCTTTTTCCCTTTCCTTACTTTGTTTAAGGGACTAAAAATGTGTTTTTAAAATGAAGGACTGAATCGTTGGCTAAATGAAGAGCTAAAGTTATATTTTATCCCTCCCTCCATTAAAGAAATAACTAAAAGAGGGGCACCTGGGTGGCTCAGTCAGTTAAGCATCTGACTTTGGCTTAGGTCATGATCTCATGGTTCGTGAGTTTGAGCACCACATTAGGCTCTGTGCTGACAGCTCAGAGCCTGGGGCCTGCTTCAGATTCTGTGTCTACTACTCTCTCTGCCCTCTCCTGCTAGCACTCTATCTCTATCTCTCTCAAAAATAAATAAACCTTAAAAAAATTAAAAAAAAAAAGAAATAACTAAGACAGAACAATAGCAACACAAAAACACAAGAAAGAAAAATTTCATACTCCAGAAATTTTAGGAATTCCTAGAAGACAAAGGGTGAATAGGACTGAGTTGATGGCAAAACAAGAAAAGGAAAATCCTGTTTAAAATTCATGGCCACATAAGCAATTCTAAAATTTCTCAACACTCAGCATAAATGAATACAAAGAACAAGCCTGGACTTTCAAACAGTTGTGAGGGCAGTAAGTTAAATAACTATATTTTGAACAGTCTTTTCCCTTCCCCTTCTTTCACCGTACATCCAGTGGTGACAGCAATGTGTGTCCCTAGGTTAAAACCTTTAGAACTGCATTCAAAAGAGAAATATTCATCATGTTGGGGTTAAAGAAGGAAACAGGTGGACTCTGAAGTGCTTCTAGATCTTCATAGGGACATTGGAGGACAGAAGAAAGAGGTAGAAAGAGTTGACTCCATATTTGCTTCCCAAGTACAAGAATCCTTCTCCTAAGTGGGAGATTTAGCATGGGGGACCACATAGGTAATGGGGCTAGGACTCTAGAGAACAAATGAGGGAGGGAGAAAGATCCAGAAGACAAGCTTCTTATGCCAGCCTAATCCCAGATCCTGATCCTTCTTCACAATCAGAAGGAGGCAGACTATTCTAATCAAAACATTAAATGACAGATGAAGAGGGACTCTAAAATATGAATGCAAAAAGCCAAGATTAACCTAGTTATTTGTGGGGAAAAAAAAAACATTGAGAAAAGAAAGGCATCAGAATCACATTGAAGAAAAAAAAAAGACACAAACAAACCCCAAGTAAATAACCTTAACGTAGGAAAGGAAAAAGAAATACTTTATAAATTATATCCTCAGAGAAAATTTAAAGGTTTTCATGTCCTTAAGCTGATAAGAGTACATTTGTACATGTCAATTATCCCAATAAATGTAGGTGGGTTAAAATTTATTTAATAAAGGACAAAGACTCCAATTACATTGAAGAAAAAAAAATACCATTTACTAGTAATGTGGTAGTTAACAGCACAGACTCTGGATTTGAATCTTGACTTTAATACTTTGTAATAATTTATGAACTAAATATTAAATAATTGGGCTAAGTAGAAGAGTGGATTCAACTGAAAGTATAAGATCAACCAAGAAATTCTCCCTCAATGTAGTTCTAAAGGATAAAGTAATGACAATGGTCAATTATGAGATACAAAGTACAATTATGAGATACAAAGCATGGAAGACAGAGAATTGCACATTTTTCCTGCAGGCGTTCTAAAGGTAACCGAGACAAAAGAAAGGAAGAAATATTCAGAAAAATAATTGAAGAAAATTTCCCAGAAGTGATGGAAAATATGAATTTTCAGATTTAAGAGCCCACTTTGTATTGAGCAAGAAAAAAAGGAAAAATAATCCAGAAAAGTCATCTTAAAATTTTAAAATTCCAAGAATAAGGAGAAATTCCTAAAACTTCTAGAAATAAAACAGGTTATCTATAAAGGAATGAAACTCAAATCAACATTAGAAACAATAGACATGGGGTACAGGGGGATATTGGCCAAAAATTAAAAACTAACTTCAAAATTCCAAATTAAAATTACTTCCAACTTTAAATTTTATGCCTAGCCAAGCTAATGTTCAAGTGGGAGGTCAAAATAAAGACATTTTAAAATTAAGAAAGTCTGTATTCCACAGGTCTTAGAAAGATAATATTGAAGAATGTACATCAGCAAAAGAAAAGTTTTTATAGATGCAGAAGATAAAAGATGCTGTATCAAACAGCTCAAAAATTTCAGTAGATTGTAACAGTAAACATTAATTTCCAGCTCACATTTCATGATGGTCATAGCTTGGGTATGACTCTATTTCAGGCTGTGGGTGTGTTCCATGTTTTTTCTCATTCTAGTACCTAAAATTAGGGAGCAGCCTTATCTGAGATGTGTCTGTGTTCATGGCCGAGGGAAAAGGAGAGAGAGGCCACAAATATTCAATTGGCTAAAACCCAACATCAGAGATGGAAAAGAAAGTGAATTTTTACTAATAATATTATTTTTATAATAATTTACTGCACATAGTAAGAGCATATTTCATACATGTTAAAGATGATGGGTTGAAATTCCCCTGTTAAAGGACAAAGGCACTAATGGATTTTAAAAATCTAGATGCCATTACTAGTATTACAGTAATTAGTACACTAGTGCAGGCTATGGATTTCCATCTTGGGTACACTACTTAGTAGGTACATGTAAAGTGAACATAAGAATAGTATATACCACTTATTTCATAGTATTGTTATGCGTATTAAATGAGATAAAGCATGTATAATATCTGTACCTCAGTACATGTATAATATATTTAAAATGCCTAAAAAGTAGTGTGCTCAATAAATATTAGCTCTAATTATTACTGTAAGAGACACCTGGAACAAAACAACAGATTTAAAGTTGGAAAATACAAGAACAGTACAAAAAACAAGATAGGGCAAGCAAATACTAGTGAAAATAAATGGGGAATATTGAGTAAATATGATGGATTAAAGATGCTGCCACTTCCAACTAAAAACCCACTAAAGTTATAGTAAAGGGAACTTTTTATTTTTTTTTTAATTTTTTTTTAACGTTTATTTATTTTTGAGACAGAGAGAGACAGAGCATGAACGGGGGAGGGTCAGAGAGAGAGGGAGACACAGAATCGGAAACAGGCTCCAGGCTCTGAGCAGTCAGCACAGAGCCCGACACGGGGCTCGAACTCACGGACCGTGAGATCATGACCTGAGCTAAAGTCGGACGCTCAACCGACTGAGCCACCCAGGCACCCCTAAAGGGAACTTTTAAAATATATAGACATAGATCTGTAAAGACAAAGTCATGAAGCAACATCTTGGGGAAAGGAAAGCAGTTAGACATCTAATTGGTAAATGATTAAAAAAACAAAAACAAAACAAAAAACTCATGCCTGTTCGGCAGTGGGGGAAGAACCCAGAAGTAGACAACTTTGTACCACAGACACAGAGTATCAGGAAGGCTCAAAAGTAGGAGTCACCAGCACCAGTCTGACTATGGAAGGTGGGGTATATGTAAGGCTAAAAATAGGATTATTGATTGAAGTTTATCTATAGTGTAGTTAGATCTCCAACTATACTTCCCACCTCTACATAATGCTAGAGCGAGAATGAACTAGAGTAAGCCTGGACTCAGGGCTTAGGTGAGGAATGAGTAACCGTACTAAGTACAGTAAGCTTAAGGGAAATGCTACCATAAGGTAGTATAAAGTGAAAGCCCCTGGTCTCCTTCCTCCATTTGGCTCCAAGAATGCTCGTAGTCTGCACTATTACACAGGCATGACTAGTCAGGAATCTGATTAGTCTAAGAGAAAGACTTTCAGATATTGATGGTGGGGGTCCTCCAACTACACTGCCCAGACAGATCTCCTTAATAGCATACCCACTAAGAAACAAGCCACATCCACACATAGGGGCCTTGCAAGTAAGCTGTTAAGTGACTTGCTCTTGATTATGAAAGATCATCTAAGGATTACCAGATATTCCAAGAAAGCCTCCACATATAAGCAGAAAACAAATCAAAAATCAACAAGAGAAAAATGAAATTTGGGGGAGACAGAAATATTGGAGAAGTACAAGAAACTTAGGAAGCAAAACAAAGCAATGTGTCCAGAGAAGTAAAAGAAGATAATTGTATCTATGAAAACAAGAAAACAAGAGACTACAAACAAGGGAACATTCAAAAGTTGTCTTGGAAGTTAAAATAATAGCACATATGAAAAAATGAAAGAATGAGAAGATAAATTTGAAACAGTCTCCTAGAAAGTAGAAGTAATGATGAGCGTGAGTAAGAAAAAGGATGAAAATGAACTAGAAATGATAGAGGATCAATGCATCAGTCTAGCAGTTTCATTTTCCTGAGAAATTGGAGTTTCCAAGAGAAATGAAGGAAAAGAAATTATCAAATTATCAACTCAAAAAAGATCCCCCTGAAATAAATGACATGAATTTCTAGATGGAAAGCATCAACTAGTGCCCAGCACAGTGGATGAAAAGAGATTCATACCAAAGCAACTCTTAGTGAAATTTCAGAGTACTCAGTACAAAAGAAAAATCCTAAAAGATTTCAGGAAACAAAACAGGCCACAAAGGAGTGAGAATCACACTGGCATCACATATCTCAACAGCAAGTCTAGAAACTAGCAATGCTTTCAAAATCCTGAAGAAAAATGATTTTCAACCTAGAGTTCTACACATACCCCCCAAACTATCAATCAAATACAAGAGTAGAATAAAGACATTTTCTGACAGGTTACCCTTATGTCTCCTGTCCTAAGAAGCTTTGGATATGCTCCACCAAAATAAGGGAGTAAAAAAATTGATTAATTAATTCATTTTTAAAAAGGAAAGGGAAGGGAAAGAGAAAGGAAAGGGAAACAAAAGGAGGGAATAATGAATTAAATTGGTAATAAAAACACGGGAGAATGATCAAGGGAATGCTCAGGGTGAAGATACAGAGAAGTCCAAGGAGGACAGCAATGCAGCAGGTCTTGAGATCAACCAATGGCACAAAAGGGCAGACAGAAGACTGTGATGTGGATGGGAGATGTACACTCCTGGTGAAACGTTAGGAATGAATTAGTGATAGGTACTTAACCAAGCAAAGAGGGAAATTTATTAACTCCAGGGAAAATAAAAAGTTATACTTAGAAGGATATATAATCACAATATGCTAAATAACTTTCATAAGTATCATAATGAATATTGGATATTGACCTAACCAAAAATTATAACTGTTTTGGGAGGATGTGGCGAATGGAAATGGGAATGTGATGGAGTCATGTAAGGGAGCTAAATAGTAACATTCTACAACAGGAAACAGATAAAACCTAAAACTAAAAAACCAAGAGATAGCAGTGGGAAAAGTTATTACTTAGAAACGTGGAAGCAATTATCAGAAGAACAATGAAAGTAATAAGTAGTTGTCTCAACGGAGAGAAAATCAGAGTGGGAGGGGTGAGTCAAGGAGTTCATTTTACTATAAGTCTTCTAAAATTACTGTAAAACCATATACTCATTTAAATGAAAAGCTATACAGGTTAAAAAATAAAGACAATAAGTATGGCAATATTAATACCAGACAAAATAAGATTTAAGACTAAGGTATTAGATGGAATGAGAAAAGATATTTCATAATGGTAGAAAGCACTATCTGCCAAGAAAACATATTGTCATAAATCTTTGCTCTCTTAATAACACAACCTTAATATGTATGCAAATATGCAAAAAAATGAAAATCCAAAATCTTGGTGGAACATTTTAAGATACTTTTCTCAGAAATTGAAATATTAAACAGACAAAAAAAGTCTGTATTTCTGTGGGAGATTTGAATAGTAGAATTAACTACTAACACACATATATATATTTACACATACATGCGTGTTTGTTCACATGCATTCTTTTCTGTTAACCTCAGGATACCACTGTGAATCCGACCACATGGAAAATCTCAATACAGTTTAAAATGTACAAATCAGGGGCACCTGAGTGGCTCAGTGGGCTAAGCCTCCGACTCTTGATTTCAGCTCTGGTCATGATCTTGAAATCAAGCCCCACGTCCAGCCTCAGGCTGGGCCTGGAGCCTGCTTGATATTCTGTCTCCCCTTCTCCCTCTGCCCCTACCCCACTCACGCATGTGCATGCATGCATGTGTGCAAGCTCTCTCTCAAAAAATAAATAAAATAAGAAGTACAAATTATATGTACAGGATACATTCTCTGGCTGTAAGGCAGTAAAATTAGAAATGAGCAATAACAAAAGGGTAGCCAAAAAAAAAAAAATCAGTTTGTTGTAACATTGTTTAAAATGTTTAACCCCTAATATAAAAAAATAAATTTTCACTGAAATTGTGAATTATTTTGAAATAAAGGACAGCAGGGGGACTACACAACAAAAATAGGAAGTTAAAAAGGACAATGAAATAATTCTTGAAAAAGAAACTTGTGAATTTAATAGGAAGAATTAATTGGAAAGGAAAAAACATATTTCATCAATAGAAGCAAAAGCTAGTTCTTGGAAGGAAGAGGGGTAAAGAAACAATAAAATAGATTAGCTTTTGGCAAGCTTGTACAATTAAAAGAGAAAGATAAATAAAATTAAGGACAAGATAAAACTAGAAATTCATACCAACAAATTTAATCATCTAGAGAAAGAGAAAATATTCTAGGAAAATATAAATTACCAAAAATGACCTTTTTTTTAAACAAAAACACTTTATATGGGTTAAAATTTTTTATTGTGATAAAACATAGATAACACAAAATGTGTCATTTTAACCATCTTAAGCATACAATTCAGAGGCATTCATTATATTCATATTGTTGTGCAACCCTCATCACTCTGTTTCCAAATCTTTTCCATCACCCCAAGCAGAAACTCTGTAACCAGTGAATAACTCCCCATTCCCCCTCTCTCCTAGCCCCTGGTATCCTCTAATCTGCTTTCTGTCTCAGAATTTGCCTCTTCTAGATATTTCATAAAAGTAGAATCAGACAGGATTTGCTTCTTTGTGACTGACTTCATTTAGCATACTTTCAAGGCTCATCCATGTTGTAGCATGTATCACAACTTCATTGTTTTTTTAATGGGTGAATATCTCATTGTATGTATATATTGCATTTTGTTTATTCATTTATATATTGATGGACACTTGGGTTGTTTCCACATTTTGGCTATTATGAATAATGTTGCAATGAATATGGGAGCCAGAATGACTTTTAAAAAGCTAGAAAACAAAATAGACTAGTCACTATAGAAGAAATTAAAGTGACTGAGAGACTAATCTTTAAAAAGCAATTTGTCTCAGGGGTGCCTGGGTGGCTCAGTTAGCATCTGACTCTTAATTTCAGCTCAGGTCATGATCCCAGGGTTGTGGAATCAAGCCCTGCATTGGGCTCCATGCTAAGCAAGAAGCCTACTTGGGATTCTCTCTCCCTCTCTCTCTACCCCTCCTTGCCTCTCAAAATAAATAAATAAAACATTAAAAAATGAAAAAGTAATTTGTCTCAGTTACAGGAAAATTTTCTCAGATCTTTAGGACATTTAAAGGTTCCAGAGGTAGCAAAAGAAAGTTTCTTAAGTCATCTACGAAGCTAATATAAACCTGATTGGACAGAACTTAATAAATAATGAAGTATAAAAGAACATCATTTTAAAATATAGATGCAAAAGTACTAACAAATGGAGTTTACCAGTGTATTTAAAGGTTAATTCTAAAGTATTTGACTAAGTAGGGTTTATTCTAGAAACATAAGGCTAGTTCAATATTAAGAAATCCATTATTGGGGCCCCTGGGTGGCCCAGTTGGTTAAGTGTACAACTCTTGGTTTCAGCTCAGGTCACGATCTCACAGTTCGTGAGTTTGAGACCCATGTCGGACTCTGTGCTGACAGCATGGAGCCTGCCTGTAGTTCTTTCTCTCCCTCTCTCCCTGCCCCTCCCCTGCTCGCTCACTCTCTCTCTCTCAAAATAAATAAACTTAAAAAAAAATTTTTTTAATCCATTATTATAATACATTCTAGTTCCATCCACGTCACTGCAAATAAGTCAATCAGAGAAAGACAAATACCATATGATTTCACTCATATGTGGAATTTAAGAAACAAAACAGATGAACACATGGGAAGGGGGAAAAAAAGAAAAGAGAGGGAAACAAACCACAAGAGACTCTTAACAATAGAGAACAAACTGAGGATTGATGGAGGTAGGTGGGTGGGGGCTGGGCTAGATGGGTGATAGGTACTAAGAAGGGTACCTATGTTGATCACTGGGTGTTGTATGTAAGTGATGAATCACTGAATTCTATTCCTGAAACCAATATTGCACTATTAACTAAAATTTAAGTTAAAAAAAAAAAACCTGAATCTATGAGGAATCAGCTTTTTATCCTTATAATAATGATACTTTTAAAAGTCTGTTTCTTGGGGCACCTGGGTGGCTCAGTCGGTCAAGCATCCGACTCTTGATTTCAGCTCAGGTCATGTTCTCATAGTTCCCTGGGTTTGAGTCCTGCACTGGGCTCCACACTGGCAGTGCAAAGCCTGCTGGGGATTCTCTCTCTCCCTCTCTCTCTGCCCTTCCCCTGCTCTCTCTTTCTCTTAAAATAAATAAACTTTAAAAAAATGTCTATTTCTTCTGTAAATATATAAAATGCTAATGTGAGGCTCAGTTTTTGTTTTCAACTGAATAAAAGCATGGAAAAAAGATAACCATGCATGGAAAATTAAAAAAAAAAAAGAAATCTATTATTATAATTCAACATTTACAATTTAAAGAAAAAACCCAATGTAATTGTTTCAAATGTAAAACAATATTTTGTTTAAATTTCAACATCACTTTTGAGCAAATTAGAGAAAGAAAGAAATTTCCTTCAGTAAACATTATATGTAATGGTGAGATAATAGTATACCCTCTAAAAAGTCAGGAAGATACAGGGACACTAGTTACCACTACAATTTAATATCCTATTGGATATTCCAATAAATTAAGCCAGGAAAGGAAGTAAGGGATAAAGATATCAGGAGCAAAAAAGGAAAAATTGTCTGGACACGGTATGATGGTCTATCTAGAAAATCCCAGAGAATCAGTAGAAAAACTGTTAAAACAGAAAGGGTTCAGTAAGAGAGCAATGCACAAAAATCCATGGTTTCCTGTATACACGTTAAGTAATTTAAAAATCCATGGGAAGAAAACTCATGTTAGCAACAACAAATGCCTTAGAATTGACTAATAATGAAATGAAAACAGCATAAAACTTTTTAAAAAGTAAAAAATAAAATACCTAAATAAATGAAACAGCAAATCTTGTTCTTAAACCAAGGGATTCAGTATTTTTAAGATGTCAGTGTTCCCATTTGTCTGAGTTCAAAATAATTCCAAAAAAATTTCAGGCTGGCCATTTACGTGAAACATGGCAAACTGATTCTGAAGTGCATCAGGAAGAGGAAACAACAAGAACAAAAAAATATATATATATTGGAAAATAAGGACAATGAAAGGGGAATTTCCCTGATTGATGGCAAAATAGACTGCAAAACCATAACATTTAAGGCAGGATGACAGTCATGTAGGGCTAAATAGAAAAAAAAAAAAATCTGTTTATAGATGGAAATTTATTTTAAGGACCAACGTGACATTTCAAATTGCGGGGGGGGGGGGGGGGGGAACAATAAAAATATCCGCCCCCCCGGGGACAAAAACAAAAACACCCACAAAAAAAAATAAAGGTGGTTCAA
>NW_024412441.1:21289438-21492768 GCF_014898765.1 Herpailurus yagouaroundi | reverse complement strand
GACATTTGCTATCCATTGGGGGAAATAAGATCACTACCTCACATCATACATAAAGATGTTTCAGATGAATTAAAGTTTTAAAGTAAAAACTCTGAGTTTATTAGAAGAAAATAATGAAGAATGTTTTTATCATCTAACTACAAGAACAGACTTCCTAAGCAATTCAAAAAAACCAGATATGCTCCCTGAAGTCAGGCAGCAGTCCCTGGAAGGGCCAAGACCTAGCACTGGAGATTGTCCTGGAGGAACCTCCCTGGCTTTGTTCAAGACTCCACCTTGACCCAGGCAATGGAAACAACCCAGGATGCACACTCACCCATGTGTGCCCACTTCTGTCGCTTCTAAGCTGTGTTTCCCCAGCCTGGAAGGTCCCCTAAGGAACCTACCTGAGGCCCACTGGAGAAAGGTAAAACCAGACAGAATAAAGAACTCAGTGGCTTGTGAAAACTAGTGGTATACAACATATTATCATAGCAAGCACTATCCATAGAACATGCTGTGATGATGGAATTATTCAGTATCTCCACTATCCAGTTCCATAGTTATTAGCCTTATGTGGCTATTAAACATTTGAAATGCAACTAGTGTAACAGAGGAACTGAATTTTTTATTTTATTTTATTTTAGTTGAGTTTAAATATAAATAGGCACATGTGACTAGTAGTTAATATAGGTTTTAACCTATATCAATTTCAGCCTAACCTCCTGGGACTTCACTATGGGCCAAGGGAGAGATGAGGACAGGCCAGGATTATTGGGGCTGGAACCAAGAGAACCTACAAAGAGGTTGTATTAGCTTCCAGAACAAATTACCACAAATTTAGTAACTTAAAACAACACAAATGTATTATCTTACAATTCTGGAGTCCAAATTAAAGGTAAGGTAGGCAAGACTGGATTCTTATGGATACTCTAGGGGAGAATCCATTCCTTGCCCTTTCTGGCTTCTAGAGGCTGCCTCCATTCTTTGGTTCATCGTCCTGTCCTCCATCATCAAAGCCAACAGTTTAGTATCTTCAAATTTTCTCTTTCTGTCATCACATCATCTTCTCTGACTCTAACCCTCCTGCCTCCCTCTTATAAGGACTCTTGTGATTACATTGGGTCCATTGAGATAATCCAGGATGAAATCCTTATCTCAGATTCCTTAATTTGAATCTGAAAGTCTCTTTTGCCATGTGAGGTGACAAATACACAAGTTCTAGGAAGTAGGATAAGGACATCTTTGGGGGACCATTATTGAGACCATTATTGAGATGACCAACATTTTCCATCACATAAGATCTAGGCTAATGACATCACCCCTAGAAGCTGACCTGGAGGTGGGCTCAACTACAGAAGCCTCTCCGTGTTAGAGCACTTTTCACCTTCATGCTGGACATGGCTTATTAGATTCAGCTCATGGGGGGGAAGACTATTAGGCCCAGCAAAGAGAATCAGGGCTCCCACCAGAGGCACTGGGATTGGGACAGAGCTCCAGTTCTTCTGGGTGATAGCCTGGCTGCGGCCTGGGGAGATGAGAGAAATCACATCCAGGGTGTAGAATAGGGAAGATGGGGGTGTCAGTGAGTAGAAGCCTGCACATTATCTTCTGGACATTGGAGAGGTATTGACTGTTTTTTGAGCCAGGAAGTTATATAAACAGAGCAATGTTTAAAGAAGATTAAGCTGGAAGTTGTGTGCAAGTAGGGCCAGAGGGAGGGGGTGGGAAACTGGTGAATAAATACAGGCATGTAATGATTAGTTTCAGAGGGAGCAGTGGGAATGGAGAGGGAAGAAAATATGTGCAAGAAACATTCTGTCAAAGAGAAAAATGCACTAAAAATACACTGCTGAGCTAAATAAAAAATGGCAGCAATATCTTAAATCATTTTGAAAAAAATTGTTTCAGTTTTTATTGGTTTATACTTTCAAAGTATTTGTGTAATTGTTGAGTCTGTTAAATGGTTTTATTAATGCCTACAGCTGCCATCATACAATATATATTTAGCAGGTATACAATGAAATCTTACTATATTCACTAAGTCTTTTTTAGATCATTAAAAAATCAGTCAGGTATTTGAAAAAGCATAATGTCACAGATATTTAAATTAGCACATGTAAGACATGTGGCTCAGGACTGCTCCTCCAATTGTAGCAACAGATAGATGTATTTTCACTATAGGAAGTTTTGACATTTACTACCTTTCACCTTTTAAAAAAATGAGGCTTGCTTTAACTTACCAGATGGCCCTCTCTCTGTGGCTTGCCTGCCATCTGGAATTTGTTTTGATAAATCCAAACATTAGGGATATGTTATCTTCCCGGCTAAATATAACATTTAGTTCACTTGCCTGGCAACCTATGCATTTCTTCCACACACTAAAGAAGATAGTACTGTAGCTGTAGCATGGTCACTGGGTGTAAACTGCCAAAGAGAAACCAATCTGCCTTTAGTGACCTGTGAAACAACTTTGAAGGAGGAACCAGAGATAGGTGGGAGTCCTTGAACTTGTGGGTGGCTGTGTCCGGTGGGATCAGGGCATTTTACATGCATCACATCCTGTATTACTCAATGTGCTCATATCTCTGGACACCAAAGATGTCCAGAAGCCTATATCTTTTTTTCTTTGCTTTAGAAAATTCCCATTTTTAAGGTTATACACATACATTAAAAAGTGGAATTATTTAAAAAAATAAAAAGTGAAATCATTGTACAACCTTGTAACAAAAGCAGGAGTCCCGATGCCAGCCTCCCCAACCTTGATTACCACTTCAAGAGGTCCCCAGTTCCAATTAGTTTGGCTGTTTATTTTTATTTTTGCCTCCATATTTTTAAAATAACTTGCATATGGTACTGTTTATTTTTTTGCTTCGATGTTATCTTTTGTCTGTCTTCTGTGCAAGAGAATAATTCACTCACATACATTACACTTTCCCTCCCCATATAAATACATTCTGCTTTAAAAAATTTTTTTTAATGTTTATTTATTTTTGAGAAAGTGAGAGACAGAGCACAAGTTGGGGAGGGGCAGAGAGAGAAGGAGACACAGAATCTGAGGCAGACTCTGAGCTGTCAGGACAGAGCCCGACTCAGGGCTCAAATTCACAGACTGCAAGATCATGACCTGAGCCGAAGTTGGAGGCTTAAACAACTAAGCTACCCAGGCGCCCCTGCTTTGTCTTTTTTTTAAGTGGGTTCCATGCTCAGCGTGGGGATTAAACTCATGAGCCTGAGATCAAGACCGAAGTGGAGATCAATAGTCAGACACTTAACTGACTGAGCCATCTTGGTGCCCCTATTCTGCTTTTGCATGCAGTACAAATCAGTATCTAGTATTTATATTACTATGACTTTGGAAATATTACTGAAAGCTTAGCCATGTCATGACATAGCCATGTCATGTACTATAATTATCTGTATTTTCTTTCTCACTCAATCTTTTTTTTTTCTTTCTTAAGAGAATAGCAGCTTTAATTTTTCTTTTTAGATTTTTATGTGCCAATCACTAATGTCTCAAAATGTAAATTTCCTCTCAATATATTTTTTGTTATTTATTTTTATTTTTCAATATGTTTAAATATAATAGGTAATTTATTAATTTCATTTTTTCCCCTGGGGTCCCCCCTCCTATAACCCTCTGTCCTCCTGTCTCAACTTGAACGGGTAGCACTCCAGGCCTGCTGCTCTGAAGTCACAACAGGATATCCCCAACCATCAGTGTGGGGACAAGACACCCTTTTCTTTCATCTGGGTTGGAGTGCCTATTCCTGGATCCCATCTTTGCCTGTGCTTGGATCATTCCCTCATTTCCATAGAGCACAGCATTCCTTAACAAACAAACAAACAAACAATAACAAAAAAACCCATGGGAGGTGAAAAGTAAGACCAAGTTTTAGAAATTTTATTCTAGCCTCACCCTCCAGTGACATTTGCTAGAATTTTTATTTTGAAATAATTTCCCATAGAATTTTTAAGGTGTATTATCACTGTCACTTATGAGGAGTCTGAGCTTCTCTGATTCCTAGTCTATTCCTAAGGCTTTGACGGTGTCTTTTTTTTTTAAACGTGAGAGAGAGAAAGAGAGAAAGAGAGAGAGAGCAATCTAGGAATGGAAAAAGAATCTTAAGCAGGCTCCACACCCAGCATAGAGCCCTCCATGGGGCTTGATCCCATGAGCCTGGGGTCATGACCTGAGCCAAAATCACAAGTCCGACGCTTAACCAACTGAGCCAAGCAGGTGTGCCCCCCCACCCCGGCCTTTGTGTAAATCACTGGAAGACTTTAAGATGTTCTGTTGTCCTTGCTGCTCTGAAATTTCATGTGGCCTATGTACTGCTGTTCCTCCATTGCTCTGGACACTTGGTGAACCCTCCCTACCGGTATAGACACATCTTTCCATTCTAGGAAATTGTTTCATATGACTGGTTTATTTCCTTTGCTTCCTTTCTCTGTTCATTCTTGAATTCCTTTCTGGATATCAGATCATCTTGATTTATTTGCTAATATTTGAAATATTTTTCCAACTTTTTAAATTTTTCTCTCTGTTCTATGCCTATGATATTAACTAACATTATTTTCTAACCCTTTTATTGAATTCTATATATCTGCTCTCATATGTTTTTTATTATTATTACTGTTTTATTTGAGAGAGAGCGTGCAAGCTGGGGAGAGGGGCAGAAGGAGAGAGAGACTCTTAAGCAGGCTTCATACTCAGTGCAGAGCCCAACATGGCACTGGATCCAGTGACCCTGGGATCATGGCCGAAGCTGAAATCAAAGAATCATATGCTCAATCGACTGAGCCACCCAGGCACCCCTCTGTTCTCATATCTTTAATTCCTAAGAGCTCCCTTCTTTTTCATTTTTATGTATTTATTTCTTTGAAGGAGAGAGAGAGAGAGAGGGAGAGAGAGGGCACTTGTGTATGGAGGAGGGGCAGGCGCAGGGGGAGAGAGAGAGACAGAGAGAGAGAGAGGGAGAGAATCCTAAGCAGGCTCCACACCCAGTGTGGAGCTGGATGCGGGCTCCATCCCACAACCATGAGACCATGACTTGAGCCAAAAACGAGAGTCAGGCACTCAAATGACTGAACCACCCAGGCACCCCTAAGAGCTCCCTTCTTAAAAATTGTCTGGTGACCCATTTATAATTAGGAGTGGAAATCCTATGTGGGGATGTGGTGCTTATTGATTGGTGGATTTCATTGTTGGGTGATCTGGCTGATATGTTTCATTGGGAAATCTCCAAATGTACATAGGAGGAGGAAGTCCTCCTTCTCTTCTTAGGAGATATAAGCCTGACTATCTGTGTCCTTGGAGTCAAATTGGAGAATGGGTGAGAGATGTCATTCTCTCAAGAGTTGACCTTCATTTAGTCCCCTCTTTTCAGTATGGTAACACCATTCTCCACCATTCCTGCTGTCCTTAGGGCCAGAGTCTGTCTAGCTCCTCCTCTTCAGAGAGTGAACCTTATCCCAGCATGTGTTGGGGTAGTTGCCTGGTTGCTTAGGATACAGGGGAAATTCAAGTGTAACTAGCTCTCAAAGCCACTTAAACCATATATACCTATTTTTAGTCTCACTTGGACTCCCACTTTGAAAGGTACTAATGCCTCTAATTCTTGAGTCTTTCTAGCTTTCTACTGGAAATCAGTCTACTTCTGAATTTCTTCCTCTGCTAGTTTAGACTTTAGGCTTCTCAAGGGTGCTGTGTTAGCACAATCCCATATAATTTCCAGGCTCCAAACTTGTGTTACTGTCATTTCTTCTCTTGTTCTGTGTCCTTGTAGGTTTCTTTCGTTCTTCCTTTCCTTCTTCCTTCTTTCTTTCTTTCTTTCTTTCTTTCTTTCTTTCTTTCTTTCTTTTTTTCAACTCATGTCTGTTATTGAAGATTTTGGAGAGAGTGAAGGCAAATACATGACTCAGTCTACCATATTTAACTAGATATTCCTCTAGAGGACTTACTAAATGAATCAGAAATTTTGGTAATGAGAAGGTATTTAAACATGGGTGTCAAATGACAGGAAAAACTACCTTGGATGTGAGTGACTGAGGAGGGGTGTGATGGTCACATCACAAAGGTGGTCAGGCTTCAGCACTCACAATCTGCAGGGTGTCAACTGGGGTTGAGTTGGGGGTTTGAATAGGGAACACTGAAGTAGTGTATGGAAAGAATTCTGATTCTGGGTCAGATTTCTTCTTGTTACTAACTAGTTTATGAATTTCATTGATTCCCAATTTGTTGCAAATGGAGGATGGAGAAAGACATGTAGCTTCCATTTTCTTTTGCTTCTTTCATTTAAAAAAATATGTTTATTTATTTTGAGAGAGAGAACACGCATGAGCAAGGGAGGGGCAGACAGAGCGGGGAGAGAGGGATCCCAAGGAGGCTCCATGCTGTCAGCACAGAGCTCCACACGGGCTCAAACTCACAAACTGAGAGATCATGACCTGAGCCAAAATCAAGAGTCAGACGCTTAACTGAGCCACCCAGGACCCCCACTTCTTTCATTCTTAACAACATGGGTTCATAGATGGATGGGTGAGACATCCTTGTGTAAGTATTAGGGAAATTGTTACTACAGCATTGCTTAGGAAGACACAAAGTAGTTAGAATATGGAGCAGCTAAAAACTGCCATGAGTTACAAATTGTAACACATTACTTCCATAACTTCTTGCAAACAGTTTTACCCAAGTTTATCAAAACTCTTGATAAATAAAATAAATCCACATATTGATTTTCCTTATTTGGTACAGGTAGATCTGAACATGAAGCCTTGTGTGTGTGTGAGTACCCTAACAAGGAAGGGCCTTGTTCTCCAGCTCTTTTGGTATCTAAGGCAGGATGTCATTTAAACTCACAGAGTAAAGGAGAGAAAAAGAAGAGACTAGAAAATGGATTTTAAAATGGTAAACAACCATGTTCATAGCAATTTCATTCATAGTAGCCCAACGCTGGAAACAACCCCGATATCCACCGCAGAATAATGAATAAACAAAACAGCTGTACAATGGAACACTACTCAGAACTGAAAAGAAATGAACAACTAATACAATGGCATGAACTAACCTCAAAAGCATTATGCATCCCAAAAAGAAGGCAGACACAAAGTAATGCACAGCAGTGCATATTCTTTTCATTTGAAGTTGTAATCTGTGGATATAGAATCAGAACAGTGGTTGCCTTTAGGGGTAAGGAGTGAGATTGAGAAGGGGCATGAAGGAAGTTTCTGGGGTAACATGTGTCTTTTATGTTTTGATTGGAGTGATTGCACATGTGTATATATTATCAAAATCACTGAATTTATACTTAAGATCTGTGCATTTCACTCTATGTAAATTTTGCCTCAGTACTTATTTTAACTAAAAAGAAGTAGCAAGTCTTTCAGAATGTCTCCAGAATGCTCATGCTGTTTCTTCCCAGACTGCAGAAGTACCAAGATTGTAGTCCTTTCTCCGGAACAAGCAAGTTTACTGTGGAAAGTCTTTTCTGCCAGAACACATGTAACCCCACCTCTGTTCCCATCTAAGTTTTGCTCCTCCAAGTTCAGGGATGAACTGCATCACTCCCTCTCTGCCTAGGGTAACACTCCCCATGTGCAAGCCACCAGGCCCCCTTTTCATGCATTTAATTATCTTTGTAATTATCTTGTAGTGATGGTGTTCTCTTCTTGTGTGAATTGTTTGCTGTTATAGATTTTAAGCTCTCTGCTGTCCGGAAGTATGTTTTTTTGCTTTCTTGAATTCCTCCACAACAGTTTTTTCGGAGTGAAGGTTCAGTAAATGTTGGTTGGCTTAAAGAGAGGAAGGTTGTATGAGATGGAGGGGAGTGCTTGGGCCCTAGAATGGGAAAAGCAAAGGTGAAAATCCTAGATATGTAAGCTTGGGTCAAGTTAACCTTACTCTGGGTTTCTGGGTTTTTTTCATGTCCAAAAATCAGATATTAAAGCCTAATTTACAAGGTAGTTGGTTAAACAAAGAGAGAGAGTGGAAGAGAGAGAGAGATAGTATCTGTAGATATTGTCACAGTGCCTGGCTCTTAGTAAATATTAATCAATGTTATTTTTTTATTAATGAATATGTTTAAAGGAAGAGGTTCCTGAAATAGGTTCAGTGACCCCTAAGACTCAATACTACCCTCATTAGAATGTTTCCAGCTTGGTTTGCCTACCACCTCATTTCTAGGGTTCCTGACATTTGTGAGGGGATAGCGAGTGCCCTTGGAGACAACAGGGGACGAGGTAGCTCCCATCTGTGGCCTGTACCTCTGGCTATCCCCATAATAGCAATTTGGAGACACTTACCTACTGCTCTGTTTTGGGCCACTACATACCCCTTCATCTTGCCTAAGGTAACAATTCATGTCTCCAAGCTTATTACTTATTAATTCTTTCTTTATTTCTTTTTCTTCTAGACTTTTAAGTCATGTTATAAAAATAGGGTTTCTTTAAACCATTTCTATAATATGACACAACTGGATGAAATTGAATCAGCTAATAAAGATTATCTTTACAAAGAGTTCCAAAACATTTAATAAGCATTATTTAAATATAATGATGTTGTCTTCTTACATGTCACCTGTGAGTCTTATGAAGCAACCACTCCTTCCCAGGTAGCATACACAAGATTTAGAAAGTGTTGATGCTCAAAACATGCCTGTTGAATTGACTCACCTAATGCTACCTGAGAATATTTTCCTGTGGCATGCTCAACACCCCACAGTCATGGATCCTCATCTACTTTGAGATCCTGTGTTAATGGGACTGCCTGATAACTGTGGCATACTTGCTCTCTTCGATAAACTTAGGATGTGGTGTCTTGAACTAAATAGAACAGTAGCTAGGTGCAGTGCAGAAATAATGGTTTTGATTGCTGACTTAGGTTTATTATTATTTTTTTAATGTTTATTTATTTTGAAAGGGGGGAGGGGCAGAGAGGGAGGGAGAGAGAACGCAAGCTCTGCACCATCAGCGCAGAGCCCGACCCAGGGCTCAAACTCAAGAACTACGAGATCATGACCTGAGCCAAAATCAAGAGTCAGATGGTCAACTAACCAACTCACCCAGGCACCCCACTGACTTAAGTTTAAACTTTTGATTAATTAAATGATTTTGCTACAGAGTGTCCAGAGTTTTGGCTTTTGCAGTTGCTATTTTGCTTCTTTGCCATCACTGTGTCCTAAAGCACCATGCATTTAGTGGGACTAACATTGGCTAGGCTCTGGAACCAGGCATAACTGAGTTTAAACCTTGGCTTTTCCACTTATCTATCAGCTGTGTGATCTCAGGCAAATTACCTAACTTTTCTGAACATCAGCTTACTCATCTTCAAATATCTATGTAACCAGGTCATTTTGCAGATTGGAAGGTATATACATACTAGCACAGGATAGGACACATGGAAGGCCCTGAGTACATAAAAGCCATAATGGTATTACAAAATAATAATTTCCACCATTTTAGTACGGATAACAACAACAAACCAATTGTGAGTGACTCATTTGCACATCCTATGCCTAGGGAAGCTATATTGAGTACAAAATTGCTTTACCATAACAAGAGAAATCTACTGTATAGTCCTGTATAAAGGGGGGGGGTAATATATAAACTTACATTATCATCACTGAACCTAGGTTGATACAGCATATGATATACATCTGTGTCCTGTTGGTTCTGACTTGCTTCTCATGCAAGAGTCTCTTAACTCTCTTCTTGGAGATTAAAATTCTTTCCTGGTGGGACCCTGTACAACCCTTTAGAATTAGGTGAGATCTGCTTTCTACGAAGGCTCAGACTCCCATCTCAGGCAAGGATTGTGCCTTTCACTGTTTGATAGAGTTCCCTTCACTAGGCCCTTTGAGTTTGCTTCCACTCCTGTGACCTCAGGTAAGTCATCTCTTCTTCCCTGGTCTGTCTTCTCATCCTTAAATGCCATGGTTGGGGCAGCCAGATGATCCCAAGGTAAGCAATCTGAGAAGCAACATGAACTCCAGCACTCCTGACCCCGGTGCTTGGTTTCCCATAGGAGGAGATACATTTACATAAAGAAGAAACTGCTTAATGGAGTTCTGTCTTTCCTCTGAAGTACTCTTACTGCTCCCAATTGCTCTCTCCCTTCTCAAATGAAATCACATCCCCCCTTTTTCCAATTCTCATTTTGTCAGCAAGCTCTTTCCCCCACTTTACTGGGCCCTGATCCATAATTGGCCTTGTTCACCCATAATACATTGCCTCTTGTTTTTTGCCTGTCAGCCAAATCTTGGACCATCAGGAATTTAATACTGGAAATTCTATTCCTAACATGCACTTGTCTAGCTTCTTGTCTTACCCAAAACTCTTTTATATTTATCATCTTATTTGATCTTTGCAACAGCTCTGCACAGTAAGATGCTTTCCTGCAATTGACAGATGTAGAAACTGGAGTTTGGGAAGAGTGGGTCTGAAGTTCAGTAGCCAATAGGTGATAGAACCCAGATTATAACTTGCATTCTGACACTTGCCACTCTTAAGATCTTCAAAACCCACATTTCTATATTCTGTCAATATACTTAGGGCTTAGGATAGAGTTTTTCCCCCTTGTGTAACAATATGCTTAAGGGCTTAGGATACTTCTTTCCACATGTTAAGTTTGACTATTGCAATAAAAATAGCTCATCAAATAGAGGTAAAGACGTATAAGAATTTGTCTTCCTTCTCAAAATGCTGACTTAAGTTTGTAGACATTGAAAGCAGAGAGGGACCTTGGAAATCAGCCTATCCAACCCTGAACATTATACAGATGAGTCAGTAAAGCATTTGCAGGAAGTGTGTCTTGCCCGATGTCACAGATCAAGTTCAACCACTACCAGTGGAGCTTTGGGAAAGGTAAATAAACCTCTTGGGACAATGCAAAAAAAATTTTTTTTAATTTACTTTATTTTATTTTATTTATTTACTGATTTATTTAGAGAGACAATAGGTGAGCAAGGGAGGGGTAAGGGGAGGGGGGAGAGAGAGATAGAGAGTGTCCCAAGCAGGCTCCAAGCTGCCAGCACAGAGTCCACATGGGGCTCAATCTCATGAACTGCGAGATTATGGCATGAGTTGAAATCAAAAGTCAGACACTTAACTGATTGAGCCCCTCAGGCACCCCAGACCAGTGCAAATTTGACCAGACTACTGGTCCACTCCCTCCACTGGAGTATTTGGTCTGTGGCAGGCACACAATATGCTCTGCTTGACATGAAGTGATTCTGCTGAGTCACTTCCAGTGGAGTATCACCCTTCCAGGAAAGTAGATTAGTAAGCTCCTTCTACCTCTTGTGTTTGTCCTTCTGAAGCTTCAAGATGGCTGACTGAGGTACAGCTGGGTTACTGAATAAAAGAGAGAAGACTGAGCTCATACCATCTCTGCCCTGGAAGCAGAGCTCTTGCATGTTTCCTGGTCACAAGTCCTGCCATCTCTGTCCAGCTACATGGATTCGGGACTCTCTCCCTATAGACCTCTCATGTCTCCAGAATGCTTATCTACCTCTCCACCTGCCTCTTACAGTCCTATCTATTTTATCATAACTGTCGGCTTCTGTGCACTCTCTTGCTTCTCACTGTGGGTCTTGTGTACATTTCTAGTTCATTGGTGGGACAGATCCCATTCTAGCCTCTACTTGGTCTCTTCCATGCTCTGTGTACCTCTTCTGTGCTGCCTGAGGTCTCTGCTTCTTTATCTGTGGAAAGAAGCTAACAAACCCTATCTTGCAGGGTTGTAGAGTATGATTGAAACTATAATGGCATAACATCTGACCCTGAAGAGGACCCAAATAATGGTAGCTATTAATGTCTCTTCCCCCGAAACGCAGATGCCTAGAGGTTAAGGACCAGGTCATGGTCATTCATTCATCTTTGTATCCCCTGTGCCTGGGACATATCAACTGCTTAATAATTATCTATAGAACAGATTGGAAGAAAACCATCCTGGCTAACTGTGTCTATGAACATCTGTTGCCCATAGTCTCAGTGGTTCCCAAAATGTTTGCTAGAATGATGTTTTACTCAGTCAAAGCTACCAGTCACATGATGGCCCCTCTTGGTTGTCAAGACTCAGCACTGTTACTAAAGGAAAAGGTAACCTTCATGCAAGCTTTCCTTAAACTGTCGTGAGAACAAAGAAAAAAAGAAGAAAATGAGCGTCTTTATCGAGGGACATTCTAGAATGTTGAAATCGGATGTAGGAGGAAATGGTTAGAATTGCTGTTTCACAGAGGAGCCTTTTGCTCAAGGGCCTGGTTCTGTGGAGCACAGCACTGATTGGCTCCACACACCCATCACTCTGGCTGTGTGTCAGGCCACTGTGAACATGAGCTGCTTCCCGATATACAAAAGGTGGAGCATGGGTTGCACAGAGACATGACTTTTGACTCAGCTCAGAGATCAAGTTTGTTCAGAGATTTCCAGTTACCAAAAATAATCTATCCAAGAGCTCCTTTTATGGGTTGAGGGGTAGTAACTGAAGCAACACCCAGAACTCAGCCAGAGCTCCGAAGGTCCACCCTTGGGTCTTGCTTCTGCTGGAGAGGGAGAATAGTAGACCAACAGTAGGCAGCAAGTTCACATGCTTTCCCTCTGGTTAAACAACAACAAAGGAATAAGTATGTGGCAAGAGTGTTGGTTTAGTCATTGGAAATAAAAACAGCAGTAAGCTTTGGTACTTGCTTTAACTCTTATACATTTCTCAATTCATTTCTATATTTAGAAAATGATACTTTTCCAAATCCCACCACTTCTTCATGCCACAGGGCCACTGCCTCCATTCACAAATGGCTCACCATCCTCTTGCCTGTTATATTCACTAGGGCCTGCGCTCTGAGGGCCCAGAATCCATTATCTAGTTTATCTTTTTGGGCACTTGTCATTTTCTCCCTTGCATTGTTATTCTGTATATAAATCTCTTGTGTTTCCCATCAGACTGCAAACTCCCCAAGGTCAGAATAAGATAACCCTCAGTTCCACCATAGCACATGGTACCGGGCCTTGGCTGTGAGGTGTATCACAAATACTTCTTGAATGAACAAAGAAAAAGTAAGGGTAAATATATCTTGGGACTTCAAAAGCTAAAAAAGTTTTAAAAATAGTTAAAAGATCTCATATAACCATGTAAAAATAAAATTACAAATTTTATTGTAAGATGGAAATAATTAGGGTGACTGGGTGGCTCAGTCTGTTAAGCATCCGACTTTGGCTCAGGTTATGATCTCACTGTTCCTGAATTTGAGCATCGGGCTCTGTGCTGACATCTCAGAGCCTGGAGCCTGTTTTGGATTCTGTGTCTCCCTCTCTGTCTCTGCCCCCTCCCCCACTCGTGCTCTGTCTTTCTCTCAAAAATAAATAAGCCATTAAAAAAATTTTTTTTAAAGATGGAGATAAGTATTTGGAGTGTAAGGAGGAGCTGCTCTTTTCCTTTAAATATGCCTGGCTAATTTGTGACTCCCTGAAGGAAATGGACCATATCTTTAAATCACTTCAAATGATTTAATCACTAATCATTAAATCATGAAATGATTTCAAATGACTAGGCTAATGCCTAGCACATTTTTGGTATAATTTTTTATTTTATTGTTTTTTGTAAGATGGAAACATCTTTACTTCTTTTGCTTATCAAAAAAGTGTCATATGCTCAATGTAAAGTTTAAACAGTGTAGAAACAAAAGTAAAAAGTGAAAGGTCTACCAGAGTCTGTCTCCTAAAAGGTCATTTACTGATGTTTTCCATAGTTTTAATGCAATATGAATAATATATTTATACTATTTAATGTATTCTATCTGTAATCTGCTTTTATAAACATCAGAATGTCATATGGTCTCATTTGCATAGATATACATAAGTCTCCCTCATTCTGTAGCAGCTGCATAGTTCTCTTTATTACTATGATGGTTGGAACTCCAGGCGGGTTTCAATTTTTGCTAATACAAACTGTGCTTCAGTGAAATCCTTGCACATACATCTTCTTTGACACACATATTTCTCTGGTTACTCCTAGACATGGGATTTATGGTTCCACAGGTATGAACACTTAACATTTTGATAGATACTGTCACATTTCCCTCCAAAAAGTGTATTCCAATTTATATTCCCAACAAGAAATGAGAAGGCCTGTTGGGTTTACCTACCTTTTAAGTCTTTCTTGGGTATATTTGGGGAAACTTGCAGGCAACATGATTTTAAAATGATACTTTAGGTCAATAAAGTACTCTCTACTTTTCCAGGTATTTTTACATAGAATACATATTCTCCTTTGACCTTCATAATAGTCTAGGATATAAGTAGGGAAGACTTTATTCCTGTTTTAGAATCTCAGCCAAAAAGACTTGCTCCAGGTTTCACTGTGAGTCAGTAGCAGTGCCAAAAGCAGAGCCCTTGAACAGTTTTTCTGAGTTTCTCTTTCCACAAGGTGAAAGGACAAAGCTTGAGAGGCAAAGAGGGCATGGCCATGTGGTGAAGAGCCTCCCAAGGGTTCTGCACATCTTGAATTTACGCCAAAGCGGAAAGAATTACCTGATTGGGGTGTTGAGTTTCTTTGGCTGAAATAAGCCCTCCCTTCTGACCAAGCCAAGCAGGGGAAGGAGGAGACAGGTGGTGTGGTGTGTTGGTGTTGGGCCTGTCATGGAGCCCTGGAGGATGGGAGGTGGGACTTTAAGCACAGTGAGCAGTGTTGCCATGAGCTCTCCTTCCACTCCTTTCACAGATGCATTCAATTTAGAGGATACCAGGGAATTCTCACCACTTTCTTGCTGGGGTCCTCTGAAATCCAGTGCTATTAATTCATTTGCAAACTACCCTACTGTTTCCATTATATAAGGTTTTAATATTTTTGGAGGTGTAGTTTACTGATCCTTGACAAAGAAAGAATATAAAGTGATCAGTGCTATTGTTAAATAGAAATTCTCATAGGCTATTGAGAGAGGGGTAACTTTGATAGTCCAGAGCTACCTTACTTCTACATAGTAACTTAGGCAGGAAAGTTTCTTTTTACTGAGGTCAGAATGGAAACTTCCATATCTTAACATAGGCTAGCAGACAAGTCAAGGAGGAATACTTTGGAAAACACAGTTCTTTGTTCCATGAATACCTTTATGGACAAGGACTACTCTGTCTAATATTATAGCTTCTGGCTAGCCACACGAGGCTGTTGGCTGCTTAAAATGTGCCCAGTATGACTGAAGAGCTGATTTTTTTTTAAACAGTATTTGTTAAAGTTTCTTTATTTAGAGAGAGAGACAGAGACAGAGCATGAGCAGGGGAGGGGCAGAGAGGGAGAGGAAGAAAGAATCCCAAGCAGGCTCTGCACTATTAGTACCCGACAAGAGGCTGGATCTCACAAACCATTTGATCATGACTTGAGCTGAAATCAAGAGTTGGACACTTAACCAATGGAGCCACCCAGGTGCCCCCTGAATTTTTATTTTATTTAATTTTAGTATTTATAATTTTTTTAAGTTTATTTATTTTGAGGGAGTGAGAAAGAGCAGCATGACTGGGAGAGAGAGGGATAGAGAGAATCCTAAGCAGGCTCCACACTGTCAGCGCAGAGCCCAAAACCGGGCTCGGACTCACAAACTGTGATATCATGACCTGAGCCAAAATCAAGAGTCAGTTGCCTAACCAACAGAGCCACCCAAGTGCCCCTAATTTTAATATTTAAATCTAAAAACTGACAATTCAGTTATTGGAAAACTTTTAAGTAAGTTTCAAATGTTGGAATATGAAAATACTTTTTTGTTTTTTGTTTTTTTTTTAATGTTTATTTATTTTGAGAGAGAGAGAGAGAGAGACAGAGAGCAAGCAGGGGAGGAGCAGAGAGGGAGACACAGAATCTGAAACAGGCTCCAAGCTTTGAGCTATCAGCACAGAGCCTATCTCAGGGTTCAAACTCACAGACACTTAAACGACTGAGCCACCCAAGCAACCCTATCTTGTTTTTGTTTTTGTTTGTTTGTTTGTTTTGAGAGAGCATGTGATGAAGGAGGCAAGAAGGGTAGAGGGAAAGAGAGAGAGAATCCTAAGCATGCTCCGTGCTCACTGGGAGCCCCATGCAGGGCTCAATCCCAGACCCTGGGGTCATGACTTGAGTTCAAATCAAGAGTCGGACATTCAACTGACTGAGCCACCCAGGCACCTCTGAAAATACTTTTTAGTGGTAAATTTTAGGAGATCTAAAAACCAATCAAGTGTTTCTGATGAAAAGTTAGCATCTGGATTGAGATATACTTTAAGTATGAGATAAACACTGACTTTTTAAGGCTTAGTATGAGAAAAAGAATATAAAATAGCCCAATGATTTTTTATATTGATTATTGTTTAAGGGATAATATGTTGGATACAATTAACTCAATAAAATATAGTATTAAAATTAGTTTTACCTGTTTTGTATTTTTACATTGAGATTTTTTTTAATGTTTATTTATTTTTGAGAGAGAGAGACAGAGACAGAGTCCAAAGAGGGGAGGGGCAGAGAGAGACAGAGACACAGAATCTAAAGCAGGCTCCAGGCTCGAAGCTGTCAGCACAGAGTCCGACACAGGGCTCAAACTCATGAACTGCAAGATCATGACCTGAGCTGAAGTTGGGCACTTAACTGACTCAGCCACATAGGTGCCCCTATTTTCACATTTTTTTTAACATGGGTACTTGAAAATAGGAAATTTCTTGGGCATTCACTCATCCATTCATTCACCAAATGTTTTATTAAGCACCTAATATGTGCCAACCACCGAGGAAGCTAATTAGCTACAGCACTGAAACAGAGCTACACATTGGATGAAACTATACAAATATATATGCCATTCCATCTAAGTGTAACACTCCTTAAGATAAATACTAAAATCACTGCTGTTTTTTCCCTAGCTTTATGAATTTAACTTTCACTTCATTAGTTTACAGTCATTTTTGTTTTCTAATAGATGTATTTAAAGCTTTGATTTTCCTGTAAGTACTTCTTTTGCTGCATTCCAAAGAGTTGAATTTTCAAAACTGTTAGTTTTTTTATTAAGATTATTTCTTTGTTTTAAGTTTATTTATTTATTAAAGAGTACATGCATGCATGCAAGTATGAGTGGGGGGTGGGTGGGCAGAGAGAGAGAGAGAGAGAGAGAGAGAGAGAGAGAGAGAAAGAAAATCCCAAGCAAATTCCATGCTGTCAACATGGAACCCAATGTGGCGCTTGATCTCAGGAACCTTGAGATCATGACCTGAGCTGAAATCAAGAGTAAGATGCTTAACAGACTGAGACATATAGGAACCCCTCAAAACTATTAGTTTTAAATGTTTTATAATTTCTCTTGAATTTCATCTTTAAATTATGAACTATTTGGAAGTATTCCATTTAGTTTCAAAATACATGGGAGAAATGGTTTGGATACCTTTTTATTGGTGATTTTTTTTAAGTTTATTTATTTATTTTGAGAGAGAGAGAGAGAGAGACTCCACGGGGGGGGGGGGGCAGAGAGAGAGAGAGAGAGAGAGAGAATCCCAAGTAGGTTCTGCACTGTCAACGCAGAGCCCGACAAAAGGCTCAAATTCATGAACCATGAGATCATGACCTAAGCCAAAGTCAGATGCTTAACTGACTGAGCCACCCAGACACCCCTACTGGTGATTTCTAATAATCACTAATATTGCACTGTTTTCAGAGATGGTGGTCACTATGGTGTTGATTCATTCAAATGTATTGACACTTCCTTTGTGGCCTAGTGTGATCAGTGTGAAAGTATTCCATTTGTGCTTGAAAAAACTGTATGTTGTTTATTTGATAGGTGCAGGAGCCTTTATGTTACTCACTAGAGTTAACCATTTTTAAATGGTATGTTCAAATTTGGGGAGCCTTAATTTTTATAACTGTTGGTCTGCTTGATCTGTTAGGTTCTGAGAGATACGCTTTAAAATCTTCTGCTATACTGGGGTGCCTGGGTGGCTCAGTTAGGTAAGTGTATTGGGGCACCTGGGTGTCTCAGTCGGTTAAGTGTCTGACTTTGGCTCAGGTCACAATCTCACAGTTTGTGAGTTCGAGCCCCATGTCATGCTCTGTGCTGACAGCTTGGAGCCTGCTTTGGATTCTGTGTCTCCCTCTCTGCCCCTCCCCCCACTCATGTTCTGTCTCTCTCTCTCTCTCTCTCTCTCTCTCTTTCTCTCTCTTAAAAATAAATAAACAGTAAAAAATTTTTTTTAAATCTCCTGCTATGGTTGTAGATTTATCACTTTACTCCTGTAAATCCATCAATTTTAGCTTTGTATATTTTAAGACTATATTATTAAGTAGTTATGATTTCATAATTTTGTATCTTCTTGGTGTTTTTCTTTCTTCATTTACATAAAAAATTTTCACCTTAAATTCTGTTGTGTTTGATATTAGTATTACCAGAGAAGTCCTCCTTTAATTTGTATTTAATGATGTATCTTTTTCTATTCTCCACTTACTGATATCTTTTGCTTGAGATATGTCTCCTTTAAATGGAACTTATGGCATGGGCACCTGGGTGTCTCAGTCAGTTAAGCGTCCAACTTCTGCTCAGGTCATGGTCTTGCAGTCAGTGAGTTGGAGCCCCACATCAGGCTCTGTGCTGACAACTCAGAGCCTGGAGCCTGTTTGGGATTCTGTGTCTCCCTCTCTCTCCGCTCCTCTCCCACTCATGCTTTGTCTCTATCTCTCAAAAATGAATAAATGTTTAAAACAATAAATGGGAATTGTGGTAGATTGTCTTTTGTTTTTCCAATCGAAGACTCTTTCATCTGTTTACATTATTGTGATTACTAAAATATTTGGATTTATTTCTAGTATCCATTTTTGTTGCTATTCTTATGTACTCTAATTCCCCTTCACTTCTCTTTCTCCTGTTCTATCATGCTAGATATTTTAAATTTGTCTTTCAGATCCACTGTCCATCCAACTGTATGCCCAGGAAGCTAACCTCAATGGACTAGCAACATACCCCCTTCCCCTTTGGCTTTTGGTTGGGTTGAAGCCACAGCAGGACATTGGAGGACAGGCAGAAAGGAAAGTTGGGCTATTGGTTCCACCAGCTCCCTTTCTGCAGGTCTGTGTTCCTCTGATGGATACCACAGCATATGTCAGGCAGGCTTCTCTAACACATACAGCTCTTGCTGGTTACCAGTAACTCTTCCTTTGCTTTGGTCCTTTAGATCTAACAGAACTGAAGATCCCCATTGTTGTAACACAGACTCTTTCACCTTTCCTTTTTGGTTTCTCACAACCCTTTGTAAATAATAAAGAAAAAAAATCTTTGAACAAACTCTTTACAGTTATCCCTTTTAAGTATGCAGTCTGTTTCTGGCCAAATCCCTGACCCATATACCTACTTTCTAATGGATAGATTACATTTTCTTAAAACTCTTTGTGGAAGAGAATATTAATTCATACAAGCCCTACTTATTGGCATGGACTTTTTCTCAAACATGTTATTTTCATGTTCTTTTCCTCTGGATACAGGAAAAGTAACAAACAAAAAAATATTTAGACTACTTTGTCGATGGATTGTAATATTTATCCCTAATTTCTTGTGACTACCAAAGCATATATCCAAACCCTTCCATAATACATTCCTGTGGGCCAACCTCTGAGATACACAGAGGAGATTCAGGAAGGAATGGATTGTAACTCACCATCTGTTAATCAATCAATAAATGTTTATCGAACATTTACGTGAAAGGTCTTGCATTAGGTATTGGGAAGGAGGGCAACATGTTAAATGTTGGGAAAATAACTAAATCACCAGAACTCTTAGATGTATTTTCTCATTTTATCTCTCATTTCATTTATAAGGTAGAGATTATTGTTGCCTAATTGACAGATGAGATAACCAAGCCTCAAAGCAGTTCAAGCAACTTACCTGTTCTCTTACAACCACCATGGGACTGAGCCAGGCATTTTGCCCAGATCTCAATCTCAAGACCTGTGCACCTGTGCACCTATTTCTGTGTCCATAAATATGATTTCAGAGAGCCTTGTATCTGGGAGCAGATAAGATATAAACAGATGAACAGTGAGGTCATACTACAAGCACTGTCACAGGTAGCTTTTGTGGGCTGACATGGGATGAGAAGGCTTTGTGGAGAAGGATGGGACAGAGCAAGTGGCAGGGAGAGGAGTCCAGTCCAGATGAGTGACAAGAGCATGGACCCAGGTAGGTTTCACTCCATTCTGACGCTGCTGTCAAGAACAAATAGGACACAGTATCCAACTTTTCAGACACCCTTGGCTTGTTTCCATTGTGTTTATGTGTTTTCACCTCATTCCTTTTATCTGAAGCTGGGAAATGTTGAGGTGGAGAAATGTGTTGTTTGAAGTGATATCCCTTTTTTTCCCTTGGGCTGGGTTTCCAGCAAAGGGGTGGGAGAGGGCTGGAGTTACTGAGATCTCTGTCTAAGCAGAGACAAGAAGGGCAACATGGAATCAGGGTAGCGTACAGAGCATGTAAAGATCTGGTAACTCAACCAGCGTTTCTAGAATGCCAACAACATGCTAGCTTGTGGTGGGTAGATTGCAGTGGGTTGAGAAATAGGTTAGAAGCAAGGCAAGTGACAGTTGAGTGTCCGACTTCGGCTCAGGTCTTGATCTTGCAGCTCATAGGTTCAAACCCCACGTTGGGCTCTGTGCTGACAGCTCAGAACCTGGAGCCTGCTTTGGATTCTGTGTCTCCCTCTCTCTCTGCCCCTCCCCTACTCGTGCTCTGTCTCTCTAAAATGAATAAATGTTAAAAAAAAGTTTTTTTAAAAGTAAGGCAGGTGATGCACTTTTGAAGTAGAGGGGCAAGAGGGACAGAGAGGGGGCATTGGTTGGCAGGATGGAAGGACCCCCGAGCCATCATTCCCTGTCCCTACCTCACATGGTCCCAGGAAGGGAACCACAAGTGAGCTCTGAGCTGACACCGGCCCCAACTGTGGCAAAAAGCAACCCCAGGAAGCACTGTGGTGAACACACAAGACAGTGAATCAGGAGAGCTCTGCTCATTTCCTTTTTCCTCCAGGCTTGTTACACCCTCTTAGGTCAAATCACATCACCACCTTAGTCCTGGAATTCCCGCTCAAAGGGGAAGTGGTATACTCCTGACCATGTTTCTGCCCAGCGAAGGCACTCACATGCCTGCAGACCACAGGCAAAGGCCCTTGGGTGGCACCTAGTTCCTCCTGTTTCCCCCAACAGCATCTGGGGTGGGAATTGCATGAGGTGAGGAGATGGGCACAGGAATAAGGCTACATGTTCCAACTCAATACAAAACACATACATCCCAAGTAATACACCTTAGCCGTAGACAAAAATTTTAAATACGTCTTTAAAAAGCTAAGACCGTTGCGTCCAAGATTCGCTACCCAAATACAACCACTGCAAATATTTTGGTGAATAGCTTTGGAAAGAATGCCTTCCTTTCTACAAGACATATTTTCTCAAATGTCTATGGGTAAAGTTTAACACACATGCATTTATTTAAATATAAATATTAACCATGTGCCCCTCTCTCTAAAACCTCCCTCAGTTTTCACTCTGCATCACTGGTTCTTGGGTGGGAAAGGGACTAAGGAGGAAAGAAGAGAACCATTTGCATTTGGGCCCCACAGAAGTTCTGGAAGAAGCTGCTCTCCCAGTGCCAGTGAGAAGTAAAGAAATAGTGGGAGACTAAGAAATCTGGCTCCCTCCCTTACCCTCTGTTGGCCTAGCCCTGGGGAGAGGGGGGAATTTAGGTGGAGGCAGAGGTTAACACAAAACCAAACAACAGGGCAAATGTGAGGGAGCTGGATTACCTCCTTCCAATCAAAGACCCCCCTCAGATGGCTCTCAGTTGGAAGGAAAGTAGGTAAGCTAACACAGAGTTGAATCTACCAATTCATAAGTCAAGTGTGATTGACAAATACAAATATATTTCCTGAATGGTCCCCAAAGTACATTGCTTTTGAAAAGGGTTGTCACTCCAAAGAATCCTTAACTGGCTAAGTATTCAGAAATGTAAGGTAATATATTTGGTCATTGCATCTTCCTGGGCTAACCCAGTGTTTCAAAATTTCTGGCTCCATCACGTAAGCAATATGGGCTGAATGTGGAGACAAAGGAAGTGCCTCAGGGAAATCAAAGATGAAAAAGATCTCTTTTTTTCAAAGGCCTCATTGTCTACTGTGGATATGGAAGAAATGCACAAATATCAGCCACACAAGGCACAAGACAGGCACAGACTCTGAGCCAGACTATTGCATTTGAACCCTGGTCCACCACCATGCGAGGACCATGTACAACAGAGCCAGCCCCTCCAAGCTCCCTAGGGCATAGTGATAGAACCTGCCTCTGGGGGTATGGGAGGTTTAAAGGATAAAAGCACACAAGCCCTTGGCAAGGACAAGTGGGCAGTAAGTGCTTACCACAGCTCCTGAACATGTGAGGCTGACCAGAAAGAAGTGACCAGACCCAGGAAACACTTCTTGCAAGAGGTAGGCCTTAATCTTTGGAGAGGTTCTGATGGCACAGATGGAAAGGGTAGGATTCAGAAGCACAAGGCTTGGAGATCGAGGTCTATGGAGAACAGTCTGAAGAGAGTGACTAGAACATTTGCCTCAAGCTTTGTGTCAGACAGGCATGAGTAGGAGTCAAGTCAGGAAATCAGGGACTAAAATGCTGGCCTGAAGAGTCTGTGCCCAGTTTGGTAGGAAATGAGGAAATACCAAAGGCTTTGAGCAGAGGATACCAGGTGCAGATGTCGTTGAGTAGAGTTATCAGGCAGATAGAGTGGGATGGGGAAGATGTGATGGATGTGGGGGTCTCAGGAGGCCAGCGTGGAAATCCAGGGCATCAGTGGGGGTGGAGTGCAGAATGATGTGGGAGGGATATTGCAGGGGGCAGGGCCAGCTTCAAGGGTAAGCGACTTTCACAGTCACATAAGATTATGCTCTGAGGTACCCTGTGCTTGTTTTAATGTTCTGCTGTCACTGTCTTGAAACTCTTGAGTTTTGAAAACAAAGAGCCCCACAAATTGTGAACTAGGTCTCACAAATTACATAGCTGTTCTCGGGAGAGGGGTATATAGGATGGGCAAAATATTTGGGCATGGAGTGAAGCAGAAGGAAGGAGTCATTCAAAGAGTTGTGGGAAATTTTGGCCAACAAATGAGGGGTAAGGAGTGAGAATGGTGTTTGTGGAGAGAACACATTGTGGGATGCACCAGCTATCATGGGGAGGTATCTGAAAACTTGTTGGGAATTTGGTCTCAGAGCTCAGAAAACAACTTTGAGATTAGTTACTTGAAAATCATACCCTCTCATTAACCTTTTTTTTCAAACACTAAAGGATTGTTCTACTTTATTTTAATGAGATACATTATTTTTTAATTAAAAAATTAATAAAAGCATTCATTGAATAGTGAGAAGCTTTAGAAATGGGTGTAGGAAAGAGGCATTAAGAAAGGTCAAGGGGCTGGTCACCTGGGTGGCTTGGTCGGTTAAGCGTCTGGTTTTGGCTGAGGTCATGACCTCACGGTTCATGAGTTTGAGCCCCACATCAGGCTCTGTGCTGACAACGAGGAGACTGCTTGGGATTCTCTCTCTCCCTCTCTGCCCCTACCCTGCTCGTGTGTGCTCTCGCTCTCAAAATAAATAAATAAACATTAAAAAAAAGTCAAGAACCTCATCTGGAATTCTATTACTGTGGGCTAAATTGTGTTCCTCCCTAGCATTCATGTGTTGAAGTCCTCGCCCCCCAATATGTCAGAATGTGACTATTTGGAGTTAGGGCCTTTATAGAGGCAATTGAGTTAAAATGAGGTCATCAGGGTGGGACCTAATCCAATAACACTGGTGTCCTTCTGAGAAGAGGAGATTTGGACACAGAAAAACAGAGGAGGGAACATGTGAGGACACAGGGAGAAGATGGCCATGTCCAAGGAAAGAAGGAGGTCTGGGAAGAAATCATCACTGCTGACATCTCATTCTCAGACTCTACCCTCTGAGACAGTAGAAAATACATTTCTGTTGTTTGAGACCTCCAGTCTGTAGTACCTTGTTACAGCAGCCCTGGCAAACATAACTGTCTTCCTTGAGAAGAACAAGAAGTAGAAAAATCCTTGGAGACGAGCTAGAAGTGGTCAGGGATGTGGTGGGAGAGCCGCAAGCGAAGCCATAAAAGCGAAGAATAGCTCAAGGATGAGGAGTGGTTGCTAGTTCTCAGCAGGCCTTACAGAAAGGTGCTGTATTTTAGTATAAGGAAGTCACTAATGACCTTTGAAGGGTATCATTCACGCAGTAGGGGAAAACCAGTTACAGTCAGTTTGGGGGAGTGTGACCTGATGGTCTACGGGCAGAGAATCGAGAGAATCCTTAATTTCAAAAAGTTTCAGTATGAAAGGCAGGGGATGAGATAGGGCAGTAGCTTGACAGGAAACCGGAATCAAGGGAGGGATTTGTTCAGGGTGAGATTTAGGGAGCCCTGGACAAGCATGGCTATAGAAACCCCCAAGAGGGGGACCCAACACAGCATGTTGTACCCAATTTACATTTGTTCAGTGAGTGAGAACGAAACTCACAGGGACCAGGGAAAGGGCACAAAGCCCAGTTGGGCAGCTGACCCACACACAGCACTGGCTTGGCACGGTATCTGGAGGAAGGAGAAGGAAGGGATCTTTGTGCTGCTCCCTAATTCTGGCAGCCCCTGAACTGTGCCTCTCCGTTTAGCTCCACCAGGTTCCTGTAAGGAGCTTGAGACCTGGTTTCCCCTTACTTCTGTCCCTTTGGAATTCCCCTTGCAGATTTGCAGGGACGGGACTGTCCTCCCAGTGGCTGGCACACAGGCGTGTGAGAATCTGTTCCCCCAGGACTTTCCAGCGGCAGAGCAGAGAGGGTCCTGTTGCAAAGCAGACAGTGAGACTGACTTGCAGACCTTTGGGATCCTCAGTGTGCAGAGGGCACACAGAGCTGCTTCCTGGGCCCAGTCCCCAGCAGTTGTTTTGTTTTCTTGGGAATTGGTGCTGAATCTCCAGGAAGCCACAACCTCAGCCCCAGGACCCCACTTCCCTTTGTCCAGAAGTTTACAAACTTTTAAAGAAAGTACTAGACCCATCTTTCAAACAATATCTTAGAGAAATCCCTAAAATATCAGGGGGATAACAGAACATTTTATTAGTATACATCTCCATTATAACTTCAGACTTCTTGTAATTGCATATGGTGAAGCTAGCCAAGGAGAATTACAGGTTGTTTTAATAAATGGAAAAAATAGAAATTGTGGTTAAGGGGGCACCTGGCTGGCTCAGTCAGTGGCGTGTGCGTGGAGTGAACTTACAGCCCCTTGATCTGAGGGTTGTAAATTCAAGTCCTATATTGGGTGTAGAGATTACTTAAAAATTAAATATTAAGGGGTGCCTGGGTGGCTCAGTCGGTTAAGCGTCCCACTTCGGCTCAGGTCATGATCTCACGGCTCGTGGGTTCGAGCCCCGCGTCAGGCACTGTGCTGACAGCTCGGAGCCTGGAGCCTGCTTTGGATTCTGTGTCTTTCTCTCTCTCTCTGCCCCTAACCCACTCACATCCTATCTCTGTCTCTCTAAAAAATAAGTAAACATTAAAAAAAATTTTTAATTAAATATTAAAAAAAATCATGGTTATGGAAACCATTGCAACCTGATAAAGCTTCAGGCTTTAGTTTATTTCTGGTATCTGCTTTGGTCACATTGTAAAGAGATTCCTAATTCACACAGATAAATGGCTATAAACTGTTAATAGTTTTAAAAGGAACCAGCCTTATAACCTGAGATTTAACCAGAAAATGGCAGAAGATTTATTCAGAGTCTTTACAAAAATGATTTATCCTTGCAACACACTTAGCCTGTTGATCTGCAGTATGTCATGTATTTGTAAGTAACATATTTGAATCTATTATGTGAAGTATGAAAAATAATTTAACAATCTTTTAAAAATAAAATTTGAATCAAATATTTGTGGAAACCTAAATAGAGCTTTCTATGAGATATAGATGGAAGTCCAGTACCCTAAGCACCACATAGAACCCCAACCCCATTACCAACCAACAAATGTTTACTGAATGCCTACTCTGTGACAGATTCTGTACTGAGCAGGAGATACAGAAAAAAAACCCCACATCATCCCTACCCACAAGGGCACTGGGCTGGAAGATGAGATAGACTCAGAGAAATTCCATCAAGTGTAGGATGTTCAGGAAGTTCAGGAGACAGGCACTTGTTGGACCTGGGGAAGTGAATAAGAATAAGGGTACTTTGCAAGGATGGAGAGCAGGCTTCTAGAGGCTGTACACTCTATGCTGGGGGTAATCAGGAATTGGGGAAAGATGGGCAAAGAAACGTCCCTTAGAAGTAATGCCAGGAGACATCATGTGAGGAAGTGAACTAGCACAGAGTATGTGCTGGTCTCAAGCTGTATGAGATGACTATATGACATGGTGGGAGCGGAGGAGACAGCCTCAGAAGGCCGAGTTGCCAGGTCATGTCATGGAACAGGGCTTCAGGGTAATAAAGAGGTACCTTCGCTCTAACCTACAAGTAATGGACAGCTGTTGAGGGGTTTAAGCAGGAGGGTGCTGTAGTCAAATCTGCATTTTTAAAAGAGCCCTTCTATGGAATGATCCCATTTATGGAGGCAGGGAGACAACTTCAGAGATTAAGAGTGATGGAGGCTGAGCCAGGGTGTGGCAGTGAGGAACAGAGAGAGGCAGGTCGCCTTGAGTAATATTTAAGAGGCAGAATTGACAGGACTTGGTGATTGATTTGTTGGGGGAGCAGGGTGGGTGTCACAGATGAAAGAGAGGGAGGAGTCAAGGAAGCCCCTCTACAAAAGTGTCCAGCTCAGGTGGCTGACTATAGAGTAAGAATGTGAGCCCAGGTCCTCCGCTTCCACAGCCCTTCAGACTGATAGTATGAGAGGAAGCCTGGTCAGATCAGTCGTCTGGTTGAGAATCATCATCATGGACGTAAATCCAAAGCCCAGGTGAGAGGGTTGATCATTCTTGGAAGTTTTGCTTATAATTTGCTGAGAATGAATGAGCGATCAGTGTGTAATTCATTGGTTGATGAGATTAGCCCCACCAAAGCTGATTTCTACAAAGAATACAGTTGCAGAATCTAGTTGCTTTCTTTTTAAACTACAAAATCCACATAATAATCACATCAATACAGAAGCAAACATGTTTTCCTCTGGGTTCTGCTCATGGGGCAGTAATATATTTTCCAGATAAATCACAATTGCAATGAGCCACACTGGGGAAAATACTGAATGTATGAACTTAAAAGCAAGGAAAAATAACAAAAGTGAATCTGCCTTAGTATGACTGCATTCCTATGCATTTCGCAGAACTTGGTTATATTTGTTGGTAAAGTGGCAATCACAGAGGGAAAATAAAAATACTACATAATCAGATTGCTAAAGGGTTGGAAGGGGAATGGGTGGGAGAGTTTATGTGGTTTTTAAAATAGGAAGTTCTACCCTAAAGTGTGTCATTTCTGAAGTGAAGGAAGTTCCGATAGGCTATTAGAAGAGCCTGCACAATAGCATTTTGATGTTTTCCACACATTATATTTCATGACAGTAAACACATGGCTTTTCACCAAATCACACAGTGTTATTTGGATACAAAGTGACTAACACATATTCTAAGGTTGGCTGCTCTGGGATTTTATGAAGCCAAAGAGAAACTACTGTTTAGTCTTGTGAAAGACATAATTGGTTGCATTATCAATATATATATTTTTTTATTTAAAATGCAGCCTTTTTCAGGAGTGCCTGGGTGACTCAGTTGGTTAAGCACCCAATTCTTGGTTCAGGTCATGATCTCACAGTTCACGAGTATGAGCCTCGCATCAGGCACCACACTGACAGTGTGAAGCCTGCTTGGGATTCTCTCTCAGCCCCTTTCTCTCTGTCTCTGTCTCTCTCTCTCTCTCAAAATAAAGAAATAAACTTTAAAAAATGTAGGTTTTCAAAATTTTAAGGAGACTGAAATTGTGAGGGCAATGGCAACAAAGAAATGTTGGTTATTAACATTATGGGAAGGAAGCATGGTTTGAATGATGATGAAGGACTGGTTAAGAAGAGGAACTCTCAAGGTCATACAAAATCACTGAGATACTCTCTATTCAGACCGTCTACTTACTAGGTCATAACTGAAACAGGCCCATATTAGTCCCCAGGCAAGAAGCTCAGCTGACGTGGAAATGCCACCCTGCACAAACATCTGCAGCAGTGCAGGCTTCCCGAGCTGATTTCACCATACGTGGCTCCAGTGTACTCTAGCTTTGACGTTCCTACCACCACCCAGGGGGGAGGGGAAGACCTGAATGACCCAGTGTCCCTGTGTGTGGATCCTGATCTCAGAAGCTTCTCTGAACCCTCCCAGAGCTTGGGAACTCCCTCAGAAGGTGACAAAGCAATTCTTTAGGGAGGTAGGGGAGGGAGGAAAAAGAGTCAAGACTGCATCATAATTTTTACCAAATGCTTAAGAGGATACTGGCCCATACTTTGTGTTTGCATTCAAAGCTAATGTTTTTGTTACTAAAGGTAAAGTTTGGCTATTGCAAATTATCTGATATTGTATCGTTGCTCTCTAAAGAGGAGCCTGCAAAAAGTGGGGGAGGGTGTTCCTGTGTATGGTGATAAAGACCATGGACTCTGGGTTTGAATCCTGAGACTCATTGGCTTTGTGACTTGGGCAGGTCATTTACCCTCTGGGTGCCTTGGTTCCTTCTCTGAAGAATGGGGGAGAGTAATGGACAGGGTCCTTGTGAGGCCGAAGTAAGTCAGCACTTGTAAAGGCTGTGCAATAGATCACTTGGAAAGCCTGGATATCCAGTTCAACACACATCTCTGTGTCAGGCACTGGCTGACCCTCCCAGAGAGTCCAACTTGGGAGCCAAGGAAGGCTACCCACACGTCAAAATCCTCTTCCGTCTTCAGCCAATGACTGGGTGTTCCTTCTCCACCCCCTCTGATTCCTTTTCAAGCTTAACTCCTCAGCTCTTCTCTTGAGGAATTCCTCAAGGCTTGCTCCAAGGCCCTCTTCTGTCTCTGTCTTCTATTCTTATCAGCTATCTTATCCACAAGCATTATGTCCATTGCCAGCCACACATACTCTGTACTGGGTTCCAGACCCAGGTATCAGCTGCATACTTGGAGGGACCTCCTAGATGCCTCAAAGGTACCACAAACTCAGTAAGTGAGAAGCCCAGCTCATACCTTTTTTTTTTTTTAAGAGAGCATGTGTGAGAGCAGAAGAGGGGACAGAGAGAGAGAGAGAGAGAGAGAGAGAGAGAGAGAGAGAATCTTAAGCAGGCTCCATGCTGAGGGTGGAGCCCCATGTGGAGCTCAATAACACAGTCCTGTGATCATGACCCGAGATGAAATTAAGAGTCGGATACTTAATTGACTGAGCCACCCAGGCACTGAAGCCAGTATGGGGAAGTTTAACTTGTTACTTCCTACCTAAGAATGTGAGGTGAACAGATTTGAGAGATGCTTAGGTGGTAGAGCGAACAGGAGTTGGTGACAAAGTGCTGGGGAAGAGGAAAGTCAAGATGCCCCTATGTTTCTGGTCTGCAGATCTGTGTGGGTGGTGACACAATCACTGTGCCAACCAGCCCTGGAGGACACCCTTGATTGTAGAAAATAACAAACTGGATTTCAGAAGCCCAACTCATACTTTTTATAAGCACAACTGCCCCTTTTCTAGGGCAACCCAGTTCAGTGATTGACATAATCATCCATGAAGACCTAAAAGGGGTCTTCACTTTCCCTATCCAGTTTACCCACAAACCTCGTTAGTTCTGCTTTTCAAACATCTCTTGCTTGAATAAATCTGCTCACTTCTTTCCATCTCTACCAGGATGACCCTGGGCCAATTTTCTTGCTCAGCTATTGCCTTCTAACATTGAGCACAAAATATGGTTGGGGAAATGCTTAACATGTATGCTGAGAAATTCATTAGTTTCCTTTAATGTTAAGCGCTATGAAGAAAAACATAGCAGGGAACATGGCCAGAGAGTCACCCAAGAGGGTGGTTGGGGGAGGCCTTTCTGAGGAGGTGTTATTTGAGGATCTTGAGGAAGAGGATTTCAGGACTGTCTCAGATTCACATGTCTTGAGATAGGAACAAGCTTGAAAGGTTAAGGGGTTGGAGGTGATCACAAGCTGGAGGTAGTAGGGAGAATGGGGAGATGGAGTGGGGAGGTCTGCAGAGGCCAGATCCTGTGTGGTTTTGGAGACTGTGGGCGGGAGTTCAAATGTAATTCCAAATGCAGTGGGAAGCCACGGGTGACCTAAGCAGATCCATCAGCTCTCAGGGGAGTTGGTTGCTCATACCAATTGCTCCAGCCCCATTGGTTCTGCGTCTGATAGAGTAGGGACACATAGAATACTCTATGTTCATCAGATAATTGATGGCTCCTGAAATCCAGTTTGTTATTTTCTACAATCAAGGGTGTCCTCCAGGGCTGGTTGGCACAGTGATTGTGTCACCACCCACACAGATCTGCAGACCAGAAACATAGGGGCATCTTGACTTTCCTCTTCCCCAGCACTTTGTCACCAACTCCTGTTCGCTCTACCACCTAAGCATCTCTCAAATCTGTTCACCTCACATTCTTAGGTAGGAAGTAACAAGTTAAACTTCCCCATACTGGCTTCAGCAACACCACTATCTGTGACCCCTCAATCCACGGTTTTGGTTATTCAGAACCTTAAAGGTGGCCAGACCTGGCTCTATCAGAGACTTATGTTCATCCTTCTGGAAGGTGTGGTTTGGTGAGCATGTGTAGGAAACCTGGACCTATGGCTTATGGCTCTTTATACATCAGCCAATCATCTATTGTTTCTGGGTTTGCTTAAGCTTATTTGTAAAATAGGTGTAATGATATTTGCTTTATTTCTTTCCTGTTGGGATAAAATACATAGCTTTTAGGATGAGAAACATCACATCCATATTCAGTGTGAAGTGTTGTTAAGACTGAGGCCAGGATTCCAGCAGGAACCTGAGGCTCACTCTTGGGGTGGGGAGGGGATGCCAGCTGCAAGGCAGTGGTTTTCCTGCCTGACTCTAGAGCACCTGCAACCTCTTACAGGGCCTGAGCCGTTGCCCTGCTGGTAAAGGTTGGTGAGGCGTCTCCAGGCCTGGTGGAAACCTGCCCGTGCACAGCTGGACCGCATGGCACCAGGATCTCAAAGCATCATTGTGTCGCTTGCCATTTATTTCCAAAGATAATCTTGTATTTTCCCCTGAAATCCAAGTTTGTCGTCACTACTTGCAGTAGAAATGAAACACTGTCTTGGAGCCACCAACTCATGGCCCACACAGAGAGCCCTGGGAAGTGACTGCCTGAAGCCACCCTAAATCCTAGGACCTCAGGCCTCACTTTGACAATTTAGCCAAGTCACCAAAGTGCCTACAATGATGGGTTTGGTGGACAAGTGAAAATATTCTAAGATAAAAACAACTATAGAAGCTTTTCTCTTGGTAACCAGAGTGGATGTGCACAGAGTGGAGCCAAGTAGAAGAGGGAAAACTGCTCCATGCACAGCCCTCTCCTGCCCTTGATCCTGCCTCTTGGCTCTCACCCATTCCCTTTGGACCACACTGACCTCTTCCATGCACTCTTCTGCTCCACACTGACACTGGTACAGTGTTCTCACTTGTTCTCTTTTGCATTGTCAAGAAGAACAAACTGTCCATCTTCTGACTTTCCTCCAAGTCACATTCTAGCCCATTTAAACAAATGAGCTCTCTGTGATGCGTTCTAGACCTTTTGTCTAAACCGAGGCACTTGGGGGCCAAGAGGGAACACATATCATTTCAGTATTTGCTCAGTGTTGCCAGGACTTTTACGTATGAAGTCCCGTAGTCCCTAGCACCCAAGGAAGGGTGTGGCAATCACCCCCTCCCCCTTGCAGAACTTCATTGAGAATTTGGGCAGCATCCCCAGGATGACCCAGAGTCAAGATGCAAACCTGCTTTCTCAGGGAAGAGTTAAGCTAGTGATTTTGTTTACAAAGAATCTTGGCTTTTTGCCCTTGTTTTAAACTTGTACCCCATTGAGATGAGATGGTTCAGTTACGCTTTCTTGGCAGCACTTAGCCACTCAGCTTATACTATCTGCTACTTCCCTGGGCATGCCCTATTCCTTGCTCAAGAATTGTTAGCCTGTATCCTGTTTCAATAAGATAAGTTACCTTATTATCTCTGATCCAAATTCCCTGTGGCCAGCTGCTCAACTCTCTGTGATAATGTGAACAATACTTACTTCTGTTCTCAGTTGCTGATCTTTTTTAAAAAAACTTTTTTCATGAAAACAAGAGTCCGTTTTCACAGGTGGGGAGCTGTGGCCTTTTTCTTCTAAGGTCTGCATCTGCCAGCAGAAGGACAAGACTGACAATGCTGTCGGGAGCTCAGGGGCCGGTGCTGTTCCAAAGACCTCCATGAAGCATTCAGGCAAATGAGGAGGAGTCCTGGGCACTGTGTAAAAACTCGTGCAGCTGGCTCTTTATAATAGCCCCAGATTGGAAGCTACCCAAATGCCCATCAACTGTAGAATGGGTAAATAAATTGTGGTGTATTCACACAATGGAATACCCGCCAACAAAGAGAATGAACTATAACTACATGCAGCAATATGGATGAATCTCACAGACAAGACATGGTGTGAAAGCACCCAGACACAAAAGAGAACATACTGTATGATTCCATTTATAGAAAGTACAAAAACAGGCAGAACTCATCTATGATGTTAGAATTAGGATACTGGTTACCCCTGGCAGTGAGAGAATAGGATTTCTGGGGGCAGCTTATATTCTGTGTGTGTGTGTGTGTGTGTGTGTGTGTGTGTGTGTGTGTGTGTGTTTCATCTGAGCTTTGGTAAAACAAGAGTGTTCAGTTTGTGAAAATTCATTCAGCTGGACACCTGTGATATGAGCATTTTTCGGTATGGATATTATCTCCAATGAAAAAAAATTTTAAGTGAAACAGTGGGAGCCGGCTTTGTCCAGATACCTTCTGATGGCTCTGTTTCTTAGTTCTATTTAACTGGTGACAATGCATAGACGTTTCTTCTGAGACAGAGTGATCCCTTGAGAAAAAACAGGTTGCCATCTATGACTTATCTTTTTTTTTTTTAATGGTAGACTCACATAGGAGTCACACCTTAATTATCCTGTGAATGTAACCTGACAGTCTTATTCTTTAGTTGAACTAAGTTTACGAACTCAAAAGAGCATTATACCTTTTTGCCTGATCGCTGGCACAACAGGGTTGATCTTAGGTTCTTTTTTCTTGTGATTAGATTTTGAATTTTTTTTTACATGTTTTTATTTTTATTTTTATTTTTGAGACGGAGAGAGACAGAGCATGAGCAGGGGAGGGGCAGAGAGAGAGGGAGACCCAGAATCCGAAGCAGGCTCCAGGCTCCAAGCTGTCAGCACAGAGCCTGACGCCGGGCTCGAACTCACAGTCTGTGAGATCATGACCTGAGCTGAAGTCAGACACTCAACCAACTGAACCACCCAGGCGCCCCTAGATTTTGAATTTTGAATTATAGAAATGCAGGTTTTCCTGGGGAAAATGAGAGAGAAAAAAAGATGAAGATCCTGCACTGAAGTCTTCTTTAAATATTCATAATAATTCTTGATAAAACGTGTTAATTATTTTAAAAACAGAAAAGGATCTTTTGGTGTCCTCTAGGAGTAGCTTATTGGCAGCAGCTTTGAGTGAAGAACAGATCAGAAGAAGTCGCTAAAACCCTTTCACCCTGCTAACCACCTCTAACAGTATCACATTAGGTCTCTGAAATGAAGTTCCATTATTCCTGGATAGTGTTGTAGTACTTTTTAGGTGACTGGATGAAAAGTTAAACCCTTGATTTTGTGGTTTTAAAATAAAGTTTTGCTGAAATATAACATTTATTCAAGACATGCAGGGTGAGTCACTGCAATTGTTGCTAGCAAGGAACTTGTCATTTTAGATCTAGTATTGATGGTATTTTATTTATTTATTTATTTAAAAAAAATTTTTTTTCCCAACGTTTATTTATTTTTGGGACAGAGAGAGACAGAGCATGAACGGGGGAGGGGCAGAGAGAGAGGGAGACACAGAATCAGAAACAGGCTCCAGGCTCGGAGCCATCAGCCCAGAGGCTGACGCGGGGCTCGAACTCCCGGACCGCGAGATCGTGACCTGGCTGAAGTCGGACGTTTAACCGACTGCGCCACCCAGGCGCCCCGATGGTATTTTATTTAATTGATATATTCTAATGTGCCTGCACATTTTTTCTCAACACAGCTCAGAGTCATAATAAGGAGACATTTTCTCTTCAGAACCCATCCTCTAGGGCTGCAGGGACACAGTTCACATTTACAGGAAGACAGTTTCAAATGGCTCTCGCAAAAGCCAAAGTCGGTTTGCCTTTTGTTGCTTCCATGTTTCCAAGCTCCTGGGCCTGAGTTAAGACCTACCTTTAAAAAAAACTACATCTCTTCCTTTGGTGCAACATTAACTCCTTGAAACATACTCCTCTCAAAGCTGTAACATGCTTACCTTAAAAAGCCCTCGTCCTTGGCCTTTCTCCAGCTCTCCTGTCAAAGACAGGCTGTCTTTCAGAAACAACTATTTGGAAGGGTGGGTTCTAAAGTGTTAATCATTAACTCCAGAGCTTCTTGATGAAGAAAGAAACAAAGACTACAGGCTTAGGTCACCATGAACCTCATGAAACTTCTGGAACCATGACCAACCTGGAAATCTGAGTATCAGCATCAGGCCCAGAAGAGAAGAGAAACGGGAAGCAAGGACAAAACAAACAGCTGGACTTCACAGGGCAGCAGCGTAGGCATGATTGGTTACATCCAGAGATGTGGCTCAGCTCCTTTCAATCCTTTCTAACAAACAATGCATACTTGGGCCCAAACTCCAAGAGGCCTCCATATTGTCTATATTTATTTCAAGATTTGCCTTCTCTTAGAAAGAACAGTATAGATTCCTAGGTAAGTCTCAGTGCCTCACCAGTGATTTTTCCACCAGTCTGAGAGGAAATGGCAGTGTCTGGAAAAATAGTATATGGAAAAGGGCCTCTGACAGGAACAGTAAAACCCTTCATTTAAAAAAAAAATTATTTATTTTTTAATTTACATTCAAGTTAGTATATAGTGCAACAAGCTTAATGCCCCTTACCTATTTAGCCCATCCCTCCCTACAACCCCTCCAGCAACCCTCTGTCTGTTCTCTATATTTAAGAGTCTCTTGTGTTTTGTCCCCCTCCCTGTTTTTATATTATTTTTGTTTCCCTTCCCATATGTTAATCTGTTTTGTATCTTAACGTCCTCATATGAGTGAAGTCATATGATATTTGTCTTTCTCTGACTAATTCCACTTAGCATAATACCCTCTAGTTGCATCCAGGTAGTTGCGAATGGCAAGATTTCATTCTTTTTGATTGCCGAGTAATACTCCATTGTATATATATGTCACATCTTCCTTATCCATTCCTCATTGATGGGCATTTGAACTCATTCCAGCATTGATAACGCTGCTATAAACATTGGGGTGCATGTGCCCCTTTGAAACAGCATCCCTGAAGCCCTTGGATAAATACTTAGTACTGCAGTTGCTGGGTTGTAGGGTAGTTCTATTTTTAATTTTTTGAGGCGCTCCAAACTGTTTCCAGACTGGCTGCACCAGTTTGCATTCCCACCAGCAGTGCAAAAGACATCCTCTTTCTCTGCATCCTCACTAACATCTGTTTCCTGAGTTGTTAATGTTAGCCATTGTGACAGGTGTGAGGTGGTATCTCACTGTGGTTTTGATTTGTATTTCCCTGATGATGAGTGATGTTGACCTTTTTTTCATGTGTCAGTTGGCCATCTGGATGTCTTCTTTGGAGAAGTGTCTATTCATGTCTTTTGCCCATTTCTCCACTGGATTATTTGTTTTTTGGGTGTTGAGTTTGATAAATTCTTTATAGATTTTGGATACTAACTATCTGATATGTCGTTTGCAAATATCTTCTCCCATTCCGTCAGTTGCCTTTTAGTTATGCTGATTATTTCCTTCGCTGTGCAGAAGCTTTTTATTCTGATGAGGTCCCAATAGTTCATTTTTTCAGTTGTTTCCCTTGCCTCTGGAGACATGTTGAGTAAGAAGTTGCTGCGGCCAAGGTCAAAGAGGTTTTTGCCTGCTTTCTCCTCGAGGATTTTGATGGCTTCCTGTCTTACATTGAGGTCTTTCATCCATTTTGAGTTTATTTTTGTGTATGGTGTAAGAAAGTGGTCCAGGTTCATTGTTCTGCATGTCGCTGTCCAGTTTTCCCAGCACTTACTTGCTGAAGAGACTGTCTTTATTCCATTGGATATTCTTTCCTGCTTTGTCAAAGATTAGTTGGCCATACGTTTGTGGGTCCATTTCTGGGTTCTTATTCTGTTCTGTTGATCTGAATGTCTGTTTTTGTGCCAGTACCATACTGTCTTGATTACAGCTTTGTAATACAACTTGAAGTCTGAGAATCTGATGTCTCCTGCTTCGGTTTTCTTTTTCAAGATTGCTTCGGCTATTCAGGGTCTTTACTGGTTCCATACAAATTTAGGATTGTTTGTTCTAGCTCTGTGAATAATGCTGGTGTTATTTTGATAGGGATTGCATTGAATATGTAGATTGCTATGGGTAGTATTGACATTTTAACAATATTTGTACTTCCTGTCCAGGAGCATGGAATCTTTTTCCATTTTTTGGTGTCTTCTTCAACATCTTTCATAAGCTTTCTATGGTTTTCAGTGTATAGATTTTCCACCTCTTTGGTTAGATTTATTCCTAGGTATTTTCTGGATTTTGGTGCAATTATAAATGGGATCAATTCCTTGATTTCTTTTTCTGTTGCTTCATTATTGATGTATAGGAATGCAACCGATTTCTGTGCATTGATTTTATATCCTGCAACTTTGCTGAATTCATGGATCAGTTCTAGCAGATTTTTGCTGGAATCTTTTGGGTTTTCCATGTAGAGTATCATGTCATATGCAAAGAGTGAAAGTTTGACTTCCTCTAGGCCCATTTGGATGCCTTTTATTTCTTTGTGTTGTCTGTTTGCTGAGACTAAGACTTCCAATACTATGTTGAATAACAATGGCAAGAGTGGACATCCCTGTCTAATTCCTGACCTTAGGGGGAAAGCTCTTAGTTTTTCCCCATTGAGGATGATATTAACGTTGGGTCTTTCATATATGGCTTTTATGATCTTGTGGTATGATCCTTCTATCCCTACTTTCTTGAGGGTTTTTATCAAGAAAGGATGCTGTATTTTGACAAATGCTTTCTCTGCATCTATTAAGAAGATCATGTGGCTTTGTCCTTTCTTTTATTGATGTAATGAATCACATTGATTGTTTTGTGAATATTGAACCAGCCCTACATCACAGGTATAAATCCCACTTGGTCATGGTGAATAATTTTTTAATGTATTGTTGGATCCAGTTGGCTAATATCTTGTTGAGGATTTTTGCATCCATATTCATCAGGGAAATTGGTCTATAGTTCTCCTTTTCAGTGGGGTCTTTTTCTGGTTTTGGAATCAAGGTAATGCTGGGTTCATAGAAAGGGTTTGGAAGTTTTTCTTCCCTTTCCATTTTTTGGAACAGCTTCAAGAGAATGGGTGTTAACTCTTCCTTAAATGTTTGGTAGAATTCCCCTGGAAAGCCATCTGACCCTGGACTCTTTTGGGGGGAGGAGATTTTTGATTATGAATTTGATTTCTTTACTGGTTATGGGTCTGTTCAAATTTTCTATTTCTTCCTGTTTCAGTTTTGGTAGTTTATATGTTTCTAGGAATTTGTCCATTTCTTCCAGGTTGCCCATTTTATTGGCATATAATTGCTCATAATATTCTCTTATTATTGTTTTTATTTCTGCTGTGTTGCTTGTGATCTCTCCTCTTTCATTCTTGATTTTATTTATTTGGGTCCTTTCCATTTCTTTTTCTTTTTTTTTTTTTTTCTCCAACTGGCTAGTGGTTTATCAATTCTGTTAATTTTTTCAAAGAACGAGCTTCTGGCCCCATTGATCTGTTCTACTGTTTTGTTTTTTGTTTTGGGTTTTTTTTGTTTTTTTTTTTTTTGGTTTCGATAGCATTGATTTCAGCTCTAATTTTTATTACTTCCTGTTTTCTGCTGGTTTTGGGTTTTACTTTCTGTTCTTTTTCCAGCTCTTTAAGGTGCAAGGTTAGGTTGTGTATCTGAGACCTTTCTTCTTTCTTTAGGAAGGCCTGGATTGCTATATACTTCCTCTTATGACTGCCTTTGCTGCGTCCCAGAGGTTTTGGACTGTGGTGTTACCATTTTCATTGGCTTCCATGTTCTTTTTAATTTCCTCTTTAACTTCTTGGTGAGCCCATTCCTTCTTTAGTAGGATGTTCTTAATCTCCAAATATTTGTTATCTTTCCAGATTTTTTCTTGTGGTTGATTTTGAGTTTCATGGTGTTGTGGTTTGAAAATATGCACGGTATGATCTAGATCTTTTGTACTTGTCAAGGGCTGATTTGTGTCCCAGTATGTGATCTATTCTGGAGAATGTTCCATGTGCACTGGAGAAGAATGTATATTCTGCTGCTTTAGGATGAAATGTTCTGAATGTATCTGTTTAAGTCCATCTATTCCAGTGTGTCATTCAAAGCCATTGTTTCCTTGTTGATTTTCTGTTTAGATGATCTCTCCATTGCAGTAAGTGGGGTGTTGAAGTCCCTTACTACTATGGTATTATTATCAATGTGTTTCTTTATGTTTGGGATTAGTTGATTTATATATTGGGTGTTGCCACATTTGGAGCATAAATGTTTACAATTATTAGGTCTTCTTGATGGATAGACCCCTTAATTATGACCTAATGCTCTTCTTCATCTCTTGTTACAGTCTTTATTTTAAAGTCTAGATTGTCTGATATAAGTATGGCTACTCTGGCTTTCTTTTATCAACCATTAGCATGATAGATGGTTCTCCATCCCCTCACTTTCAATCTGAAGGTTTCCTTAGATCTAAAGTGGATCTCTTGTAAAGAGTATATAGGTGGATCTTGTTTTCTCATCCATTCTGTTACCCTATGTCTTTTGATTGGATCATTTAGTCCATTGAAGTTCAGAGTGAGTACTGAAAGATATGAATTTATTGCCATTCTGTTTCTTGTAGAGTTGGAGTTTCTGGTGGTATTCTCTGGTCCTTTCTAGAGTTTGTTACTTTTGGTCTTTTTTCCCCTGTCTTTTCTCCCTTCAGAGAGTCCCCCTTAAAATTTCTTGCAGGGCTGGTGTAGTGGTCACAAACTCCTTTAATATTTGTTTGTCAGGGAAACTTTTAATCTCTCCTATTTTGAATGACAGCCTTGATGGATATAGAATTTTTGGCTGCATATTTTTCTGATTCAGCACATTGAATATATCCTGCCACTCCTTTCTGGACTGCCCAGTTTCTGTGGATAGGTGTGCTGTACACCTGATCTGTCTTCCCTTGCAGGTTAAGGATTGTTTTTCCCTTCCTGCTTTCATGATTCTTTCCTTGCCTGAGCATTTTGTGAATTTGACTATGATATGCCTTGTTGATGGTCGTTTTTGTTGAATCTAATGGGAGTCCTCTGTGCTTCTTGGATTTTGATGTCTGTGTCTTTCCCTAGGTTAGGAAAGTTTTCGGCTATGATTTGCTCACATAACCCTTCTACCCCTTTTTCTCTCCCTTCATTCTGAGACCCCTATGATTCTGATGTTATTTCTTTTTAATGAGTCACTGATTTCTCTAATTCTTAAATTGTGCTCTTTTGCCTTAGTTTCCCTGTTCTGCTTCCTTGTTCTCCATAAGTTTGTCCTCTATATTGCTGATTCTCTGCTCGGCCTCATCCATCCTTGCACCGTGGCATCCATTCGAGATTGCAGCTCAATTATAGCATTTTTTATTTCATCCTGACTAGCTTTTTCTTCTTTTATCACCACAGAGAGGGATTCTAATCTATTTTCGTCCCCTATTAGTATTCTTATTATCGTGATTCTATATTCTGGTTCAAACATCTTGCTTGTCTGTGTTGATTAAGTCCCTGGCTGTCGTTTCTGCCTGCTCTTTCTTTTGGCATGAATTCCTTCGTTTTGTCATTTTGAAGGAAGAAAGCAATTGATAAAGTAAAAAATATATAATTAAAAAATTAAAAACAACACAAAAAAAATCAAAGGATGCTCGATCCTATGTGTTATTTGGTCTGGTTGTTGAAAGGAGCTTGATAGATTAGAGAAAAAAGGGAAAAAGAAAAGAAAAGAAAAATAACAAAAGAAGAAAAAAGAAACTGTTTGAAATATTGAAAAAAATAATATCGTTAAATAGAATAAAATGAAATGATGGAAGTAAAATAGAATTTGAAAAATTCACAAAAGTAAAAAAAATATAGCAGAAAAATAAAAAATATATATTTTCAATAAAAATGGAAAATAAAAATAATTTTTTCTCTTTCTGTATTCAAGAATAAGAAAAGGAAAGAATAAGAAACAAATTAAATAGTTGGACCGGTGAACAGAGCGAAATATGATTGAAATTACATTGGTTTCCCCTAGAAGTCAAACTGTGAAGCACTTTATAGTCCTTAAACTAAACAGGTGAAGAGACTTGTGGTGTTCCTCCTCAAGAGCCCAGTTGGCCCATTTGGGCGGGGCTTGGTGTAATGGCTGTGTTCTCCAGTAGGTGGAACTGCTTAGCTAACTGGCATGGATTGTTCTGGCTCATGTAGACGTTTATGCGCATGTGCGGGAGGGGTGAAAATGGCGTCACCTAGCTGCCCAGTCTGTAGTATCAGAACTCTGTGCTCTCCCCAACCAGCAATCCCGCACCTCTCCTTTGTCTCACACTTCCATCCACTCCCCGCTTTTACACTGTCCGTGACCAAGACATCAAACTGCCAGGCGGCACCTCCCTCCTGAGTTTCATCTCAAATGGGGCTGTTTCCCAACCCCTCAGTTATGAGGGACTGTGGCTTTGACCTGTTCCAACCCTCTGCGGGAGAGTCTCACTGAGCACAGGCTGGGTGCCTCCCTGCCCCCAGAAACGTTCACAGGACCATGCTGCTGCTGATGCCCAGAGACTGAGGCTTGGTGCCAGCCCACCCCACAAAAGCTCACGTGATCAAGTAGCAGCAGCATTTCAGGGATTATGGAAAATCACAACACACATCTGGCACCAGGCTTCCCCCTTAACATCCTTGTTCCAGCACCAGTGAATGCAGTTGTTCTCCAGTGTCCACTGAGACCTTTGCCTGTGGGGTGGCCACCCAGCCTCTACAAATGGCCTCCTATATGGGGAACTGCCTCTCTCAGTGTGACAGCCCAAGGACACTTCAGACCTCGCTGTCTGTTGGGGATTCGCCCTTCCCACCAGAGCTCTGCCAAGTATTGAGCTGCAGCGTTTCAGACTCAGCACTCCCCCTGTTTATAGAGTTTTAATGGAATTTAAACCCTCTCCTCTCTTCTTTCTTCCTTTTTTGTTCAGTTCCTTGCATACTTTTTCTTTTCTCTCCAGCTGCTTTTGTGTCTAGAGGATGCTTTCCCATACTCTCCTCCACCATGTCTCTGTCCTCTCTCCATCCTGTCTCCATAAACAAAAGCAGCTCCATGCCCTCTGCCACTTCTCTTTCCCCCAGTTCACCTCTCTGTGCCACATAGCTGCTGAGTTCTGTGGTTCAGGTTGTGCAGATTGTTGTGTTAATCCTCAAATATGTTTTCTCGGTGTGCAAGATGGTTTAGTGTTAATATGGCTGCATTTCAGGGATGAGAGACACAAAAAAACTTGTGTGCTGTTCTGCCATCTTGGCCCCCTCATGGTAAAACCCTTCATAATGATCTACAAATTGCTGGGTCTCAACATCACTGAGAACTCAGACTTGAGAAAATGTAGTTTCTGTATCTTCCTATGTTACTCTAATAGGAATAAACTGCTGATCACTCTGAAAGTTGGGCCCATGGGAAATATTGGCTGTGTTGACACTGGGATAGTAGGTACGGGGTTCTGACAGTGCATATTTGGCACCTTTGACAGAAGGGACCTGTGCCACACTTGGGAGTCATTCCAATGGTGATTGCCACAGGCTGGCTCAGGAGCCATAGGTGAGGCCTGTCCACACACCAGGATCTGGACCTGAGTGAGACCAGGGACTCTGTGACTGTTCCATGAGGGAGCAATTGGCTAAAGATGAGAGGCCCAGTTTGGAGTCCTGGTATATAGGCAGGAGTTCTTGGAATAGTTTGGGGAGACCAAGTATAATTATAGGCAAATGGGCATGGAATAAGAGGCTGGTTCCTCACTTTGGCTGCACATTAGAGTCAACTGGTATTTAGGTTAATAGTGTTGTATAATAAATCCACCCAAACTTAATCATATAAAACAGCTACCATTTTACTACATCCATGAAGTCTGTGGATCAGAATCTGGGTAGAGCTCAGCCGGTAGTTCTTTGGCTCCTGTGGCAGTTCTTTCAGGTGGTGGTTGTGCTGGTTTGGAGAACCCAAGATGGTTTCACCCCCTATGTATTGTCTTAGTGGGGATGACTGGGCCTTTTGACCTGAGCTCCTACACGTGGCTTCCCTAGCACAGTAGTCTCAGGGTTGCTGAACTTCATCAGAGTCCTAACAAAGCTGAGAGAAATGCATGGCCTTTATGATTTAGCCTTCGAAGTCACATAGTCTTACCTTTGCCACACTTTATTAATTGAAGCACACATGCCTACCCAGACAAAAGGAGAGGAAAACTAGACTCCATCTTTATTTTATTTTTTATTTTTGGATTTTATTAGGTCTTTTAATTCCAGAGTAGTTAGCATTCAGTGTTATGTTAGCTTCAGGTATACAATATAGTGATTCAACACTTTTATACATCACCCAGTGCTCCTCACAAGTGCATTCCTTCATCTCCATCACCTGTTTCACCCATCCCTCCATCCATCTCCCCACGGTAACCATCTATTTGTTCTCTATAGTTAAGAGTCTGTTTCTTGGTTTGTCTCTCTCTCTCTCTTCCTTTGTTCATTTGTTTTGTTTCTTAAATTCCACATGTGAATGTAATCAGATTGTATTTGTCTTTCTTTGACTGACTTATTTCCCTTAGCTTAATACTCTCTAGCTCCATCCATGTTTTTGCAAATGGCAAGATTTCATTCTTTTTTATGGCTGAATAATATTTCATAGTGTGTGTGTGTGTGTGTGTGTGTGTGTGTGTGTGACACCTTTTTTTATCCATTCATCTATCAGTGGACACTTGGGTTGCTGCCATAGTTTGGCTATTGTAAATAATGCTGTTATAAACATAGAAGTGAATATATCCTCTCCAATTAGCGTTTTTGTATTTGTTGGGTGCATAGCCAGTAACGCAATTACTGGATTGTAGGGTAGTTCTATTTAAAATTTTTGAGGAATTTTCATACTGTTTTCCACAGTGGTTGCACCGGTTTGCATTCCCACCAACAGTGAACAAGCATTCCTTTTTCTCCACATCCTCATCAACACCTGTTGTTTCTTGTGTTGTTGATTTTAGCCATTCTGACAGGTATGAAGTGATATCTCACTGTAGTTTTGATTTGCATTTCCCTGATGATGAGTGATGTTGAGCATCTTTTCATGTGTCTGTTGGCTGTCTGGATGTCTTCTTTGGATAAATGTCTATTCATGTCTTCTGCCCATTTTTAAATTGGATTATTGGGGGGGAATATTGAGTTACATAAGTTCTTTATATATTTTGGATACTAACCCTTTATCAGATATGTCATTTGCAAATATCTTCTATTCAGTAGGTTATCTTTTAGTTTTATTGATTGTTTCCTTCACTGTGCAGAGATTTTTATTTTGATATCATCTCAATAGCTTATTTTCGCTTTTTTTCCCTTTGCTGCAGGAGACATATCTAGAAAAATATTGCTGTGGCCGATGTCAGAGAATTACTGCTTGTGCTCTCTTCTAGGATTTTTATGGTTTCAGATCTCACAGTTAGGCCTTTATTCTATTTTGAATTTATTTTTGTGTATGGTATAAGAAAGTTGTCCAGTTTAATTCTTCTGTATGTAGCTGTCCAGTTTTCCTAACATCATTTGTTGAAGAGACTGTCTTTTTTCCATTGCATACTCTTGCCTCTTTTGTTGAAGATCAATTGACTACATATTAGTGGGTTTGTTTCTGGGCTTTCTATCCTGTTCTGTTGATCTATGTGTCTATTTTTGTGACAGTACCATACTTTTGTGATTACTGCAGCTTTGCAGTATAACTTGAAATCTGGAATTGTGATACCTCCAGCTTTGTTTTTCTTTTTCAAGATTGTTTTGGCTATCTGGGATCTTTTGTGGTTCCATACAAGTTTTAGAATTATTTGGTCTAGTTCTGTGAAAAATGTTGTTGGTATTTTGATAAGGATTGCATTAAATCTGTAGATTGCTTTGGTTAGTATGGACATTTTAATAATATTCTTCTAATCCATGAGTATAGAATATCTTTCCATTTGTTTGTATCATCTTCAATTTCTTTCATCAATATTTTATAGTTTTCAGAATACAGGTCTTTCACTTTCTTAGTTAAGTTTATTCCTAGGTACTTTATTATCTTTGGTGCAATTGTAAATGCGGTTGTTTTCTTAATTTCTCTTTCTGTTGCTTCATTGTTAGTGTATAGAAGTGCAACAGATTTCTGTACACCAGTTTTGTATTTTATAACCTTACTGAATTCATTTATCAGATCTAGTAGCTTTTTGTGGAGTCTTTAGAGTTTTCTATATAGAGTATCATGTCATCTGCAAATAGTGAATGTTTTACTTCTTCCTTACCATTGTGGATTCCTTTTATTCATTTTTCTTGTCTTATTGCTGTGGCTAGGACTTCTAGTCCTGTTGATTAAAAGTGGTGAGAGTGGAATCCTTGTCTTGTTCCTGATATTAGGGGGAAAGCTCTTAGTTTTTCACCATTGAGTATGTTATAGACTCTATCTTTAAAGGAGTGCATTGTCGGGTGCCTGGGTGTCTCAGTTGGTTAAGCGTCCAACTTCAGCTCAGGTCATGGTCTCATAATTCGTGGGTTTGAGTCTCACATCAGGTTCTGTGCAGACAGCTCAGAGCCTGGAGCCTACTTTGGATTCTGTGTCTCCCTCTCTTTCTGCCCTCCCTCTCCTCTAAAATGAATAAACATTAAAAATATTTTAATAAAAAAAATAAAGGAATGCATTGTGGAGAACACATTGTGGAAGAGCATGAGGGTTAGGTGGTACCGCCAAGGCACCACCTTTGGAAATACAGTCAGCTATAACTCGGAAGCTTATTAAATAACGTCGAGGTTCATTCTGTTTCATGTGGTCTAGGGTGATAGTTCCCTACCTGGCAGACACTAGATTACCTGGAAGCTTTTAAAAATACTTATGCCTAGGTCACACCTCCAAACAAGCAAATCAGAGTCTCTGGGAATGTGTGTTATCCATTTGTAGGCCAGCAAGCCAAGTTCCAAAACCATTAGAAAGTAAGGTCCAGGAAACTGGTATTATTCCTCTCTCTCTCTCTCTCTCTCTCTCTCTCTCTCTCTCTCTCTCGGTGTTTCCAACGTGCATCCAGGATTGAGAACAATTGGGATAGAGCTTATGAACCTAGTCCATGAGTAGCTATGCAGTAGGACTGGAGGTGGTTCTCTCTAAGCTTAGATGTTTTTATGCTTCTTGTATTTTCTTAGTCTCTCTTACTAGTTAGTGTTGGAAGTGATATTTTTTAGTTGGGCTGTGTCAGTAATCCCGGGGCCACAGAGAGAAAGGATTATATTGGCACTGGGGCTAGAGGCATGATTGGGTTTGGGCACAGTGGACAATGAGAACAGAGTGAGGGGCAAAGGCCAGATCTAAGCCATCCTGGTCAGCTGCTTCTCTGTGTCTGAGAGACTTCTCCATGGACTCTCTAAAGAAAGGCTGGATAGGAGCTGGTTTAGTTTTGAAGACAGGTGGCTGTCTTGGTTACTTTTTTGCACTAGGGTAAACTAACAACATGTATGAATATGTATGGTAAATAACCTAGTAGAAACCTAAAGTATTGTGAGGTCTGAAGGCAGGCACAAGACTCATAATATCTGTCTGCATTTTGAGGAACTAGCTGTAAGTTTCCTATGCTGACTATTCCCAGAGAAGACCCTTTCAGAAACTTGCAGGACATCTACTGCAGCTTTTAATATGAATTCTGGTGGTTCAATTACTTATGGTCACCAGGGATCTTTTTTTTATGTTTATTTTTGAGAGAGAGAAAGAGAGAGAGAGAGAGAGAGAGAGAGAGAGAGAGAGAGAGTAGGGGAGGGACATAGGGAGGGAGACAGAATCTGAAGCAGTCTGCATGCTGTCAGCACAGAGCCTGACATGGGGCTTGAACCTACAAACTATGAGATCATGACTTGAGCCAAAGTTGGATGCTCAACTCACTGAGCCACCCAGGTACCCTAGGGATCTTTTTTTTAAGTTTATTTTTTTGTTTTGAGAGAGAGAGAGAGAGAGAGAGAGGGCGCGTGCACATGCACACACATCGGGCAGGGGCAGACAGAAAGAGAGAGAATCCCAAGCAGATTCCGTGCTGTCAAGGCAGAGCCTGATGCAGGGCTTGATCCCACTAACTACACCATGAGATCATGACCTCAGTTAAAATCAAGAGTTGGATGCTTAACTGACTGGTTAAGTAGGTGGCTTCCCCCTACACCACCAGGGATCCTTAAGGTAAATAGTATGACTTTTGACTATGAATTCCTTTATAAGTTACTCCAGGAAATGTGTGTTTTTGACTGCTAAGTGCAATAAATATCCATCTTTGCTGCAAAACCCCAGATCTCACACATAGTAGGTGCTAAATAAATATTTGCTTCATAAGCAAATGGATAAATGGAAATAGTAAATAATTCCACTCTTTTCCTGATAGCTTTTTAAAGATACAATGAATCAATTTTTTAAAGGGATAAAAAAGTTGAAAACTTAAAGAAACTAAATTATTTGTTCTAAAAGTCCAGAGGAAAGATAGGAGCCACTAGAAGGGACTGCCTACCTGGCTTAACTAACTGATGCATCCATCAAAGCAGTTGGAGGAACTAGAGTTGGAAAGGGTTCAAGGATAACGCTGGCTTTGTTGTTGTGTTTGTTTTTAATGCATGGCCATAGCGTTTGCTCTTGACATCTCAAGTGCAGGGATGTGAATCTGGGATTATCTCCCAGCCACTCTTGGCTTCTTGTGAGTAATACCCTCACATCTCATTAGATGCACCCGCTACCATCTGGACCCGATCGACCTTGATCCTGAGCAGGCAGGAGTGGGTAGGTGAGCAGAAGGAGGTATATGATGACACTCTAGAAAGAAGCTGGCTTGCCTGTCCCCCAAGAGCAAAGGGGTTAAGAGCTTTGGCTTAAGTTACAAGTGACCTGGATTTGGGTCCCAGCTCCACTATTTACTGTGTCTTTCTTGACACGTTACTCAACCTCTCTGTACCCCAGTTTCCTCATTCATTAAATGGGGGTCACTAAAATTTATTTCAAGGGTTACTCTGGGGACTAAATGGGGCGAAGGATGCAAGCACTTAGCCTGTACCTGGCACACAGTAAAGCCTCAGGAAATGTTAATTTAAAAAAAATATCCAGGGGTACCTGGACGGCTTAGTTGGTTAAGCATCTGACTTTGAATCAGGTCATAATCTCAGGGTCCATGAGTTTGAGCCCCGCAACAGGCTCTGTGCTGACAGCTCAGAGCCTGTTTGGGATTCTGTGTCTCCCTCTCTCTCTGCCCCTCCCCACCCTCTCAAAAGTAAATAAACATTAAAAATTTTATTTAAAAAAACCCCAAAACCTCAGTGCTGCCCACTGTGCTCCCCTCTGGTCTATACTTTCTTTGATGCTTTAGGGTTTCCTAATGTGGAAACAAATAGTTTGAGAGTCATTGGAGTTTGATGTTGGAGGAAGTCTTCGGGATCAGTCTGTTCCCCAACACACCTGACTTAGAACCCCCTTTTCTGCATCCCTGGTGGATGGCCATTCACCCCTACTAGAACTCATCTAGGAAAGGGGAGATAAGCACTTTGTGAAGCACCCCTTTTTGTTGTCCTCACTTCCGGAAAGGTTTTTCCATGCATTGAGCTGAAATCTGTGTCTTTTATAACTTCTATGTATAATTTTGAGCTTCGTCCCCTTTCCATTCCATTCTCTTTTCCACATGACAGTTCAAAATTTTTGACACAGCGCTTTTCCCTTTGAGCATCTTTTATAAGCCAGCCTAATGTAATACTAGATTAATGTTTTATGTGTTTACTTTTTTTTTCTTCCTGGCACCTCTCCGAGGAACCAACTCTCCAAATTCTTAGTGGCTCAGACGAGGCCAAGCACCCCCACCTCAATTCTGAGTCCTAGAGGTGGGCATGTGGCCCAGAGTACTCTACCATCCTGACTACAGTGATTGGTTTAGAAATTATCAGATGACCCATGCTGGACCATTCAGGGGTCTCCACTAGAATTTTTCTGTAACTCTGGGAAAAGACAGATTTTCTTTTCTTTGGCGTCACTACCTCTATGGCTGATAAATGTGTGGCCATCTTTGCCAACACATTAGGAGTTCTTGCCTAAGAATGGATCCAAACACAGGAAAGCAAGGTCTCCAGTTAGCATGAGGTAATACTTCCTGATGACTAAATTTGAACCCAGGATCAAACTGTACTTGAAACCATCATGTCTTGAATATCCCAGTTTTGTAGACCTAAATCTACACCCTCCCTTCTTCTGTTTTAAGCTAGTTTGAGTTGGTTTTCTGTCACCTGCAACCAAAAGCAACTTATCCAGACAGGAAGTTCTTGCTGTAGGACTCATAGAAATAACGTTGGTATTCTATCCTGGCTGCCCTTTCATGGATACCCAATACTTTGTCATTGTTGGCATATTAAAAAGGCTACTCATGCTCCATATTCCTTGAACCTCAGAGGCAAAGGCACTTGCCAGAACCTCCTAAACCCTTCTTCCAAACTATCTAAGTGAGCTAATCTGGGTCAGGGTATATCTCAACCAAATGTGCAGCAGAATCAACAACCCAGAAATGCCCTGTTTGCTGACTAGGCCAGAGTAAGTAAAGCATATGTCAAAGGATAGTGTTGTCTTAGGCTTAGAGAGACAGGCACCAAAAGTTGTAGCAGAAAGCCAGAGAACCCCACTGTCTCAGGGAGGGGAGGACCAGGAGAACTATTTCTTCCCTCTAACCTTTGGCCCACAAGCTTTCCTGCAGAGCTGAAACTTTGAAGAAATTCTCAGAGGAGGGATCTGGTTTTCTTCTTCTTCATCTTTTTGTTTTAAGTAGGCTCCACACCCAACATGGGACTTGAACTCATGACCCTGAGATCAAGAGTCACATGCTTTACTGACTGAGCCAGCCAGGTGCCCCAAGACACCTTGTTTTCTAAATTTTTATTTTATATAGAGAAAAAATTTTAAAGCATGGAATGGAAAGTATAACAAAGTTTCTATATGAGCAAACACATAGTTCTCAAAAGAACTAACTCTCCAAATTCTTGGTGGCTTAGATGGGGCCAGCTGCCCTCCATATACTCACTATATTAGTTTTCTTGGGCCACCATAACAAAGAGCCACAGACTGGGTGGCTTAAACAACAATTTATTTCCTCATCATTCTTGAGGCCAGAAGTCTAAGAGCAAGGTGTCAGCGGGGTTGGTTTCTTCTGAGGCTGGTCTCCTTGGCTTGCAGATGGCTGTTCCTCTGTCTGTGATGACTGTTTGCTAATCTCCTCTTCTAATAAGGACCCCAGTCATATTGGAATAAGACCTACCCCACTGACCTCATTTAACCTTAATTGTTTCTGTAAAAACCCTATCTCTAAATACAGTCACATTCTGAGGTACTAAGGGTTAAGACTTCACAATATGAATTTTGGAGGACACAGTGCAGCCCATAACACTCACCAACAGTAATCTCTGAATGCTCCAGCCATCAACTATGCAATGTTTAGGAAATTCAGAATCTTGATCATTCCTATGTTTTTTTAAGCAATGAGATGAACAGGCTGTTTTTATCAATCATGCAGAAACTCACTGCTTCCTCAGAATAGATCCAAAGCAAAGGAACATAAAGACCTGGCTGCAAAAGCAGCACCAAATGTATCTGCTGAGAGAAAGAGAGGGGCCAATTTTCCTGCAGCAGACTAGGCTCACCTTAGCTGAGAATCCAGTAGAAGGCTAGACCTCATCCTTTCCCAGGTCAGCATTCCTGCACCTCAGGGAACAGAGTGGACAAGGGACTCTGGCAAAAACAAGAGGTTCACCTAAATCACTCTTCCTTGTTAAAGAGTGCCAGGGAGCCAGTTATATGAGTTCAGTTTTAAGCACATTTGAAAAGCACTAAGGTCGAAGAATGAGGAAAGAAAAGGCATGGGTCCTGTCTTTGAATTTTGCAACAAGTTGCAGATTTGCAACAAGTTGCAGACTCTCCATATAAAAAATACATTATTAAATAATATACAACATCGGTGATGTAACACAATAGATTACTTTTGCTTGAAAAATTACAATTGAGAATGGCATTGGAGTGAAGGACAATTTAAGTCATGTTTTAAATGTGTCACAGGAGGTGCCATTTAAAACAATCTTATAATGGATCTTTATTTTTTAAATCAACTAATTGTCAACATTTTGTTGGTTAAAGACATTCTAATTTTCATGTTAAAACAACGTTGTCTACCAGAGCAGGAGGAAAAGGAATAACTAAACTGTGTTGGGTCTAAGCTGGCCCTTGTCTGTTTCTCTTCTTTTCCTCATTCAACACCCAGCATATTTTTGTTTTGTCCTTCCAATAGTGAGAGCTCATTTCCACCTTGGGACTTTGCCCTTTTGGTACCCTCTGCATCTTCATATCTTATGGTGGCTTACTCATTTCATCATTTGGGTCTCAGCTCAAATGCCACACATCCTGAAAATGGCTTCCCCACACCCCACTCAAGTCCTAATTACTCCCTACGCCAGTGATTCTCCAAGTATGTATTCTCCAGCAATAGCAGCCTCACCTGGGAGCTTGTTAGAAATGCAAGTTCCCAGTCCCCACTCCAGACCTACTGGATGAGGAACTCTGAGAGTGTGGCCCAGCAATGTGTGATTCAAAAAGTCACCCAGGTGAGCTCATGCACACTCAAATTTGAAAAACACTGCTCTGCCCAATTCCTTGAAGTATTTTCTCCACAGCTCCCATCTCAGAAATTATCTGGTTTATTTGTTCATTTCTTGCCTATGTACCCTTACTAAAATCAAAGAATCATAATGAATGTGGAAACCTCTTTTGCCTTCATCATTGCTATCTGCCCTTGAACAGTGTGTGGCTCCATAAATATTGGTTGGATAAATGAGTGAATGATTAGATGGAGAGACAATATGAGTGGAGACTCTAGAGTTGGAAAGTGTGGGCTGAACCCTTACTCTGCTATGTGCCAATTGTGTGGCTAAGTCATTTGTGCTTCCTAAAACTGTTTCCTCTTCTGTAAAATGGGGATAGAAATAGCACCTATCTGAAGGTTGCCCAAAGATAAAATGAGATAATCTATGCTAAATGCTTCATATGTGCATAATAAACACCTATCATCATCATCATCATCATCATCATCATCATCATCATCATTTTATTGACTAGTACCCTCCTTCCTAAGGTAACCAGAACAAAGGAGCTCCAAGGGGATGAGAGGTTCAAGGAAAAATTTGAAGGGGGAGAGGGAGAAGCTGGACAGATGTGTCAAAGGAAGTTATTTATAGGCAATGGGAAAGGGTGGACCATGTTCTTGGGAGCTCCAGGACTGATGGAAACAAAGAAGCAGAATATTTGGTAAATGAAGCCTGATGAATATGGAGAGAGAGCTAGCTCTCAGAAGCCCATAGCTCTAAGGATCAGAAACTGGATCCTGAGCATGAGAGGGAGGCTCTGGAAAGTTCTGGCAGGTGCATGGCCCCAGAACTGCCTGCTGTCTCCTACATGAATGTGTCTTCTGAATAAACACAAGCCTCACTTATATCTTCCTCAGATTACTTGCAATTTAGAGCAGCAAAGAGCCCTCTCTCCCACCCCCTTAGTATTTTGCCTCACTCAAGAAGAGAGGTTTCTGCTCAGGGCTGACTTTATTTAAAGATGCCTTTAAAACTGTTGTTCTCCATGGCAACTAGAGAAATAGATGAGTGAAGAGCTTCTCCAGAATCCCCAGGTTTCTCCACATCTTCAAATTTGTTTCAATTACTGAAGAAAAATGGCATGGCACAAACAACAACTCATTTTTCTCTCTAAATTCCAAGGCCTGATGCAATATGTTTTCAGCAAGTACTGTGGTAATGTGTCCTAATTTAATAAAACTCTGCAGAACGCAAAAATATGGACATCCAAAAAGAGTGACTGCTTATAGTATTGAAAATTTCTTTCTTTTTTTAAAAAGGATTTGGAGCAGTACACTACACCTGTAAAAAGTTAGATTTCCCTGGCTTGTGCATTTAAAATGCATTTTACAAAAACTCAACTTAGAATTATTGGGAATATGTTGCCTCCAAAACGAGGCCACCCAGCAGGAGGTTCAATAGGAATGGTTTTAATCCCAGGCTTGCTTAGTGGAATGGTTCTGCATGTCCCCATGGCAACAGAAGGCGGGGTGGAGTGGTAGTGGGGGTCCCTTTTGCTCTCTCTAGAGTTCCTCTCCAATCCCAGCTCTCTCTGGAGTTGGGGGTTTTTGGTGATGAGGTCAGTCAGAACCAGTATCCCTGAATCCTATGAGATTTGTTTTGGGGAGGACTCTACTAACATATAGAATAAACTCTTCCTTTGATCATCTTTGAAGTTTTTCTGGATGCTGCTTAACTCTGTGGATTAATAGTATGGTTTAACATAAAAGAATAACCTGTTCCAGAGTGCCGGCAGCAGATTGTCCCAGAGATCCACAAGCTAGACCTTGCTAATGGAAGGCCAGAGACAGACCAGATTCTGTCCTTTCTGTTCGAGCCAGCTGAATCTGTGACAGCCACCTTTACCTGCCTTCTATATTCCAGCCTCTAAACCTTTGCTCACATCACACCCCTGTGCTGGGAGCTCTTTCTGCCATGAGGCATTCTTGGTTTGGTGCTCAGGGCCTGTGACCTTTCGAGGACCCATGACAATATTTCAGGCCTGGAAAAAAATGAATTGGCTCCTACACATGAGGATTAAACACTGAAATTGAAGTAAATATTTAATTAAGAGTCTGCAAAATGTAACATGATATCAATGAGTCAGCTACTACTCAACTCAAGCCCTATATGATTACATAAAAATGTTAACAGTTTGGATCACGAGAAAACATTTATAAGTTATAAGGAAACTCCAAACTGGAATTATAAAAATTATACAGCAAAAATTTATATGTTCTGTGGGATGGGAATATGTTTTAATGTGTTTGCTATGAAGTGGGACAAAGCTGGACCCTGAAGTCATAGACATGGGCCTGGCACTATTTCTTAGTAACTTTGCAATCTTGGGCAATCAGTAAAAGTCAAATGCTTGCCCATTTGCAAAATGAATTTAAATGAGATCAAGGTGATTTGTAGATGTAGTAGTGCCAATGAAATGTGTGTAAATTTTATTTGTGAATAATCTAAGGCAAATATGTAGAAGTAAAAGGAAAGGTTTTCTCACGTGATGACAGGCTTACTACCTATATTTGATTCTCTTTTAGTGATAGGCCAGGCAGGTGGAGGCAAGGGGCCTCTCTCCGCACCTCAAGGAAGTTCTGATGGGTCTGGGGTCTTCTGAAGAATAATGGAGAGGTTTTCTTTCCTTTGTAGACATCTGTTGAAAAGAATATTTATATATTCTTTATATTTCTCGCATTCCCCTAGAAGAAAGATGATAAGAAGAGCAAAGAGTAAGCAGGACAAGGGGTACAATCTGGATAGTAGAGCTCATCCTCCTAGTTTGTTCAGTCTGGTTTGCAAAGACATTCCATCAGTAACCTTAACCTGGTAGCATATATTTCCAGGTACCCCAAAAAAGAGACTACATAGAAATCCACACTATGCCCCCCTCAAGAAATATCTCTTTTGTATGGCCAGTGCCCCCTTTCATGTCAGAAGCCTGCAAGTGGCAGGACTGGATGTACCATAACTATGAGAAGCTTGGAGAGGAGATTGCTGCTGGCATAGATGGGCGTTGCATGGGCATCGTTTCAATCTCAGGCCAGGCCCTGATTGATGGCAACAACTCAGATGGCCTGGTTGCAAAGAAAATGCAGTAAAATCTCCGTATACCTATACTGACTGGTTGGTTGATTGATCTTTAAAGTTTATCTATTTTTGTGAGAAAAGAGAGAGGGACGGGCAGAGAGACAGGGAGAGAGAGAATCCCAAGCAGGCTCTGCGCTGTCAGCACAGAGCCTGATGTGAGGCTCCATCCCAGAAATCATGAGATTAGGACCTGAGCCAAAATTAAGAGTCAGATGTTCAACTGACTGAGCCATCCAGGCACCCCAATACTGATTTATTCAAAACAGTTCCAAATTCAGAGCAGTTCCAACCCTGCAATCAGTTGTGTAGAGTATTGAAAAACTCTAAATGTGATTAATCTTTTTTATACTCTGAAGTATTCTGGTTTTCTAGATTTACTTAAGAAGGACTTTTTGAGGGTTCCTAGGGTAGGTATTTGTATTGGTACTTTAATATTCTTGCCTCTTGATCTCTGATTGTTTTGCCTGCAGCCTATGCTCTGTGAAGTTTGGTTTAAAGATGGACTTCTAAAGATACCCTGTGCATTGGAGTCACCAGGCCTGTGCACACACTCTTTCCCACCCTGGTCACCCTCTTGATCATCTTCAGTGATACACAGTTTGCTCATCCCTTAAGGTCTAACCAAGGACTACCCCTTTCATAAGACTTCCCTGGGCTACCTCAGACTGCATGGGCCTTTCTTTCTTCTAACCTTAGTGACTCAAATTGGCATCACTTATTTAGGATTTACGTTTTTCTTTGGATCCAATTCAGCATTGCCTGTAATTTCATGTGTGAACGATTCTGGAGAAGGCATATCAAAAAACAAGGCAAGCTTCCTCCCTTGAGGACATCTACGGACATGTTAGGAGAGGCCCATGAAAGTTGAGGGCATGGAGGAGGAAGGTAGAGATTGGCCCTGAGGAGGTGGCCATGGAAGGGTGCACAGAGGTGGCAGCCTTCTTGCTGAGTTTGTGGGGAAGACAACAGGGAGAAAATCCAAAGCTACAGAGAGATGAAAAAGTTTGGACTTGTCATGGGACAGAGAAAGATGGCTGTGGCTCAGTTGTAGTTGTGGAGAGCACATTCCCTGGGGCCAGGCTTTCAGGGTTGGAGTCCTGGCCCCAGCACCTACAAGCTATTATGAATGTGAAAAGTTACTTAACCTCTCTTGGCTTGTTACCTCACCTGAACCATAATGTGAATAATATTGGTATTGACCTCTTAAAGTCATTGTGAGAATTAATAGGTATAAAGTGCATAGAACTGGGCCTCTGTTACGGTCACAGAAATAGTGAAGATGAGCTGCTCTGGGGAAGAGCAGAGACCCATGGGGGAAATGCCACTGGCAAGGGGTCAAAATGAGGTGGAGCTTGTATGGCATGTGTGGGTGTGAGTTGGGGCTTTATCCTTTGGGCAGTGGAATATTGAACTGTAACTTAAATGTTCATGAGGCTATGTTTTATCTTAGTTAAAACTAAAGAGAAGAACTGTCTTATACCCTCTTGCATTCTCTATGGCAACTAGAATAGTTCCTGATAATAAATACTTGTTGAGTGAATGAATGAATGAATGAATGAATGAATACTAGGCTAAAAGATCCTCGTTTCTGTGTACATGGTATCAATATACTACATTTTACTGCAGTGTTCACTGAAGCTCTCCTTCTGTGTCTAATACACTTTACTTCTTCCAGACTGTCACATCTATGAACTTACTCTTCTCCCTCACTGTGATCTTTGGTCTTTTGTCTTTCTATTCTCCTAGGGCATTTAATGAATTGGGTTTATGTCTGCCTGAATGTCTGCCTCAGGAACTGCAATTTTAAGGATGTGTGATTTCCTTTCCCCACTCCTCCCTGCCAGCCCTCAAGAGTCCTGACAAACCAGTCCCCATCCTGGGTCATTACCTTCTTCCTTCTCCACATCTCTCACTCTCAGCCTCCTACACACTGTAAGTCCCTACATTTAGGACTTATTAAAATGTGATGTTGTCTACTGCATCCTCAGTGCTGCCAGGCAGTCATTTGTTCTGTTAAATCTTCAAAAAATTAAATATTACAAACATTTACAAAGAATATACAGCTCAATGAATTTTTACAGAGTTAACCTCCAACTGATCATCACCTGGGTCAAAAACTAGAATGTTTCAACACCCCTGAAGTCTTTCTCATGCCCCTCCTGATCACTAGTACTTTGTCTTTCTCTGCAGTAAGCACTATCCTAAAGGTCATAGTAATAATTTCCTAACCTTTCTTCATGCTTTAACAACTTAAACATGTACTATTAAACACTATAATTTAGTTTTGCTCATTTTCTGAACTTCACATAGATGGAATTATATAGTGTATGTATTGTGTGTATTTGGCTTCTTTGACTTATTATTATGTGTATGAAATTCATGTCATTGCATGAAGCTATAGTGCATTCATTCTCAGCGTTGTGTATTATTTCATTGTATAAATATACCATATTTTTAAATTATTTTTATTAAGGTATAATCGACTAATTGACATATAACATTATATTAGTTTCAGGTGTACAACATAATGATTTGATATTTGAATACAATGTGAAATGATCACCACAGCAAGTCTAGTTAACATTCATTACCATACTTAGCCATGAAAAAATTTTTCTTTTTTTTCTTGTGTTGAGGACCTTCAAGATTTACTCTCTTGGCAACTTTCAAATATGCAATGCAGTATTACTATAGGTAACATGCTGTACATTACATCCCCATGACTTACTAATTTTATAACTGGAAGTTTGTACCTTATGATTCCCTTCACTCATTGCTCTCCACCGGCCTGCATAATTTCTTTATCCTTTATGTAATTGTTGGATACTTGTGTTTTCAGTTTGGGGTTATGTTGAACAGTGCTGCTGTGGTTATTCCTGTACATGTCTTTTGGTGCCTATGTGCATGTATTTTTGTTAGGAATTCCACTGAGGAGTGGAATTCTGAATCATGGAATAAGAGAAAGAGAATCAACTAGCTCCCAATTTTGTTATTGCAATTTACATACATCCACCATTCCCAGCAGTGAATGAAGGTTCAGGGTTCCATATCTACACTTACATTTGGTGTTGTCAGTATAGTGTTATCTCAGTGTTTTAAAAAAAATTTTTTTAAATGTTTATTTATTTTTGAGAGAGAGAGTGCTAATGGGGGAGAGGCAGAGAGCGAGGGAGAGGCAGAATCCAAAGCAGGCTCAGGCTCTGAACTGTCAGCACAGAGCCCAGTGTGGGGCTTGAACTCATGAACTGTGAGATCATGATCTGAGCCAAAGTCAGATGCTTAACTGACTGAGCCACTGAGGTGCCCATATCTCAATGTATTTTTAATTTTCATTTCTCTAAGTACTAATAAAGTAGAGCCCTATTTCCTATGTTTTGGGGCCATAGATATTCTCTTTTGTTAAGTGCTTTTCCTTGTTTTCTTCTCATTTGTCTGTCTTTTGTTTCTGAGTTTGTAGGAGTCCTTTTGGGTCGGTTGAACAGCATCTTTTGATATACACAGAAGTTCTTATTTTCATGTGGTCTTGTTTATTAATCTTTTCTTTTGGTTATTGTTTTCTATAGCTGTGTAAGAAATGTTCCCCTGTCTTGAGGTCATGAGATATTTTCTTGTATTTTTTATAGAAGTTTTATTACTATTATTATTATTATTAAATATTCATTTTGACTATTATTTGCCTTTCACGTTTAAATCTATAGGTTATCTGAAATTGGTTTTTATATGGAGTGAGATAGGGGCCAAGTTTCTTTTTTTTCCCACATGGATATCCCGTTTTTCCAGGACAATATATTTGAAATGCTATGGTTCACCCACTCTCTCCAGTGACAAACTTGTCATGTTCATGTATGTATGAATCTGGTTTAGGGTTCTTTATACTGTTCCATTCACTTCTGTGTTTATGTCAGTGCCATACTATTTTAATTATTGTACCTTTATAATAAGTCTGGATACTTGGTAGAGCAAGTCTTCCTTGCTTGTTTTTCTTCTTCATAGAAGAAAGCTCTTTACCAATCTTTTCATTTCCATATAAATGTTAAAAATAAGGTTGTCAGGGGGCGCCTGGGTGGCGCAGTCGGTTAAGCGTCCGACTTCAGCCAGGTCACGATCTCGCGGTCCAGGAATTCGAGCCCTGCGTTGGGCTCTGGGCTGATGGCTCAGAGCCTGGAGCCTGTTTCCGATTCTGTGTCTCCCTCTCTCTCTGCCCCTCCCCCGTTCATGCTCTGTCTCTCTCTGTCCCAAAAATAAATAAACGTTGAAAAAAATAAGGTTGTCAGTTTCCTATACAAAAAAAAAAAAAAAAAAAAAAAAAAAAAAACCCTGTAAGAATTTTGATTATAATTGTCTTGAATATAAACATAAGTTTCAGGGAAGAATTGGCATCTTCACAATATTGAGTCTGTTATTTCATTAACTTGTATATCTACCCATTTTTTGAGATCTCTTCAATTTTTCACAATAATATCTTACAGTTTTTTGCACATCTTTTGTTATATTTATTGCTAAGCATTTGATATATTTATGTTTTTTGTTAATGGTATTTTTAAAGTTTCTTTTTCTTATATATTATATTCCTAATTATATTAGAAATATAATTGTATTAATAATTACACATAATTATATCATCATGTAAATAACAATATAATAGATTTTTGTATGTTGATTTTGCATCCAGTTAATCACATATGTTAGGTCTAAAGTTGAATAGATCATTTTGGACTTTTAAATGTATGTTATCATTAGAATCTATGAATAATAAAAATTTCCTTTCTTCCTTTCTAATCCATATGCCTTTTTTTCTTATCTTATTACAATGGCTAGTACAATGTGGCATAAAAGTGGTGATAGCAGTCATTCTTGTTTTGTTCTTGATCTCAAAGAAAAGTTTTTCAATATTAACCATTAAATATGATATTTAACATAGATATTTTGTAAGTATTTGTATCACTCAGCATCTAGTCAGTCCCTTTGAGAAACCAGGGAAACAGGGAAAGTTCAACAAAGAATTATTTAACCATGATAGGAGGGTAACTATGAAAATGCAGAGATAATGTTAAAGGACAGCCAGGGGTGAAGGAGAGTATCCAAGGAAATACAAACTTGGAAATGGAGCTTCCTTCTCAAGGCTTCCTTCCCAGCCCTCATTGTAAGTCATGTGGTTGCAGCACTCTGCTTGGTGGAAAAGTTTTCAGGCTTGCTCAGGCTAGCACAGGGCCATGGTTGAGAGGCAAACAGGAAACAATCTTTTAGGACTTAGGCCATTCAAGGCTGGTGTAGAAAGAGTTAGGTTTCTACTGTGTTTGTGAGGCCAGGATCTTGGAAAGGCCATGGGAAGGCCATTACTGGACCTGGACTGAGGCTGCAAGATTACTGAGGACTACATGCTCTGTGCACAGAGCTGGATCAGATCACCCCAGATGTGCCCACCCACTCACACCTCTGACCAGTGTGCAACAGGAGCAAGAAAAAGTAAAACACTGTACTTTGGAGTCAGAAAGAGAAGCCATCTTTCTCTTGCAGTGTCACTTCAGCACCCCCTTTTGGCAAAGTTCCACATACTTGGTATGAAGGAATAGTGAGTGCTTCAAGAATCCCGTCCATCATAGAGCAGGTACTGAAGAGTGATTTTGGAGCTGAAAGGCAATAAATCGATAACTGGCACAATACCCTTGATCAGATTAAGGAAATTCTCTTCTATTTCTAGGTTGCTAAAAGTATTTTTCGTGAATGGGTTTTGAATTTTATCAAAGGATTTTCCTATTGAAACAATCATATGGTTTTTCTTTACTATGAATGTAGTTAAGGACACTAATCAATTGTTTATTGAATAAAATACGTAACTTAAAATTTGCCATGTTTTTGTACATTTTTGTAATTTTTAAGTGTACCAATTCAGTATCATTAATTACATATACGCCATTACCACTGTTCCAATTTTTTTCATCAGCCCAAAGAGAAATTCTGTGCCCCTTAAGTAATAACTCCCCATTCCACCTCTGCCCAGCATCTGACAACTTCTAATCTATTTTCTCTGAATTTTCCTATTCTAGGTATTTCACATAAGTAGAATTACATATTTGTCCTTTTGTGTCTGGACCACTACACCTAGCTTAGTATTTTCAAGTTTCACTATGTTATAGAACTCCATTTTTGTTGTTGTTGTTGTTTTTTGGTTTTTGGTTTTTTTGAGGAACAAGGACCACATTTTTTACTTGTTTATTTCTTGTATTGGAAGTATTCCTTGATGACATTCTTGGCCTGAGACTCTTTGCCGTAGACTTTAATCACCACACAATAGCAACCAACCACTTTGCAGGGTTTACTCTCTGTGTCAGTTTTATAGAGGCCTGTGCATTTTATAGAGGCCTATGCATTACGCTAGTTTCTTGTTCTCATCAACCTTAATTAGGTTGATTTGGTGTTCAGCACGAAGGGCCTCACCAACCTGACATACATAGGCTCATCACACATGAATGCAACACACAAGGATGGATTTGGTGCTTGTTTAAGGCTTTGGCAGCTTCACAAATTCCATGTGGTAGGCCATCATGGATGAAGGCAGTCTTCAGCACCTCTTGTAAAAAAGTATTAACATCGGTGTCTGGTTTTGGGCGGGAATTGAAACAGCCACTGCTGCCAACAAGAATTTGAAAGCTGCAAACTTTCAGCCTTGGAGGGGGCCATGGTGTGGCCTGTGAGGCATAAGAAATCGGTCAATTACTCACAGTTTGAGGACTCTGACAGTGATGATGACTTTATTTCTGCAACTGCACCTTTAAATAAAAAACCCAGAACAACACCAAAGGAGTTAAAACTAGAAACAAGGAAACCTAAACTGAAGAATCTCCAGAAAGAAGGTATCCCATTGCAAGAGAAAACCCCTAAAAAAAGGATAGCTTTAGATGACAAGCTCTACCAGCGAGACTTAGAAGTCGCACTTGCTTTATCAGTGAAGGAACTTCCAACAGTCACCACTGATGCGGAAGAGGCTCAAGATAAAAGCATTGAAAAATGTGACAGTCGTGGAAGTGAAACAATGAGTAAGGCCCCTCATATCTCCAATTACAGTGTAGCCAGCGATTATTTAGATTTGGATAAGATTACTGAGGAAGATGATTTTCCTGGTGTTCAAGGGAAAAGAAAAGCAGCATCAAAGGCTATGGTACAACAGAGGAAGATTCTTCTGGAAGGCAGTGATGGCGATAGTGCTAATGACTCTGAACCAGACTTAGCAACTGGTGAAGAGTCCGAGGATGACTCTGATTTTAGTGAGAGTGAAGATAATGATGAAGACTTCACTGTGAGAAAAAATAAAGTGAAAGAAATTAAAAAGAAAGAAGTGAAGGTCAAATCCCCAGTTGAAAAGAAGGAGAAGAAACCTAAATCCAAATGTAATACTTTGGTGACTTCAGGAGACTCTGCTCCAGCTTCTGTGAAATCAGAACTTCAGCCTTCACCAAAAAAGGTTTCTGGTTCTTCGGAGGTCACTAGGAAACCATTACAAATACGCAGTCCTTTGGCTGAAAACAAAAAACCTAAGTGGGTCCCACCAGCGATGTCCGGAAGCAGCAGCATCAGGAACCCACTGGCAGGCGTGTCTGTTAAGTCTCCAAATCAGAGTCTCCGCCTGGGTTTGTCCAGATTAGCACGAGTTAAACCTTTGCATCCAAATGCCGCTAGTAGCTGAGTGTGATAGTAAACACATGTTTGATTAAGAGAATCACAGTTTTACAAGTGTGTTTATATTTGATGTGTGTTTATATTTAAGGAGGGTATCATAAGATAAAGGAATCCTTTAATGTCCTATAAATTGCCTCTACCCATTCCATGATGATGTTCTCTGAAGGTATTCAAGATTTCAATAAGGGGTTTGTTTATCAGAATTATCTTGTAATGCCCTTTCCTTCTGGAGAATGTGTTCTATTTTTCCTGTGTATAATAAGTCATTGTCATTCAGTGGTTGTCAGTTTGACATGGAGAAAGTCCATGTTGCATGCTATTCTTTTCTAGAAACATGATGCTCCTTTCTAGCTTTGTCTAATTTATGGCACCTTAACTATTCAGAGTTTAAAAGGAAACATTCCCACTTTTTCCAGGAGACATTTCTGAAATCTTACTTAAGCTACATTGTCAGTTTAATTGCAAAAATGTTTCATATTTTAGTCAAATACTAAGAATTCAGAATTCATTTATCCATTAAAATGGTTGCTATAATGACCTATGTCGCCTACTCAGAAGTAGATGTTTATTGTATAGCAAATAGAATTTCATGACATTTTATGAAGTTCTCATCAAAGCCTTTAATAAAAGTGAAAAAGTTTTGATATGCTCTTTCCTTGAGCCCATTGCACCTGTCTACATTTGTCTACATTTCATTAGGTTGTCTTTATTTCATTAGATTAAATGAATGCTTTATGAAAAAAAAAAAAAAAAGTATTAACATCCATTACACTTCCAGCAGTAATGCTTTCCTCAACCATGGTCATGGGTTACGGGTGGAGCCGAATCTTGGTGCACCTGGGCCTCCACCTCCAGGTATGACTCCATGGTGGCAGGGAAAGAACAGAACTTCATTTTTTTTTTTTAATGACTGAATAACATCCATTGCATGTATATGTCATATTTTGTAATGGTTAGTTATATATGTCAATTTGACTGTGCCATGGATGCCCAGATAGCTGATGGTGTCTGGGTGTGTCTGTGAGGGTGTTTCTTGAGGAGATTAACATTTGAATTGATGGACTGAGTAAAGCAGATGGCACTCCCCAGTGTAAGTGGGCATCATCAAGTCTGTTGAAAGCCAAACTAGAACAAAAGGCCAGTGGAAGGCTGAATTTGCTCTCTGCTTGACTGATTAAGCTGGCTGGGATATTGGTCTCTTTCCTTTAGCACTCCTGGTTCTCAGGCCTCCAGACTTGAACTAGAATCTATACCATTGGCTCTCCAGCTCTCAGATCTTTGAACTACACCACCAGCTTCCTTGGGTCTTTAGCTTTGCATATAGTAGATTATGGGACTTCTCAGCCTCCGTAATCATGTGAGCCAATACCTTATAATAAATATGTTTATATTTGTGTATCTCTGTATCCATGTATCTGTTATCTATCTATCATCTCCCATTATTTCTTTAGAAAAATCTAAATATAAAACATTCATTCACTTGTTGAAGGACACTTGGATTATTTCCACTTTTTGGCTAATATAAACAGTGCTGCTATGAACATTAATGAACAAGTACCTGAGTCACTGTTTTCAATTCTTTGGGGTATATATAGGAGTGGAATTATATGGTAGATCACATGGTAATTCTGTGTTTAACTTTTTGAGGAACCACCAAGCTGTTTTCCAGAGCTGCTGTACCATTTTACATTCCCACCAATAATGTACAAGTGTTCCAATTCTTCCACATCTTTGCCAACACTTTTTATTTTCTTGTTTTGTTTTTTTATCATAGCCATTATGGTAGGTGTGAAGTGGTACCTCATTATGGTTTTGATTTGCATTTCCCTAATGACTAATGATGTTGAGCATCTTTTCATGCATTTATTGGCCATTTGTGTATCTTTTTGGCCCATTTTAAAATTGGGTTGATTATTTTTTTGTTTTTGAGTTGTGGGAGTTATTTATTATCTTCTGGATATTAAGTCCTTATCACATATATGCTTTGCAAATATTTACTACCATTCTGTTTCTTGTCTTTCATTATTAATAGTGTTCTTTGATGCACAAAAGTTTTTAATTTTTACGATGTCCAGTTTCTCTATTTTCTCTTTTGTTGCCTGTGCTTTTGTTTTTTTGTTTTTATAAGTAGGTTCCATGCCCAATGTGAGGCTTGAGCTCATGACGCCAAGATCAGGAGTCACATTGGGGCACCTGGCTGGCTCAGTTGGTTGAGCCTCCAACTCTTGGTTTTGGCTTAGGTCATGATCTCACAGTTTGTGGGTTCAGGCCCCACGTTGGGCTCTGTGCTGATAGCACGAAGCCTGCTTGGGATTCTCTCTCTCCCTGCCTCTCTCTAATGCTCTCTCTCAAAAAAAAAAAAAAAAAAAAAAAAAAAAAAAAAAAAAATAACAAAAAAAAAAAAAAAAAAAGAGAGAGAGAGAGAGAGAGAGTCACATACTCTACTGATGGAGCCAGCCAGGCACCCCTACCTGTGCTTTTGGTTTCATACTTAAGAAAGCATTGTCACATCCAAGGAAGATTTATTCTTATGTTTACTTTTAAGAGTTTTAGCTCTTAAATTTGGGTCTGTGATCCATTTTGAATTAATTTTTGTATATAGTCTAAAGGAAGGTTCCAACTGATTCTTCTGAATGTGGATATCCAGTCTTCCTGGAACCATTTGTTGAAAAAACTACCTTTTCCCTCCATTGAATAAAAGATTTTATTTCTATATTCTTCAATTCTATTCTATTTGTCTATATCTGTCCTTATGCCAGTACCAACCATACTGTTTTGATTACCATAGCTTTGTAGTGCATTTTGACATTAGAAAGTGAGTCTTCCAACTTTGTTCTCTTTCAAGCTTGTTTTGGCTACTCAGAGCTCTTGAAATTCCATATGAATTTTAGAATCTACTTTTCCATTTTTACAAAAAATATCATTGGGGTTATGATAGAGATTGCATTGAGTTTGTATATCACTATGGGTATTGTCATCCTCACAGTATTAAGTCTTCTAATTCATGGACAAGAAATGTCTTTTCCTTTTATTTACATCTCTTTTAATTTCTTTCAGCTTTGTTTCATAGTTTTCAATGTACAAGTCTTTCATCTCCTTGGTTAAGCTAATGTGTCTTATTCTCTTTAGGTCTTTGTAAGTAGAATTGTTTTTAAAATTTCTGTTATATTTATTACCAGAATAAGGAAATAAAACTGATTTTTGAGTGTTGATGGTGCAGTCTGCAATTTTGCTGAATGTGTTTGTTAGCTCTAAAAAGTTTTTTGAATCTTTAGAGTTTTCTACATATAATATCACATCATCTTAGAAGAAAGATAATTATACTTCTTTTCTAATTTGCATATCTTTTATTTCCTTGTCTTGCCTAATTATTCTGGCTAAGACTTGCAGAGTGATATTGAATAATAGTGATGAAAGTGAGCATCCTTATCTTGTTCCTGATCTTAGGGGGAATACTTTCACTCTTTCACTATTGGGTATGATGGGTTGTGGGTTTTTCCTACATGGTCTTTATCATATTAAGGAGGTTGCTTTCTATTAGTGTACTGTGTGTTTTTATCATGAAGGTGTATTGAATTTTTCCAAATGCCTTTTCTACATTGAGATAATCTTGTAGTTTTTTCTCCTTCATTCTATTAATATAGTGTTACATTGATTGGTTTTCATATATTGAATCATCCTTGCATTCTGGGACAACTCCTATTTGTTCACAGTGTAAAATCCTTTCACTATAATGCCAAATTCACTTGGCTAATATTTCATTGAATATTTTGTTGAATATAGATTTCCTATATTCATTAGGAATATTGATCTATGATTTTCTTTTTTTGTAGTATCTTTGTCATGCTTTGGTTACACTGATCTCATAGAATGAATTAGTAAAGTGTTCCCTCCTCTTTAATTTTCTGGGAGAGTTTAAGAAGGATCTATGCTAATTCTCCTTTAAATGTTTGGTGCTGGACTTTTCTTTGTTGGAAGGTTTTTGGTTTCTGATTCAATCTTTGTATTTGTTATAGGCCTATTAAGATTTCTGTTTCTTCTTGAGTCAGTTTTGGTAGTTGTGTTGTTTCTAAGAGTTTGTCCTTTTCATCTAGGTTACCCAATTTGTTTGCATACAATTGTTCATAGTATTATAATCCTTTTTATTTATGTAGTGTTTGTTGTCCTGTCCACGATTTCATTTGTAATTTTACTTGAGCTTGGTCTTTTTTTCTTAGTCAATTTAACTAAAGTTTTTCAATTTTGTTGATATTTTTAAAGAACCAACTTTTGGTTTCCTTGATTCTTCTGCTTTTTGGTTCTGCATTTTGTGTATCTCTGCTCTAATCCTTATTATTTCCTCCTTTCTATTAGCTTGGGTTTATTTTTCTTTTCTTTTTTTAGTTCCTTATGGTGCAGAGTTAAGCCATTGATTTGAGATCTTTCTCTCTCTTTTTAAAATGTAGGCATTTACTGCTATAAATTTCCTTCTGAGTACTCTTTTTGCTGCATCCCATAAGTTTTGGTATGTTTTATTTTCATCCTCATTTGTCTCTAAATATTTTCTAATTTCCCTTGTGATTTCTTCTTTGACCCACTGGTTGTTTAAGAATGTTGTTTAGCTTCCACATGCTTGTGAATTTTCCAGTATTATTTCTGTTCATGATTTCTATCTTCATCCCATTGTGGCTGAAGAAGATACTGTGTATAATATCTATCTTGTTTTTTAATGTTAATTTATTTTTGAGAGAGAGAGTGAGCAAGCAGGGGGGGGTGCAGAGAGAGAGGGGGGCAGAAGATCTGAGTCAGGCTCTGTGCTGACAGCAGACAGCTCAATGCAGGGCTCAAACTCACAAACTGGGAGATCATGACCTGAGCCAAAGTCAGAGGCTTAACCGGCTGAACCACCGAAGCACCCCTATGATATGTACCTTTTTAAACCTACTGAGAATTGTTTTGTAGCCTAACATATGGTCTGTCCTAGAGAATGTCTCATGTTCTTGGAAGGAATGTGTATTCTGCTGTTGTTGCATGGAATATTCTGTATGTCTGTTAGGTCTAGATGGTTTATGTGTTGTCCAAGTCCTCTATATCCTCACTTATTTTCTGTCTGGTTGTTCAGTCCATTATTTAAAGTAGGGCATTCATGTCTCCAACTATTATTGTAAAACTATTTCTTCCTTAAATTGTCAGTTTTTCCTTCATAAATTTTGAAAGTCTCTTGGGTGTGTAGATGTTTTAATTGTTATATTATCTTGCTGTATTAAAAATGTTATTTATATATTGTCTGTCTTTTTCTCTTTTAATCTTTTGGAATTAAAGTTAATTTTGTCTGTTATTAGTATAGCTACCCCAATTCTCTTTTGGTTAATCTTTGTATGAAATACCTTTTTCAATCCCTTCACTTTCAACATATTTATGTCTTTGTTTTTGTTTTAAAAATTTTTAATGTTTATTTATTTATTTTGAGAGGAAAAGAAAGGGAGAGAATCCCAAGCAGGCTCCATGCTGTCATCAGCACAGACTCTGGCATGTGGCTCGATCCAGGAACCATGAGATCATGACTTGAGCCAAGATTAAGAGTCAGACATTTAACTGACTGAGCCACCCAGGTATCCCAATCTATTTGTGTCTTTGGATCTAAAGTGAGTCTCTTATAGATGTATATAGTTGAATCCATTTTTAGAAACCTTTTCTGCCAGTTTTTATCTTTTGATTGGAGAGCTTACTCAATTTACATTTAAAGTAATTACTGATAAGGAGGGTCTTACTTAGTTTTGGCATTTTGCTATTTGTTTTCTAGGTATTATAGCTTTTTTTGTCCCTCACTTCCATTATCACTGCCTTCTTTTGTGTTTAGTTGATTTTTGTTGTGCGTTTGAGTCCCTTCTCATTTCCTTATGTGTATATTCTATACCTATTTTCTTTTTGGTTACTATAGGGATTTAATTTAACATCCTAAGGTTATAGCACCCTAATTTGAGTTTATAACAATTATCTTCAGTAGCACACAAAACTTGTATGTAGCTCCCTTCTCTCTTTCTATTATTAGAAGCCACAGATTACATCTTTACATGGTACATGACCAGTAGTATGTTTTTTATGCATTTGTCCTTTAAACCATGTTTTTTAAATTTATTTTTATTTTTTTATTATTTAAAAATGTTTTAATGTTTATTTATTTTTGAGGCGGGGGGGGGGGGAGAGGCAGAGAGAGGGAGACACAGACTCTAAAGCAGGCTCCAGGCTCTGAGCTGTCAGCACAGAGCTTAATGCTGGGCTCAAACCCCAGAACTGCAAGATCATGACCTGAGCCAAGTTGGACACTTAACTGACTGAGCCACTTAGGTGCCCCTAAACCATGTTTTTAAAAAGTGGAGTTAATACCAAAATTACAATAATACTAGATTTTATAATTATCTATGTATTTGCCTTCACCAGAAATCTTTTTTTTAAGGTTATTTGTTTATTTTGAGAGAGAGAGAGAGAGCATGTGTGTACAAATGGAGGAGAGGCAGAGAGAGAGAGGGAGAGAGAAAATCCCAAGTAGGCTCTGTGCTGACAGTGAGGAGCCCCATGCAGGGCTCATGAACCATGATATTATGACCTGAGCCAAAACTAAGAGTCTGACAGTTAACTGATTGAGCCACCCAAGTGCCCCTTCACCAGAGATCTTTATTTCTTTTTACAGCATCAAGTAACGGTCTAGTTTCTTTTCAGCTCAACCAGGAGGACACCCTTTAGCATTTCTTTTATTATTATTATTAACAGAAACGTTTGTTTATTTATTTTGAGAGACAGAGAGTATGAGCAGGGGAGGGACAGAGAGAGAGGGAGAGAGAGAGAGTCCCAAGCAGACTCCATGCTGTCAGTACTCAGCCCAAAGCAGGGCTGAAACATATGAACAATGAGATCATGACCTAAGCTGAAATCAAGAGTTGGATGCTTAACCAATCGAGCTACCCAGGCGCCCTGCATCCTTTAGCATTTCTTGTAGGACAGGTCTAGTGGCAACAAACTCTCTTATCTTTTGATTATCTGAGAATGTCTTCATTTCTCTCTCATTGTTTTGATTTAGAAATTTCTTCACTTCTCTAAATTTTTTATTTTATTAAAACACACTAACAAAAAATTGACTGTCTTAACCATTTTTAAGCATACAGTCAGCAGTTTTAAGTACATTCATATTGTTGTGCAAACATCAACACCATCCATCTCCAGAACCTTTCCATCTTGCAGAAATGCAACTCTGTACCCATTAAGCAATGATTCTTCATTTCCCCTCTCCTGTCAGCCCCTGGAAACCACCATTCTACTTTCTGTGTCTATGAATTTGACTACTCCAGGTACCTTATACAAGTAGAATCATATAGCATTTGTCTTTTTGTGATCGGCTTATTTCACTTACTATAATGTTCTCAAGTTTCATCCATGTTATAGCATGTGTTAGAATTTCCTTCCTTTTTAAGGCTAGATAATATTCCATAATAGTAAACATTTTGCTTAACCATTAATTAATCCATGGATACTTGGTATGTCTGGTTATTCTCATTGTGTGCTAGAAGCAATATTTGAATATTTGTTTGTAGAAAACATTTGAGGCCTAGAATAACATTATTTTTTTCCCATAGAAGATCTATACTTGCAGGGCACCTGGGTGACTGAATGGGTTAAGTGTCTGACTTCGCTCAAGTCATGATCTCACAATTCGTGAGTTTGAACCCTGTGTTGGGCTCTGTACTGACAGCTCAGAGCCTGGAGCCTGCTTTGGATTCTGTGTCTCCCTCTCTCTTTGCCACTCACCCACTCCCGCTCTGTCTCTCTCTCTCTCAAAAATAAATAAACATTAAAAAAATTAAAAAAGAAAAAAGAAGATCTGTACTTGCTTCCAGCAGGTTCCTAGAAAAATGTAGCAATCCAGGATCACATTATGCACTTTCAGGAATTGAGAAGATTTGAAGCTGGGCTGCAATTTTTGGTGGTCTTAGTTTGCTTCTAGTTTTCCTATGGTCCTGTGGAGACTCAACTGACAACACAGGAAATTCATTAGGGATCCTTCTCCTTCCTAATCTTCAGGGTCTCTGGGATCCTACTTTTATACTTCTCACTCCATAAGGTTGGCAAAAGCACTGCTCAGATGTCTCTGTGGGAAGTAGCAAACACACCCAAGGGGAAAGGAATTCTAATATCAAGCGTACCTCTCTGGATTATCTCCTGAATCTAGTAGGGTAATTCTTAGTGCCTTTATCACCATCAAGTAGTTGATTTTTATATTTTGTTAGCTTTTCTAATTGTACTCATTGCAAAGTTTGGTCTAAATTATCTGTAAAGGAAGTCTGGTGGTTTTTTATTCTACTCTTTTTGTTGCTTCCTCTTAAATTCCATGTAGGAGCCATTGAGTTCTCTGCCACAACCTTCAGACTTCCAAACCAACTTCACTTCTTCAGTCCCAACAGATGGTTTGGCTTTTTGTTCATTTGAGGAAACATATCTTTCTCAATGCCCTCCTCTCTCAGTATTGTTTTAAATTATTTGATTGTTTATTTGTTTTTGTATCTTTCTATATTTTTGTCTACTTCCTTCCTTTCTCAAAATAAAATCAGTCAAATCTTGTTAACATAGCTTCAGCTTTCTACCTCCTATCTCCTCTAATTTCCATCTCACCATGCTTCATCAACTAGAGACAAGCCTGTCTTAAATCTTTCCTGTTTATAACATTTTCCAGGGATTTCTCACCTAAATAAAACCTTACCCCCAATCTCCTACTGTCTTAAGCTGTCATGTCCTTTTCCCCCTTCTTTACATGGCTGTTCTTTCCTGAAGAGAAAACTTCTATGGTTTCTCCTCCACCCCCACCCATTCTCTTGAAACTCTTTTGTAGATGGTCACCAATGACATCTAGGTTGGCAATGACTTTTGTCATTGTCTTCTATGCTAATTTCTTTGGAGCACATGAAACTATGATCTACTTTTCCCTAAATCTCTTTTTCTCTTGGCCTAAATTGTACTGCTATTTTCCTTATTCTTTTACATTTCTGACTATTATGCCTCTGCCACTGTAGCTGGCTACTTCTCTCAAATTCCTTATAAGACAACTATAATTTCAGAGTTTCTGCAAGGTCTTTGGGGGAAGATAAATGGTTCTATTGTTAGAAAGCCAAGAGTTTCAGAGGTGGGCCATAAGCACATCTTAGAATAGGGGAGTAAAAATGGGAAAAATTATTCTGCTTAGCAATCTAAAAAGCTATTTCAAATAAACTGGGGAAATTTTTATAGGTTATATTGCCTTTAGGAAAATGTTTCTCTTCCTTAATGTGTATTTAGACTACATTGTCTCTGAGAAAAATTGTTTGTACCTGAAAAAGGCATGTGAGATTGTGCTTTCATGTTATCTGTAGAACAATTTAGAGGGCTATCCCCACCTCCCACCATGAAGATACTTGAACAGGGACTGAACTTGTAGTAGGAAAGCCCTCTGTAGACTGTTATCCTGAAGCCACCTGCATTGTTATCCTAAACTGACTAGCTCACATTCTGGGAAATGTCCTAGTAGTTTCCTGTGCTCCCTGAGTTCCATGTGTTCCATTATGGTCCAGTGTTAGAGACTCCACTGGGTCCAGAATAGAGGTGTGAAATTTGCAAGAAAAAGGTAAATGGGCTTTTGTTTAATGAGAGAAATAGAAGGATAGGTTTCAAGTCATGAAAACAAGACTAAGAAGTCAAATGTACACTGTGAAAGGAGTAATGCTTTTTCTTTTCTCTAGGATTCTGGGATATGACAATCTATGTAGCATGGAGACTTAAGTTTTCTTCTCTCTCTCATATCATTTCCTGTAGTTATTCCCAAAACTCTAATAAAGTTTTCAGTATGCCCCAGAGCCTTGTTTGAGTGGTTTTATGGATAAATAAAGGATACCCCAGAAAGGAGACATGCTGACATCTCTGCACCATCACCACCATATCCAGGTGTAATTATTGAAGAAGAACTGGAGACACAGAGGTCCAAGTGATGAAGAACAGTGTAAGCAACCCAAGGTAGTTCTGAGAGCAGCTGAGGGGAGAATATGATAATGGAGAGCCAATCACACTTCAGGGACTGCCTTCCCCAAACATATTAAAGGAAAATATATCTGCAAGGGGAGACACTTTCCAAAGTTCTATCTTGAACTCTCTTTTCTGTTCTTGTCTTGCTCCCCTCTCTTGACATATTGTCTATTTCCATGGCCTTCTGTGAGCCTGTGGAATCATCTTCCCCCTCACTCCTAAGTTACAATCACAAGCCCATAACCTGTGTCCTGAACTCTAGTGCCGTATTCCCTACCAAGTGACTACAGGCATACTATTCACACCACAAACTCCATATGATTAAGGTTAAACTTATTGTTTTTACTTTCCATCTACATTCCTTCTATCCACACTAGCATTTCTGTCTTCACTATTTTTATTTTTGTTGGTTGCATAGTCAAGTTCCATTGCCCAGGCTTACACAGGGGTCATCTTCAAGTTCATCTCTCTTGCCATTGTCATCCATTTGCTTAAGCACATCCTGTCAATTCTTCTTTATTAGCTATTCCTTTAGACCCCACTTTTCCATTCTTACTGCTATGATCCTAACTTGGCCCCCTTGCTTCATGCTCTGATTCTCATGATACCCTCCTGGCTTCTAGTTTCTGTTTTTGCCTCTTCTAGGAATCTGCACATCCCTACCAGATTAACAGCTTCCTAAAATTTTTTTTTACATCACTTCTCTGTTAGAACTTTTAGTGATTCCTTTTTGCCTTCCCAGCTGGTATTTAGTGACTTCTCTGGCTGGTATTAAAAATTCTCCAGTCTGGCCCCTTCTACCTTTCCAGTTTTATATCTCTCTACTCCCCTAAATGGGCCTTGCTTTCAACAAAACTGGTCATGCTGTCCCTTTTTTTTCCCTCTCTGTCTCATTGTTTTCTCATTTTCTGGCACATTCTTTGTCTGCTTTCATCTCAGACACATCTTTCACAAGCTCTACCTTAAATGCCACCCAAGAATTGGGGCCAAAATTTCTGTCTTAGCCTTAAACCTCCATTATGTGTTGTAGGGATGTATGTATATGTCTTATTTCTCCAACTAAACTGAACATCTTGTGAGAGTAAAGATGTGTTTCCCATATTTTATTTCCTCCACAGACCCTATCAGAATGATAGACATATTATAATCAGCAAATGTGGAAGGAATAGCTGAATGAAAGAATATTCAAGAAGAAAATGCTAAAGAAGAGGAATTATACAATTGGGAGGAGGTTTTTCCCTGTTCTCATTGAGAATTCTGAACAAAAGGTAATTTTTAGAGCTGATATAAGCTATATGTATAAATTTACCTTTGGCTTCTTGTAGTCATTGGAGTTGGACCAAATTAGACTTGAGCATGCAGATCTAAGGAAAATAGCCAAATGGCTTTTTCTTGAACAAAATTTATTTTTCTTGCCATAGCTATGTAGGAAGATAAGATATGAACATAAAATGGGTCTAGTTTTCCAGTCAAAGATAGGCCTTTTGCAAATATTATTAAACCTGTTATTTCTAAGCCATTTGCAAGTCTGGCTTAACCTACTAGAAACTACTAGAAAACATCATTTAAATATAATTAGATTCCTTCTTCCAGATTAATGTATATAGAGTTTTCTAAAAATAAGAGTAGAAGAAAATGACATCATGAAAGCAGGGGTAAGTTCTTAGCCCTTTAATTCTACAGAAATTATACTGTTATTCTGGTCTGCTCAAATGGTTCTGTTGTGTTTACCCAACACACTGAGAGAAGAACAAAATGTCGAGTTTTAATAAGTTTTGTTTGCTTTAGTTGATAGCAAGTAATTTTTAGTCTCAGAAAGCAATGTTTTGTTTTGTTTTGTTTTTTACTTAGTGCTAATCTTGATGGTGTTTTGATGTCAGTGAGTATTTGGCTAGTTGTATTGCAATTTTGCCAAATTGCTTAGAGTCTGGATGAAAAAAATCCATGAAATAGATTTTATATTAGTGACTTGATATTAAGTGAATTTGGCTGCATTATCTCTGTTTTTTTCACTTTAATCAAAACAGGGTAAGTACTGAAATACTCACATTGAAAGCTTAGCTAGAGCAAATTCTTAATAGGCCATTGTCTGTCTGTCTTTCTCTGTCACACATATATCTACTTCTGTTGCGCCCTTATATTTCTCAGAGAACAAATCTTGGTGATACCATGGAAATGCTCATTCGTCAGATGCACTTTCTGAGGTTGTAAAAAGCATGGCTCCTGGAAGCTTCCTAATGGACTTCTTAATGGGGATTTTCAGACTGTAAAATTGAATGGCTAGGGTTGCTGACCTCTTGAGATCTATAACCTCTTCTGTCATGGTGAGAATGGACATTGTAAGAAAAGAAGAGGGATGTGGCTCTTTCAGGTAAAATCATCAATTCAATGAAGCAAAAATATGAGTATCTGTGGTGGTCATGCATTGCAGATTGCCAACGACGGGGGGTGTAATTGATCAGGGACCCCAGCTGCTCCACTCTGAAATTCATCGTCATTTTGCACCAAGAGCATGCCTCCCATGGACTGCTCTCAGTCAGTGACTGAGCTGGGCACAATATCAAGGCAGGTCTGTTTCTGGGAGCCATGGGACTCCTATGGCTTTTTTCAACCTTCCTCAGACTGCATAGCAGTCCAGGAGACTTTCATCCAGGCTTTTTCCCTGCTCTCCATCACTCAGAGTCAGACTGGCATCATGGTCTAGTGGCTTTCCTAGCCCTTTTCAGCTTCTTTCCTATTTTCCCTCACAAGGTGTTTCCCCTTATGTATCCTTGTACATATAATCCCATCTGTTTCTTCAGTGATCTGGATTAATATGGCATTTACTGGGTATAAAGTATTCTTCTGGGATGCATAGATAAACCTCTGTCAGAAATAGCTCACCTCCATTTCCTTGTTCATTGCTCTTGCAGAAAAGAGCTGTGGGCACCTGGCAGTGGGGTGAGTGAGTATACTTTTTCTGATACTTAGCATGAGCTCAATGAATATTTGTTGGCATCATTCATTTATTTAATCAATTGTCCCTTTAGCCAGGAAATATATACACTTAGGCATACACTTATCCTAAGAATTTCAGTGAGGTAAGAGCATCTTTAAACCTTGGTTTATTTGGGTGGTGAACGCAACTTAACTGCATGTTTTTCAAGAGTAACTACCACATAACAAAAATGGGGCTGGGCACAATAGGGATTCACAGCATGAAGTACACATTTTGACCTCTACTCTGGAAGAATATTTAATTGAATTAGGAAGACAAGGTTTATAGTAACAAAATCATACTTAACAATATAAGTATGTAATTCATTATATAATATATAATTTATAGGACTTTATAATTTAGAGTATATAAAGGATATAGAGGGGTACCTAGGTGGCTCAGTCAGTTGAGTGTCTGACTGATTTTGGCTCAGGTCATGATCTTACAGTTTGTGGGTTCGAGCGTCAAACGTGACAGTGTGTTCAAGCTCCATGAGAGCATGGAGCCTGTTTGGGATTCTCTCCCTCTCTCTCTGCCTCTCCCCCACGCATGCTCTCTCTTACATGCTCTCTTTCTCTCTCTCTGTCTCTCTCAAAATAAATAAATAAACTAAAAAAATAAAAGATATAGATACAGGAAAGTTTTTATGTTTATGGGGTCATACCCCAAATTCTCATCTGAAAAAACATATTCTATCCGGATTCTGTTTGCAAAGATTCCTTTCCACTCAGACATTTTTATTTCCATTAGTGAGTATAGACTTTATCTGATATATATAAAGATGAACTCTGTCTAGCTGGCATGCTCTGGAGGAAGTGAGCTTTTACCTTTGTATAACTTCTGGAGAAGCAACTTACACAGTAAAATATTGCAATGTCTTTTCCCACCTCTCTCCGAAACGTAAGCAAAACCCTAGCATCATGTTGGAGGCAGCCTCCAGGAAGGTACCATTAATGTAAATTAGAACTAGGAAGGTGTCTGATCAAACTTCCTTGTTTTTTAAGTGAAGAAATAGAAACATAATGAAGATAAGTATCTTATAAGGAAGTTTTGGTTAGAAGCAGCAACCAATCTCAGTTACTTCAAACAAACAGACACATAAATAGAATGTATTATAAGGATTCAGGGGTATTCCATGGAATCCAAAGGGACAGATAAAGCTGGGCTAGAAACAAGGCTGTAGAAAGCCCTGGAGAACTCAGGAATTCTCTTTTTGCCACACTTCTTAGGTCTGCTTGGTGTTCTTGGCCCTGGCTCTCAGAGAGCGCTCACATTCACACTGCAGTTCCAGACATATAAATTGGCTGGCTGTCTTCAATCCCTAATCCAGGTTTCTGGAGGAAAGAATCTGATTGGTCCACTGTGGGTCAGTTGTCCAATTTAGCAGAATTAGCTGTTGTGTCGGCAGGGGCCTCACATAATAGAAACTTGGCTGCATGTAAGGATGGGAGATGGGAGCAAATTGTATACTGTGTGAGCTCTGCTGATACCCCAAAGACATCTGCTGTAAAGGTTGTATGCCAAGTGCATGGCAGAGGTAGGGCAGGCTAAGTGTTCTCACTCCCTAACTTCGATGATTCATCAGCCCCTTGGGCCTAGGGCAGTGTAAAATACACACCCATACTGCACACGTGCATGAAGACACACGTAAAGATGCACACACAATTACATTGTGCATATGCGCATGTGTGCACAGGCATGTGTGCATATATACATGCGTACATGCGTACATGTATACATACATATGGGGTGTTTGTCAGGTGGTGGTGAGGGCAGGAGGTCATATAATGTAATTCTCCATGTCATGGTTTACAGGCTGTTTTTTCTTTGATTTTTTAAATATTTTATTTTAGTTCTAATACAGTTAATCTTTGATTTTTTTTAATCTTGAAAAATAATTTGCAATTTTATCCCTTTCAAGATAAAAACTAGAATCATAAATTTATATTTCATGATGCATGTAGCTGATTCTATGGTGTTTCAACAAGTCTGCTATATTTCCAAAAGTCTCAAAAAATTTTTCCCTAGGTTATTGAGGCACTTTGTCCCTCCTTCAGTTTCCGGGTTTAAGACTGGTAAATATGCTGAAATCACTCGAAGGTTTAACATACCCACTTTCACCTGTCCTGTGGGACTCCTGTTATGTTGTAGGCGGGGTAAAAAAGGAAATGGAGAAGTATCAGCAATAGCAGCATTGAACGTGCTTGACCCATTGAATTTAGTTTTTCCACTAAATCCTTTAAAAGGCCCTGCTAAATACCCACATTTCCTATTGAACACACTGGGATTCAGAGAGTGGAAGTGTTTTGCTGAAGATCGTACAACCAACCACCAAACAGCAGACGTGGCTTTTGAACTCCAGACTGCCTAGCTCTGCTCCCTTTGCAGTTGTCAGACACGACAAATTCTACCAGCAACCCAAAAGCGTTTCTCATATTCAGAAATGCTCTTTCAGCTTGAGCACATGTGAAGAACTCACATAGAGTACTTGAAGCCATCTCCTCCCACAATCCTCCCTGAACCTTCTGGTTCAGGGGGTCCCGGTAGGAGGAGAAGCTCTGGGGTTACTGTTTCAGTCCTCCACAGCTGTGTAATAAGTCATCCCTAAGCCTCATGGCTGAAAGTAACTATTTAGGGGCACCTGGATGGCTCAGTCTGATAAGTGTCTGAGACTTGATTTTGGCTCATGTCATGATCTCATAGTTTCATGGATTGGAGCCCTATTTCAGGCTCCGTGCTGACCATGCACAACCTGCTTTGTATTCTCCCACTTTCTCTCTGCTCCTCCTCTGCTTGTGCTCTCTCTGTCTCTCTCAAAATAAATAAATAACCTTAAAAGAAAAGAATTATTTATCATTTCTCACAATTCTGTGTCTTGATCAAGCAGTACTGCTTCACATGGCATCTGCTGGGGCTCTGGAATGGCTAGAAGGTCCAAGATGGCCTCACTGCCGTGTGGGTGGCTGCTGGCTGCTGGAAGCTTGGTGGAGTCCTCAGTTCTCCACGTGGATTCTCCATATGGCTGCCTGGACTTCCTCACAGTACGGAAGCTAGATTTCAAGAAGAAAATGCAGACTGCAATGGCTAAAGGCCTTGCCTTGAAAGGCACCCAACATAACTTTCACCACATTCACTTGGCCATATTGGGTCACAGGGCCACACATTCAGGATAAGAGGATATGGACCCTAACTCTTGATGAAGGGACAGTGAAGTCTCATTGCAAAAGAACATGTAGGTCTTAAATAACCAGAAAAGAAGAACAAACAAAAACCTATGCCAACAGAAGGAACAACATAATAAAGATTAGTGTGAGCATAAATGAAACAGAGATGAAAAACACAGTTGAGATAATCAATAAAACCAAAATTAAGTTCTTTCAAAAGATAAAAAAAAAAAGGCAAACCTTAGCTAAACTAAGAAAAAAATAGAGAAGACACAACTAAAATCAGAAGTAAAAGTGAGGATATTATGACTGACCTTATAGAATTTAAAAAGATTAAAAGAGAATACTATATATAATTGTATGCCAACAAATTAAAATGTTACCTAGAAACCCACAAATTGCCAAAGCTGACTCAGGAAGGAATAGAAAATTTCAACAGACTTATAACAAGTAGAGCAACTGAATCAATAATCAAAAACCTCCCAGCAAAGAAAAGCATGGAACCAGATCCCTTTACTGATGCATTCTACCAAACATTTTTAAAACGATTAAAAAAATTTTTAATTCCACTATAGTTAACATAGAGTGTTATGTTAGTTTCAAGTGTACAATATAGTGATTCAAAAATTCTGTATTACTCAATGCTCATCAAGATAAGTGTATTTGGGGGCTTCTAGGTGGCTCAGTCAGTTAAGCATTCAACTTCGGTTTGACTTCGGTCACGATCTCATGGTTTGTGAGTTGGAGACTCGCATCAGGCTCTGTACTGACAGCTCGGAGCCTGGAGCCTGCTTTGGATCCTGTATCTCCCTGTCTGTCTGCCCCTCCCCTATTCATGCTCATGCTCATGCTCTGTCTCTCTCTCTCTCTCAAAAATAAACATAAAAATTTTAATAAAAAAGTGAGTGTATTCTTAACTTCCTTCACCTGTTTCACCCATCCCCACATCTGCCACCCCTCTGATAACTATCAGTTTGTACTTTCTACTTAAGAGTCTGTTTTTTCATTTGTCTCTTTTTTCTTTGTTCATTTGTTTTGTTTTCTTTCTTAAATTCCACATATGAGTGAAATCATACAGTATTTATCTTACTTTGACTTATTTTGCCTAGCATTATACTCTTTAGATCTAACCATGTTGTTGCAAATGGCAAGATTTCATTCCTTTTTATGGCTGAGTAAATTTCCATTGTATGTATAGACAACATCTTCTTTATCCATTCTTCTCTATCGGTGGACACTTCGGCTACTTCCATGATTTGGGTGTTGTAAATAATGCTGCTCTATGGTGCAAATACCCTTTGAATTAGTGTTTTTGTATTTTGGGGATACTCAATAGTGTGATTATTGGATCATAGGGTAGTTCTATTTTCAACTTTTTGAGGAACCTCCAGACTGTTTTCCACAGCGGCTGTACCACTTTGCATTCCTCCCAACAGTGCAGGAGGGTTCCTTTTTCTCCACATCCTCACTAATACCTCTTGTTTCTTGTGTTTTTGATTTTAGCCATTCTGACAGGTGTGAGGTGATATGTCATTGTGGTTTTGACTTGCCTTAACCTGATAATGTGTGATGAGTCCTTTTCATGCTTATGTTGGCCATCTGGATGTCTTCTTCAGAGAAATGTCTGTTCATGTCTTCTGCCCATTTTTAAATTGGATTATTTCTTTTTTGGTGTTGAGTTGTATAAGTACTTCATATATTTTGGATACTAACCCTTTATCAGATATGTCATTTGCAAATATCTTCTTCCATTTGATAAGCTGCCCTTTAGTTTTGTCAATTGTTTCTATGCTGTGCAGAAGTTTTTATTTTTATGTCATCCCAATAATTTATTTTTGCTTTTGTTTTAAAGATGTTGCTATGGCTGATTTCAGAGAAATTGCTGCCTGTGCTCTCTTCTAGGATTTTTATGGTTTCAAGCCTCACATTTAGGTCCTTATTCAATTTTGAGTTTATTTTTGTGTATGGTGTAAGAAAATGGTCCAGTTTTATACTTTTGCATGTAGCTGTCCCATTTTCCCAACACCATTTGTTGAAGAGTCTTTTTCCCATTGCACATTCTTGCCTCTTTTGTCAAAGATTAATTGACTACATAATTGCAGGCTTATTTCTGAACTCTCTTTATTCTGCTGTGTTGATCCATGTGTCTATTTTTGTGCCAGTACCATACTGTTTTGATTACCATAGCTTTGTAGTGTATCTTCATATCAGGAACTGTGCTAGTTCCAGTTTTGTTTTCCTTTTTCAAGATTGCTTTGGCTATTTGGGGTCTTTTGTGGTTCCATCCAAATTTTAGGATGATTTGGTCCACTTATGTGAAAAAAGCTGGTGGTATTTTGGTAGGGATAGCATTAAATCTGTAGATTGCTTTGGGTAGTATAAACATGTTAACAATATTGGTTCTTCCAATCCATGAGCATGGAATATCTTTCCACTTCTTTGTGTCATATCCAATTTCTTTCATAGATGTTTTGTAGATTTCAGAGGTCTTAACCTCCTTGGTTAAGTTTATTCCTAGATACTTTATTATTTTTGGTGCAGTTGTAAATGGTATTGTTTTCTTAATTTCTCTTCCTGTTGCTTCGTTGTTAGTGTATACAAATGCAACAGACTTCTTCTGTACATTGCTTTTGTGTCCTATGACTTTATTGAATTCATTTATCAGTTCTAGTAGTTTTTTGGTGGGCTTTTTAGAATTTTCTCCATATAGTATCATGTCATCTGCAAATAGGGAAAGTGTTCCTTCTTCCTTGCCAATCTGGATGCCTTTTATTCCTTTTGTTGTGTGATTGCTGTGGGTAGGCCTTCCAGTACTATGTTGAATAAAAGAGGGAAGACTGGATATCCTTGTCTTGTTCCTGGCCTTAGGGGAAAAGCTCTGTTTTTCCTCATTGAGTATGATGTTCACTGAGGATTTTTCATATATGGCCTTTATTATGTTCAGGTGTGTTCCCTCTAGACCTACTTTGTTGAGGGTTTTTATCATGAATGGATCTTGTACTTTGTCAAATGCCTTTTCTGCATCAATTGAAATGATCATATGGTTCTTATCCTTTCTCTTACTGATGTGATGTATCATGTTGATTAATTTGCAAATGTTGAACTACCCTTCATCCTGGGAATAAATCCCACTTGATCATGGTGAATGATTTTTTTAATGTATTGTTGGATTCAGTTTGCTAGTATTTTGTTGAGGATTTTTGCATCTATGTTAATTAGTGATATTGGCCTGTAGTTCTCTTTCTTGTGTGCTGTTCTTATCTGGTGTCAAGGTAATGTTGGCTTCATAGAATGAATTTGGAAGTTTTCCTTCCTCTTCTATTAATTGGAATAGTTTGAGAAGAATACGTATTAACTCTTCTTTAAATGTTTGGTAGAATTCCCCTGTGAAGCCTTCTGGTCCTGGACTTTTGTTTGTTGGGAGCTTTTGATTACTGATTCAATTTCATTGCTGGTAATCAGTCTGTTCAAATTTTCTATTTCTCCCTGTCAGTTTTGGGAGGCTATATGATTCCAGCCAAGGGCATATGGCAGGAGGATATAGGGGTGGGACATGCAGTGTTAGCAAGGATTGCACAGGTCTGCTATGAGAAAGGATCTGGAGCCAAGGCCTGGCTGGAGGGGCCATGTCCTCAGGAAAATGTGGGGGCCAGTTGCACAGTGTTAGCAAGTTATTTAGAGAGCATTGGCACTGCACTGGTCCCTGCAGGTGTCCTTGTGTCTACACTGGGGGACAGGGAAAGGAAATGGCACCTGTCTGCTCCTTTGTTCCTGAAGAAGGCTCCCAAGGATTCCTGCCCCTCCATGCTCTGAGATTAATAAACAAATCTACCTCCTGCATATGCTAGGCATTTTTTAAATGCTACTTCTATGCTATATTTCAGCAGAGCTGTTTGTTGTACAGTCTCTTTAAGGGTGGGCACTGAGTTTCCTATCACCTTCCTGGTTCTCCCAGGGCTGAGCTTGCTGAGTTTTAAAGTTCCACGTGTTGATTGTAATAATTTGGGAAATTCAGGCCCTCTGGTTTTCATGCAGGTTCCTTTTGCCTGGGGTACTTAGTGTGAGGATCTGGCTTTCTTTCCTCTGCATGCCTGAGGCGTCCTTCCCTCCTGTGGACAGTCCCATGGGTCTGTTTAGCTCTCAACCACATCTTTGCCCTTCCTACCCTCTTTGATGTGGCCTTTTCTCTACATTTAGCTGTGAATAGTATGTTCTGCCAGGCTTCAGGTCATTTTCTGAGTTATTTACAGTGATGTGGGTACTATTTAGTTGTATCTATGGGTGAGGTGAACTTAGGGTCTTCCTATTTTGCCATCTTCCCTGAAAGTTCTCTAAATTTCACCATTTTAAAGGGAATTGAACACCAATTCTACTCAAACTCTTCCAAAATTTTAGAAGAAAAGGAAACACATTTTAATACATTCTGAAGCCAGAATTATTCTGATGCCAAAGCCAGACAAAGATACTGTAAGAAAACCTATAGACCAACATTCCTTAGGAATTCAGAATAAGCAAATAAGAAATTCAGAATAAGCAAATCAATAGAGATTGGAAAATTAGAAATTACCAGGCATGTGTTTGGGGATGGTGGTGGTAAGGAGTAATTACTTAATGAGTATGGCATATTTTTATGGGATAATGAAAAATTTTTGAAGCTAGCTGGAACTAGTTTTTACAACGTTGTGAATATCATACATACCACTGAATTGTATACTTTTTTTAAAAAGTTTATTTATTTTGAGAGGGGGAGGTAGGGACAGAGAGAGAGGGAGAGAAAGAATGCCTAGCAGTCTCCTTGCTGTCCACGCAGAGGCTGACACATGGCTTAAACTCACAAACTGTGAGATCATGACTTGAGCCGAAATCAAGAGTTGGTCTCTTAACTGACTGAGCCACTCAGGTGCCCCTGAATTGTATACTTAAAAATAGTTAATTATATGTTATTGAATTTCACCTTAGTAAAAATATAAGAACATGTAGGATAGTAGGTAATTGTCGTGGCTATTTTCAGAACACACACACACACACACACACACACACACACACACACGATTAATATAGATAATCTGCGATTAGGTAAACTCTCAGATAATCATGGGTAGATTACTTTTAAGGACTGACAGCTTTATTTAGGGAGCTCAGCTGCCCAAATATTTTTCTGAGACTAAAGATGGTATTCTGAGCTTGTTCTTTTCCCTCCTGTCATGATGTAGGCCTAGCTGAATTACAGTAGTACAGATCCTCATCCAGGAGGCAAGTCTATTTAGAGGACTGAGACTGGTGGCTCTCTAGTAGATGTGTTCACTGTGGGTGACAACAGTCTCATGTTGGATTTTATATGGCATTGCTCCCCTAAGATCTCTTCTTCCTTTTAAAGTTAGGAGACTTTATTTTATAGGAAATTGTCACTAAGATGTGACAAACTGAGTCTGCCACAGAAATGCAAGCACCTGCAAGAGATGAATTCTTTGGGAAGAAGAACTTAGCTTCCCCTGGAGATCATAAACCTCAGCCAGCTGCTCCAGTTCTTCCCAAGATGTTTTATTAGAGAAATGGCATGAGCTGGAGATGGCTTATCCAAATGTCATAAACCGTTCATTTACAAATTTGAGATTGGCCCTTTTGCCCATGAAACATAAAGTTTGCTGTGTCTACCAGATTGCAATGAATAATTATCCTCAAGAGCTGAGCTCTACAGGTAAAATAACTTCTTTATTTGAGACAGTTCCCTAGATACTGATGTTTGGTGTGGACCCAGTACATCTTCCAGGATCTGGATGGCCCGTGGGACTCTGAGCCTTATTTTGTACTGAGGACCTTCTCCTGAATCAATCAGTCTCCAGCTGTAATTAATTCCTTTATGCCTAGACACACCCTTCCTCATCCTCTCCCTTTTCTTCTTGTCTTTGTCCTAAGCAACTTTACAAAAGGAAAAAACAGGAAATGCTAAGCTGTTGACATTGGTCCCAAAATTATTTCAGCCAGAAACAGTTTTGCATGGTTGTCACATGTGTCAACATTATTTTGTTCTACTTTTCTCACTATTTGATTCACAAATTTTTTATCAGAACATTTATTTAATCTAAGTAGATAGAGGGGTATGACAAGGCAGCTTTTCCCCAAGGTTATTCCATGGACATTAAAAGGGATATCTAAGAAAATAGAAATCTGGGATCAGCTTAGTTTCTGAGACACTGGATTAAACCAAGTTTAACATGCTTTTTTAACCATAAGATTTCCTAGAATATTCAATGTGTGGTATAAGTTTTAAAAGTGGGGATTTGAAATATTCCCCAAGTTTATTTAATCAAGATACCTTTCTTTGTGAGGCATTGGTAACAAGACTACCTTTGAAGAATAGTAGTTTACAAAGATTTTTGTCACATACTCCCTAAAAGAATTTCAAAAATGTTTGCTCCATTACATATTTTTAGTTGACATTTAAAATTTTCACATAAATTTAAATAGTTGCATTGATGCAAATATTTGAATATCAAAAATAAAACATATCAATCTTGAATAGTTTATAATAGAATTGCAAAGCTATAACAATATGATACTCACCAACATCCATTAAAAAAATTAATTGAGGTAGTTTTTTCTTCTTGAATCTGTATTTCCAATTCTCTTTCTCCACAGCTTTTTGTCTGCAGACTATATTGTTATGCTTGAAAGTGCCTTTTGGGTTATCCCACCGTACAAAACAAATGTACAGAAACTGAAATTTTACATTTCAGTATAATCATAATACTTTATGCATTAATTTTTCTTACAGTTTAACTTTTCATTATAATTATTCTTTTAGAACATGATTGATCAAAACAACATAAATATATTATCAACTCCAATACAAAATTAAACGTAAAAGGCAGAATTTTTTGGACGTAAATCTCTAAGTTAAATACATCATGATCAAGTGTTTCTTATGCATTTAATGAAAGATAAACAATGCCAAGAGCTGGCATATTGTTTCTTTTTTGCTATTAGGTTAAAAAGGTTATAATTTTATAAAATAAAGTTGAAGATCCATGTAATTTATTACTGCAATTAAAATAAAATTAAATAAATAAATAAAGATTTCAGGTGATGAAGTAGCATGCCCACCTTTCTCAAGTGGTAATACACTTTTGAGAACTCAGGCCAGATCTCAGCCTTGTATATATCCATTATAGGAAAGGATATATACACATATTGAGGGTCATGTAATACATTCCTGTGAAACTTCCAGAGTAGCCTTGGGATATCTTTGCCCACCCACGGGAATCCTCAAACCCCAGTTGAAGGCTTGTGTTATAGAACACAGTGAAGGAGACTGGTTCTACTGCTCATATGTGCTCTTGGTCAGCCCCGTAACCCAGGGCTCATGGTTAGGTGCATAGAGCCTCCTCCCACACCTCATCTTCCATCTCATCCCCTTGGCAAATATTGCTAATTGATCAGGTTTTCCTTCCAAGGAGGCCAAATACTGCCTCAGGCCTTTTCAGTTTAGAACTCTAAGACATACTACTAAGAGAATTGGAGCATAAGATGAAAAACTATTCAGGGGCTGTTGGTTAAGCATCTGCCTTCAGCTTAGGTCATGATCTCCCAGTTCCTGAGTTCTAGCCGCACATCGGGCTCTCTGCTGTCAGCGTGGAGCCCACTTTGGATCCTCTGTTTCCGTCTCTCTGCCCCTCTCCCACTCTTGTGCATGTGCTCTCCCTCTCTCTCTCTCTCTCAAAAATACATAAACATTAAAAAAAAAGAAAATTATTCACCATCCTGAATTTAAACTCCTGAGTGTCATTCATCTATAAAATAATGGGATATGTCCATATGCTTTTAGGTTAAGGTGCCATAATTTATTTAACCAATTCCCTACTCTCAAGCATCTGAAATGATTCCTATTTTTTTACAATTGTAGGTATATAATTTATATGTGGCATAATTCCCAAAGTAGAGCATTGGGTTATAAGAAGTCATAAAACAAATTTGTAACTTTTATTATACATATTGCCTTATTGTTGTCCCTAAAGATCCAACCAATTTAATTGAGTCTGACCAAGCTGAATATTTACATTCTTATTTACTTGTGAGCTTTATAGGTACCTCATGCTCTCATAAAATTTTATGAGAAAATTTTACATTTACATTTCTCAAATTGCTTCTATGTGTTGATTCATTGTATTTGCTTATGTGTAAACTGTCGGCTTTGATGCAATATCAGATAGAATCTAGGTATTGATTGGTCATATTTGCATTCATTCTGTCTGTCCCTTGGAAGCACTTTATCAGTGTTGTTTGCCCTTCCCTCTCCACACAGATTGTTGGCTTGTCCTCGGAGCACTGAGGTGAGGGGTCCAGCCATCAAAGGGGAAGCTGCCAGAGCACAGTCATTCCGTCCTTGAGTCTCTTTGAAGTTGAAACAGAAAGATTTTAGTGCTTACTTAGTGCTAGATTAGTGCTTTCAGTGCTATCTGTAAGCAGAGTTAATTTCTGCCCTTTGGGTTTTATCAGAGCTCTTTCTAGGCACCTACTGATGCCATGTTCCAAGTTTGAGAGCTTTCTTTCTCACTAGTGAAGAGGAGTCTTACACAAATTCTCAGCACCTGGGAGTTCTAATCCTCAGAATTTTGTAATGTCTTCCCATTCATCCAATTCAATACTCCCTGCCTGGACTCAGAAGTAAGAATATATATATACCCTATAACTCCTCTAAGCCAAAATCCAACCATTATCCCATTAACACTTATACCTTGTTCTTCACACCTGCAGCCCAAGCTTTTAGCTCAAACTTGGACTATGCTAGTCCTTTTCTCTTGGGCTCCACCCTGGATAACAGGAACTGGAGAAATCAGAAAAGGAAGTTGGTTTTCTGTGTCTGGAAATGGAGTTACCACTTGTTTGTGGTCAGTGTGTAAAACTAAATAGTGGCAGCCTCCCCCAAATGAGGAGTGCCTCAAGAACCATGGAAAAGTCACATGCATTGCTAGAAAGAGTCTCTTTCTGAGTGGATGTTAAGGTAATTACCCTTTTGGGTAGATGTGAAGGTAAAGATAGCTTCTCTGTTACCACTGGTAATGACTACCAATCTTCTTTTCCCATGACAAGCTTCCTACTCCATGTTATTAGCTCAGGAGTTGTTCGAATAGGTAAAAAATCCATTTATGTAAGGCAAGATGCATCAGATGGCTTCTGAACTCAGTGTTCCTTCAGAGCATTTCAAAGTTGATCACAAACTAATACAACCCATGGAAGAAAGCTAAGTGCTAATGATCAGTGAAAAACCAAATAAATGAAAAGTTGAAGTGGAGAAGATATCTGCCTATCCCAAAATAGAAGTGTTATGTGGGGTGGGGGAAGGAAATCACTCAAAACTTCTCTTAATTAGTGCAAATTAAGATGTTGCAAATATGTGACTTGATTTGTATTTGATTAAACTCGGTCTCTGATAAATATGTTGATGTAATTCTCTGCTTCAAGTTTAGAATTTTCTGGTTTTATTATTATTTTACAGATCTTGGTGTGAAAATAGAAAAAGAAAAATCAAGGCATTTTATAATACTTGGGCTGTCTTTTGCAGTGGCCATTAAAAGGCAATGTAAGCCCACATTCCACATTGAGGCCCTTTCTTTTCCACTGAGGAATGCAGTTCTTTGTGTTACACTAGCTCACTCTGTGAGGGGAAGCCCACAAAGGTCATCATTATCAAAACAGTGAGGATACTGACCCTCTTCAGGACATTTGGAAAACAATTCCTATTGATAAGATCATTTCATTCCCATTTCACAAACAGTGAAACCTTCTGTGGCCCTCAAGGGCTTCCTCTAGGAATAGAGGTAGATGTGAGCTCAACAGAAATATGCAATTGAGCCCCTGGGAACCTCACCAAGTGACTGTCAGCCAAGGTTGGGTTGGGGGTTCCAGTCTCTGGAACTCTGAACATTTAGGAAGGTAGAGAACCTTCTGCTTTCTGTATATCAAGTCCTTGGCTCTCCTCATTTAGTCTCATTTATTGCTGTATTAGGATTCTCCAGAGAGACAGAACCAATAGGAGGAAAAGATAGATAGATAGATAGATAAGGAATTAGCCTACCCAATTATGGAGGCTGACAAGGTCCAAGATCTTCAGGGTGAGTTGGCAAGCTGGATACCCAGGAAAACTAATGGTTTATGTCTAGTCTGAGACCCAAAGCCTGTGAACTAGGAGAACCAATGGGGTCAGTTCCAGTCCAAAGGCTGGCAAGCTCAAGACCCAGGAAGAGCTCATATTTCGGTTCAAGTCTAAGACCAGAAAAAGCCAGTGTCTCAGTTCAAAGGCACTCAGGCAGAAGAATTCTATCTTACTTGGGGTAGGGTCATCCTTTTGTTCTATTCAAGTCTTTGCCTGATTGGATGAGGCTCACCCGTATTGGGAGGCAATCTGTTTTACTCAGTCTATTGATTTAAATGCTAATCTCATCCAGAAACATCCTCACAAATACACCCAGAATAATCTTTGACCAAACATCTGGGCACCATGTGGCCCAGTCAAGTTGGCATGTACAATTGATCATTACAGTCGCCGATGTACAGACAACCCTGGCTCAGGAGATTTAAGAAACTTGCCGTAGAGAGCAAGTTGGAGTCACTCATGTCAAGCAGTGACTCACGTCAAACAGTGACCTAAGCAGCTAAGGGCATTGTAGCTAAGACCAGATATTGCCAAAACCATCACAGGCTGACAACACCCAGAACTGATAACCAGCAGAACCACAGGAGACCTGCAAAGGCCCAAGACTGATTAAGTACCTTTAAAAAGGAAAGACTTTTGCAGCAAACTGTCAGACTCTCCAGATTCTGACCCTTTCACGTCTGACCACATCAAAAAGGCAACTGCTGCCAAAGGCTCTGCCTGACTGATCTCTGAACATAACAGATTCTCCACTGCTTGAACATAAGAAGCAGTAAGTGCTGAGAGTTGACCCAGACCGGACAGAGTCTTCAACTCAGCTGTGTGCTCACAGACTGACTTTGCATTTGGTTTGTTAACTTCTTACTTCTTGTTGTATCTTGCTTTTAGTGTGACTTGGCATTGTGCCTCACTTTGTGTGACGTGTATGAAGTCAAGTTCAATGCATAGTGAAATGTCATTGAGTTTGGAATCCTGAAACTGCTTAACAATTGGGTTAACCTTGCTTTAGAGATGAATAAAGCTGACATCATGGAAAGACACAACTCCAAAGGGCACTGTGCCTGCCCCTCAGAGATTCTTTCCATACTGCTATGCGATGGGAAATACACCCATTTCTCCTCTGCTATGAAGTGGGCAGTTTAGGGGAAAACGTGAGTGTAGTGATAGCATCTTTTTCTCTAGATGACAAAGGGGGTTCAAGTGGAAGGAAGAATGGACTCTAAACCTTGAGGGCACCTTCTGCAGTGGGAAAAAGATGTGCTCAGTAGCTTCCTCTGGTGGCTCTGTTAGCTCTTCCCACTGCAAGGCTTTGCTAAGGAAAGATGAAGGCAGACGTGACCATTGTGTGTCCCTGAGGCCCAGAATCATTGAAAGGAGGGGCCTAACCTGCTCTCAAAGCAGAAATTTGCCTATTGCAGTATTGCTTGGAAGCTTGGCAATTTAGCTTTGTATTGAATTATTTAAAAAATTGTTTTAATGTTTATTTATTTTTTGAGAGAGACAGAGACAGGATGCGAGTGGGTTAGGGGCAGAGAAAGAGGGAGACACAGGATCCAAAGCAGACTCCAGGCTCCAAGCTGTCAGCACAGAGCCCGACACAGGGCTCAAACTCACGGGCTGTGAGATCATGACCTGAGCCAAAGTCGACTGTCAACCGACTGAACCACCCAGGTGCCCCTGCATTGCATTATTTTAATAATCATACCAAAAAATTAGCCAGCAGATGTCTGGAAGCAGTGTGACAGAAGATACAGACATTACAGCCCTTTGTGAGTGGAGCTGGCTCCACCTGCTCCAAGTGCTTCCTAGCCCTGCAATTGAAAGCAAAGAGGTTCAATTTTGAGTTCCAGGTTCTCTTTGTGAGATCAGTGTGGAGGTGATATTTCTTTACAAAACAGAAAGATAATAAGAGATCCTTTTATTTTAAATGTTTAATTAAAACTCTGAAAGAAAGAAATGCTCATCTTTAAGGAGAAATACACCATGAGAATAAAAGTCTTTATTCCTCTCTGCTGTTTAAGAGTTTAAAAGGCTAGTAAAGAGGGCTCTTCTTTTTATGTTTTCCTTCTCTTTAGCATCCCCTTGTTAACTCATCCACCTTCTTTCTAGTACTCTTCACACAGGCCAGCCCCAATCCCATTTCCTAGTTGTGTGGCAAGAGAGGAAATGGAAATGAGTTATGCACATGTAAGGTACTTGCTATCAGGCACAACATGATTGCATAGGACTAACAAGAGAGGAGTGGTTTCGGGTGAGGAGATGTTAGTAGCAGAATTGGAAGTGCCAGGGTGTTATGCAAATGGAGGAATTCATTTCACCTTCCCTTCCAAAGAGGAAACGACCCACCCTGCCACCCACTCTCAGAATAGCACTTCAAGTAAAAATGTGGAACACTTCAAAAGAGAGAACTCCGGTCCTCCATGGCCACAGCCGGGAGCCAGCAGAGGACTTTAGAAGGAAGCAAAATTTTGTAGAAATAAACCAATAGGGGATTTACTTCTTATGGACAACACTGATTGTACACAAGCAAGTGTCAAAGGTGGTAATGAGGGCTTGAAGACAGGACTGAATAGCCCAGGGCCCAGTAGACAGCAGGAGACAAGAGTACAAGGCCAGCAGATGCACAGCCTGAAGAGGGTCTGAGCTGAACCAGAACTAGACTCTCAGTCACTGGGGGAACTTGAGGTTAAGAGCCAAGTGCCTTGAGAGGCATTGACGGGCTGTTGGTAAATTTTTCAGGTGTTTGAGAGAAGTGATGAGTAAGACCAGGGGGGAGGAGGAAATATACCACATAGAGCCTCTGAGTAGCCAGGTGGGAACGAGTTCCCCATGGAATCATGGGCAGCAAGTTTGGGGTAGCCCAGCTGTAGGAGAACAAAGCAGAGCTCTGGAACTATGGGATCAGGGCATAGGCTGGGATGTATAGGTCTCACGGATAGGTATGAGCTACATATTGACTGAGGATGGGGCAAAAAGGCCTTAGCAGTCCAACTGTGCAAGGATAGGGAATTAACAAGTTTGTTATTGAAGACATGATCAAGAAGGAAAAAATATGGAAGTAAATCTGATCTAAGAAGGGGTTCATTCTCTTCTGTCATTTATGTCTCTGGCTGGTGTAGTAGCCTTGAGGTGATGTCAAGGGGAGCAGAGACCCAAGATTTATGCTGATTGGGAGCATCTTAGAGCAAATGTGCGTGTGTTTGAGGGGAGGGTGGATAGACAGTGATGTTAATGACCAGGTGAGCTGGGCTTGGGCAAAAGGCTGTGTGAGGGAAACCATGGCATGGGAGAGGGAAGGCTAGTGTTGAAGGCCCCACAAAGTCAGGCTGAAATGTCAGGCTTCACTATTGAAGTAAGACCCACCAAAGGATTTAAGTTCATTGGTGTTCTTCCCATGTTTACATCATTTCTTCTCATGTAACTGCTAAAGTCTCTTGGATCTGAGACAGATGGTCAAATTGCTACCATTTGAATGACAGTGGGAGCCAAAGCAAAGCCTACTTTTTAATGGGGATGTGGGGTACAAAGACGTGGAGTTTGTGGGGCCAAGAGATACATCCGTCCATTCATTTGTTCATTCATTCATTTACTCATCCATTTATTTATTCACTTATTCCGCATATATTATTATAAACTAGGTTCCACCAATTGGGTGATTTTCCCACTTTGCTGATTGAGGGAATTAACATGAACTATAAACTTAGATACATTTCCTTTCCTCTTCAGCACAGCAGCCAGCAGGAAGGAGGGGATGAAGATGGGGTAGAGATAGGCAAAAAAATAGATGAGCCAGGTAAAACTGAAGGGGTGCCATTATGAGGTTTCCCCGATATCTCCCTCGGCTTTATAATCTGGCTCCACCTCTGTTTCCAGCCCCCATGCCCAGATACCTCCCTGATGCCTCATGCTCTAGCCAGCCCTGACCACCAACTGAACATGTCCACATCTCTATGTGAACTAAGCATAAAATCACCACATTTATTGAGAGCTTTTAATGTGCAGAGAACTAAGCTAGTTGCTTGATGTTCAAGATCACATTTATCCTCCCATGCACCTCATACAACTGAGGAAATTGAGGTTTAGAGAAGTAACAAGCCCAAAGTTACTCTGTCCACAGAAGTCAACCAAAATGAGTATGAATTTGTATTAGTTTCCTCGGGCTGCCGTAACAAAGCACTGCAAACCAGGTGGCTTAGAACAACAAATTTATTGTTTCACAGTTCTGGAGGCCAGAAGTCTGAGGTCAAGGTGTGGGCAGGGTGATATTCCCTCTGAAGAAATTAGGGAAGTATCTGTTCCAGGCCTTTTTCCCAGTTTCTGCTAGTTCCTTGACTTGTGGCAGTCTAACTCCAATCTTCATATGGCCTTCTCCCTGTCAAAATTTCTCCTTTTTATAATGACACAAGTCATATTGAATTTGGGTCTAGCATATTCCACTATGACCTTATCTTAACTAGTTACATCTGCAAAGACCCTGTTTCTGAATAGGTCACATTCTGAGGCTACTGGGAGTACTTCAACATATGAATTTATGGGGAGATACAATTCAACCTGTAAGAGAGTTACTAAGTAGGATGAGTCTCAACTGTTTCGTGACCTAGTTCTCTACTGTTGCAACAATACCACACACAATTTACTCCTACCTGTGTATGGAGAGGAGTGGGGCAAGTGGGGAGTGAAGGGGGTAATGGGAAGCCTTGATGACTTCTCCCTCCTACTTCTAGGCCTTGCACATAATCAGGCTGTGTCCATTTTTCCTAAAGGGGGTATGGCTACTCCCTCTTGTTAGGACCCACATGCCCTCTGTGTATACAGGTAGCTTTTCCTTCTTTAGGGGCAAACACCAATGAGGTGCTTCATGCCCAGTTCGAAGATATAATGGTGCAGAATGCCATCTATGGTATTCCCTCTGTGGCCTCTTTCTTCCCACTACAAGTCCACTGAAGGTCATTCAGGCCTTTAGTCAACACACATAGATGCATTTCCTGCTGTATGCAAGGCATGGGAGCACACACATCAGGGCCTCAGGGAACATGCAGTCTTGTGGGACAGGAGCCATAAGACCAGGCAGAAGGCTTATTAACAAAAGACAATGGACAAAATACTGATGTTTTTCTTCTCTCTTGGACTATTGGGGAAGGCTTTTAAGAGATGTGCATTAGCTGGACTTTGAGGGAAAGCTGTAATGCTGAGAAGGGGTGGGATTGCACAGACTCTCAGGAATAGAAACAGTGTGGGAAGAGGCAAAGCCCAGACCATGCATTATTCAGTTTAGGTAGAGGCTATTTCAAGTGGAAAAATGGGGCAACAATTTTGGACAGGTGTATTGATTAAAGGGTCTTAAATGACAGGGTAAAGAATGTGGACTTTAAAGTCTCTTTGAAAACATTTCCTTCCTCATTTGTTTTTCTTTTCCTCTCCCTAAGGCAAATGTGATCTTTGTGGTATGCAGAATGTGGGTCCCAAAGATATTCCACACCCTCATTGCCAATACCTGTGAATATGTTACCTGATGTGATGAAGGGGATTTTGCAGCTATGATAAAGGCCTTAAGATGGAAAGACTTTCTTGGATTAATGAGATGGCCCAATCTAACCACATGAATCCTTAAAGTCAGAGAACAGTTCTGGCCACAGAGAACTAGGGAAATGCCAGCATGGGAAGGACTTGGCTTTGCAGATGAGGGAAGGACCACTGGATGCTGGAAAAGGCAAGGAATGAATTTTCCCCTGGAACCTACAGAAAGGAACGCAGCCCCACTGATGCCTTTGTTTTGGCCCAGTGAGACCCATGTGGGACTTCTGGCATTCAGAACTGTAGGATAATAAATTTATGTTGTTGTTTTTAGCCACTACATTTGTGTTAACTTGTTACAGCAGCAGGCAGGAAACTAATACTATCATCTAGAACACCTCTGAGAGTTGAGAGGCAGGTGGGGCTGCTGGGACCTTGCAGAGCACCTGATTTCAACCCACTAGGTAACTTTTTTTTTTAAGTTTATTTATTTATTTTGAGAGAGAGAAAGAGAGAGAGAGGGCATGCCTGAGCAGGAGAGAGGGAGAGAGAGACTCCCAAGTAGGGTCCATGTTGTCAGTGCAGAGCTCAACGTGGAGCTCGATCCCACAAACATTGAGATCATGCCTGAGCTGAGAGCAGAGTCAGACACTTAACTGACTATGTCAGCTTAATTTCTGACTGAGGAAACTCACGTGCACCTCATCCAGCCCAATTCTTGTTCCACTGCTCTGCAATTCCTTCTTCACACTCTACCCTCCGCTGGTAGCTGGTGGTAGTGGTGGGGCGGGGAGGCATTTTCATTGGCACCAGGCCTAATCTGGGACTGTTTTCAGCAGGAATTAGCAACCATACAGCAGTGCATCAGTTTCCCAACTTCCATGGTATCAAGTTAAAATGTAGCCATTTATAGCTTCTCTATGGAAGCCACCTCTGTGCATTGCTTCCTATGTCCTAAAAATAAGAGAATGGAATAGTTTTACAAAACAAAAAGACAAAAGAAAAAAGAAAGAGAGAGAGACACCCCCCACCCTATACAGATTCTAATAAAAATCAAACAAAGGGATGAAGATGGGGAAGCCAAGGACATATTGAACTTCAGGCCTGCCGCCTGATAGCCTTTAGAGGCAGGGCACAAAGGTCACTTTCTTTTCCTGGATTCTATATATAGCATGTCAGTTGGACCAGCCTTTTCTCCAGAGGCCAGCTCTACTCCACAGATTTCCACCTGCAGGAATTTTGGGAGGAGGGGGAGCTGCTCTGGTTTGTACCTTCCTTCTTCATATTTGGTGCTATTAACTAGCTCTGAAGTCATTGTTCTTTTTACAGAGATTGTTAGATGAAGTAGATAATAAGAAAAAATATTGCTTTCACAGCTGGCATAGTTCCAATAGAGACAGCAATTCCTTTTAAGAAATGCTGTAAGGGCTCCGTGTGTATTTACAAACACGTTATAGCCCAGTTGCCAACCCTTAATTGACAATAAGATCATGAATAGTTACTAGCTAACCCGGATGTTTACTGATGGCCAGCAGAGACAGAAACATCTTCTTGAGATGGCTGATGTTTGCCACAGGGTGCCAGAAGTTACTGGCAACCCCAGCTTCTCTTATTCTTTCCTCTGAATAGCTAAACCTCCTGTGGCTGCGGTTTCCCTTTTCTGTAACTGATTGCTTCCATTTTACTGCTCACACCAGTGTGTTAGACATTTCACTAAGTCTTCTCACAGTGTTTTATTGCTGACTGCTGGAAATTAGATCACACATATATCAAAGGCACTTCCAAACTGATTTGAAAATTTATTGCTTTGGCATTTCAAAAAACTATGCATATTCCTCACTCCCTGTATTTTTTGCCAGAGTAGGAAATGTGGAAAAAAACCCAAAATTTATTCATTAATTGGAAGGAAAAGATTGTGAATATTTTATTTATTCAAAATTCATACTAATATAAAATATATAACAGAATTGTAAAGCCAGGAGTCTGGAAAATGTCTTCCAAAATAAAAGGGTAGCCTTTATCACTTATGAAGTAGTCTTTCCAAAATAAATTGGAAAGTAATCAAACCTTTAGATCCAATTACCCATTTACAGGAAAAATAGAAGAAAGATAAATGAACATGTTAAATGGCAGCATGGAGTTGCCATCCATAAAATCCAGACCAGGGGAAGCTCTGGGAAAAATGACCTGGTTTCTTCAATAAGTATACTGGAAGAAATAGAGAATATCAGAAGGGCATCTAATAGGTTAATAGATTTAAAACACATCAAGCACTTGGAATGTATGGACCTAACTGGAAATCTGAATATTGATTTCATATTTGATAATTTTAAGGAATTATTATTAAATTTGTAAAGTTGTGATAAATATACACTTTTGATATAATTCCCTATCTTCTAGATATACAGATAGAAATATTTACAGAGGAGACATCCAAGATTTGCTTCAAAACCTGTGGTAGCCAGAAGGTGAACCAAGCTAGTTTATGAGTTGATCACAGTGGGAGCAGAGATTTGGGTACATAGGTATTCATTAAACCATTCTACTTTCTACTTTCATAATGTTTGAAATTTTCACCAAAAAAAAAAAAAAAAAAAAAAAAGGATTGCTTAAAGCACAAATGTAGAATCCAGTGATGTCCTTAAAATTGCCCGTGTTAAAGGAAAAATCAGAAATGATGAAGGTTTAACATTCTGGGTGTCTGCAACTCCTCCTTGCTGCCCCGTGTCACCTCCCCTGGACACCTCCCATCTGACTTCCCTCTCCAAAGTATCATAGGTCTGGCTGCTCGTGGAGAACTTTGGTGAAAGTCTGAGTAGTATGTGTGGTGAGTGTGCAAGGCACTGCATCAGCCTTCAGAGTACTGGCTCTCTTCTTGCTCCCCACAGCCCTCTCACTTCATGGGTGCCAATGGAAATTTAAAAACAATTTTTTTTTAGACTTTTTAAATTCAAAGAAATTTACTTTGCTCATTCCAAGTCTATCCTGACAACTCCCTGAGGACCCCTTTCCTTATTTTACACAAAGCACAGCTCTTTCCCTGAGAAAAACTGTCTCAGTTTGAAAATCAGGGCAATGGATTGCAAAAATGGCTACAGTATTTTGCAGTTCCTTCCATCAAAAGGTGAAGTCTATTTCCTGACCCTTTGAATCTAGGACAGCCTTGTGACTTGTAAGCAATATAGTGGGTGGGATGACACTGTGTAGAGTTGCTGAGCTCCACTGCTGAATGGAAGGCCACGGGGATTGGGGAAGAGCCGCCTGGCGATGGCCCTAGATCATCCAGCTTCCTGCTGACTGCAGATGCATGTGTGATGCCGGACAAGACCAGTCAGGCCAGTGCACACCAGAACCAGCCAACCAACCCACAAAATTATGAGCTACATATATAGTTGTTATTTTTAAGCATTCACTTTGGGGATTTTTTTCTAATGCTGGAACAGTTAGCAGATAGAGCCAATTACTCTTTCCTGCTGCACGGGGCCACTGGGTGGCTCCAATAAATAATAGGCACTTAATAAGTAGAGTGATGGGGGACATGTAGTGTTAATCAAAACTTAGAGGTCGGAGCAGACTTCCCAGAATAAAAGACACCTAAACTGAGATATGGAAGGAGATAGGAATTAGCCAGGGGAAAGGATGGGAAAGATTTCCAGGGAAAGGAAACTGTACCCACAATGCTAGGGGCATCCTGAATGAATGTGTGTTTGAATTAAGGGCTTTTACACTAACGGATACAATGAAATGAACTTTTTAGTTTAAATCTGAATTGTCTTTGAGTATTTTGTCTTTGAGATCCTAAAGTCTAACCCTCCTAGGAGGGGAAACTGGGGCCCCGATTATGGGCTGCTTCATATTATAGATATTCAAGCACACATTCTTATCTACTGGAAGTGAATAAACTCCTTAAGGGTGACAGATTATTTATTTTCGTGTTCCCAGACCTACCAGCTACCTAACACCAAGTGGGTGAGTAAAGGAACAAACCAATGTGTTACTGAGAGTCCTTGAAATTTTCATATCTCCAGGAAAAATTCACCATACTTTTTATTAATACTACAGGCCCCAATTTGCTCATACACTGCCAGCAGTTTCTGCCTATACCAGGCCTATAGATCCAGATTTATTCAAATTATCTTTGCTGCCATCTTCTCAGCTTTAAACACTTGCCTGCTATGTTCATTTTGATCATCTCTTGAACATTTTAAAATCAGCATCTCTCCAACTCCTCCCTGGGAAGCATTTGATCCTTCGTCCTGGTGTGTTTTCCTGTTTTAGAGAATGATGAGTGCCTGCAGGGCCCCAAACCTACATTACATTCAGTCTGGTTTGAAGAAGGACAGTACTTCATAGAGGTTCGAAATGGGAGATTTGTGAAGCAGAAGCTTAAATAGAAATGTGCCAGTTTTCAGCAATGAGCAACCAATTTCTGAATGTTTCTGGTATGCAAGAGAGGAAGCAGCTTAAAGGGACTCTTATTTTATTTGAATTAAAGAAAACCCTATGAAATATGAAAAACCAATTTAACCTACAGGCTCCATCTGTGGATTTTCTATAGAGATGAAACTCACATATATCTGTCCCAATACCTGATAGAGCAACAGGCAAAGAGGGAATAATAGAAACTTAGACATGTATGAGACATTAATGATCATCTAATTCTGTACATCTATCCTGTACATGCCCTTGTTTTACAGAAAGGAAACTGAGACTGGGGGAAGTTAAGTGTGTGCCCAGATTCAGAGAGCAAAATGTATCTGGGAGTGACAATATGTTTATTATCTTGATTGTGGTGATGGCATCAAAGTGCATACCCATGTGTCAAAACTTATAAAATTATACTACTTTAAATGTGTGCAGTTTATTGGATGTCATGTATGTCTCAGTAAAGTTTGTTTTTTTTTAAGATGAAGGCAAAATAATAATGTTTTCAGGGGAACAGAACCACTGCTGGACTGTAAACTTGAACAATCCAGAATGTGAGACATATTCTTCAGTGCATGAATTATTGAGAAAAACAAAGAGAGGAGGAGAACACATAAATTAAAAGAGATGTGATGGACATAGCTATCAAATGTAATGTGTAGATTTGTTTGGATCCAGATTCAAATAACTCAACTGTAAAATAACATTTATGAGAACATTGGGAAATTTTTACACTGGATATCTGATGATATTAAGGAATTAATTTTTTAAAGTGTGATAATGGCATTATTTTGCTCAGAAAAAAAAAAAGGTGGTTTTTAAAAGGTGTATATAGACTGGACTATTTACAAATGAAATATTGAGATGCCTGATATTTTCTTCAAAATAATCTAGTGGAGATATTTGAAATGTTAAGGAATTATTAAGAAGATTTGGGGGGTGTAATGGTATTCTGGGTAATTTTTAAAGAGATTGTATTTTCAAAATGCATAATGAAATATTTACAGATGAAATGATATGGTTTGGGGCCAACTGAAACCCAGGACTGCGCTGGCAATAAAATGATCCTGGTGTGTTCACCATCTTTGGTGGCAATATGGAGGGATGGTGCATTCATCTATGTCTGGGTTATCAGGCACACACACAAAGAGAACTAAATTATTTACTATTCATAGCTATTAGGTCTTAAGTTCTCAGTAGAACATTATCTAGAAATTTGCTTCAAAGTAAACCTGGAAGTGGGGAGTTGATGATGAGGGAATAGATTGGATGATCACTATTAAGGCCAGTGATGGACATGTGGCAATTCAATTAGAAGTTCCTCTCTACTTTGGTATATGTTTGACATTCTCCAAATTATAAGGCTTAAAACCAACATTATGGAGGAGAGAGGGAAGATGGCGGCGTAGGAGGACGCTGGGCTCACCGCGCATCCTGCTGATCACTTAGATTCCACCTACACCTGCCTAAATAACCCAGAAAACCGCCAGAGGATTAGCAGAACGGAGTCTCCGGAGCCAAGCGCAGATGAGAGGCCCACAGAAGAGGGTAGGAAGGGCAGGAGGCGGTGCGCGCTCCACCGCGCACCGCCTGGCGGGAGGGAGCCGGGGCGGAGGGGCGGCTCGCCGGCCAAGCAGAGCCCCCGAGTCTGGCTGGCAAAAGCGGAGGGGCCTGACGGATTGTGTTCCGACAGCAAGCGCGACTTAAGCCTCTGGGAGGTCATAAGTTAACAGCTCTGCTCGGAAAGCGGGAAGGCTGGAGGACAAAGGGAGGGAGAGCTGCTGAGCCCCTGGACGACAGAGCTCAGTTTGGTGGGGAACAAAGGCGCTCGCCAGCGCCATCTCCCCCGCCCATCCCCCAGCCAAAATCCCAAAGGGAACCAGTTCCTGCCAGGGAACTTGCTCGCTCTGCGCAAACACCTAACTCTGTGCTTCTGCGGAGCCAAACCTCCGGCAGCGGATCTGACTCCCTCCCGCTGCCACAGGGCCCCTCCTGAAGTGGATCACCTAAGGAGAAGCGAGCTGAGCCTGCCCCTCCTGCCCCCATGCACCTTGCGGATCCACCCCAGCTAATACGCCAGATCCCCAGCATCACAAGCCGGGCAGTGTGCAAGTAGCCCAGATGGGCCACACCACCCCACAGTGAATCCCGCCCCTAGGAGAGGGGAAGAAAAGGCACATACCAGTCTGACTGTGGCCCCAGTGGTGGGCTGGGGGCAGACATCAGGTCGGACTGCGGCCCCACCCACCAACTCCAGTTATACACCACAGCACAGGGGAAGTGCCCTGCAGGTCCTCACCACTCCAGGGACTATCCAGAATGACCAAGCGGAAGAATTCCCCTCAGAAGAATCTCCAGGAAATAACAACAGCTAATGAACTGATCAAAAAGGATTTAAATAATATAACAGAAAGTGAATTTAGAATAATAGTCATAAAATTAATTGCTGGGCTTGAAAACAGTATAGAGGACAGCAGAGAATCTCTTGCTACAGAGATCAAGGGACTAAGGAACAGTCATGAGGAGCTGAAAAGCGCTTTAAACGAAATGCAAAACAAAATGGAAACGACAACAGCTCGGATTGAAGAGGCAGAGGAGAGAATAGGTGAACTAGAAGATAAAGTTATGGAAAAAGAGGAAGCTGAGAAAAAGAGAGATAAAAAAATCCAGGAGTATGAGGGGAAAATTAGAGAACTAAGTGATACACTAAAAAGAAATAATATACGCATAATTGGTATCCCAGAGGAGGAAGAGAGAGGGAAAGGTGCTGAAAGGGTACTTGAAGAAATTATAGCTGAGAACTTCCCTGAAGTGGGGAAGGAAAAAGGCATTGAAATCCAAGAGGCACAGAGAACTCCCTTCAGACGTCACTTGAATCGATCTTCTGCACGACATATCATAGTGAAACTGGCAAAATACAAGGATAAAGAGAAAATTCTGAAAGCAGCAAGGGGTAAACGTGCCCTCACATATAAAGGGAGACCTATAAGACTCGTGACTGATCTCTCTTTTGAAACTTGGCAGGCCAGAAAGAATTGGCACGATATCTTCAGTGTGCTAAACAGAAAAAATATGCAGCTGAGAATCCTTTATCCAGCAAGTCCGTCATTTAGAATAGAAGGAGAGAAAAAGGTCTTCCCAAACAAACAAAAACTGAAGGAATTTGTCACCACTAAACCAGCCCTACAAGAGATCCTAAGGGGGACCCTGTGAGACAAAGTACCAGAGACATCACTATAAGCATAAAACATACAGACATCACAATGACTCTAAACCCGTATCTTTCTATAATAACACTGAATGTAAATGGATTAAATGTGCCAACCAAAAGACATAGGGTATCAGAATGGATAAAAAAACAAGACCCATCTATTTGCTGTCTACAAGAGACTCATTTTAGACCTGAGGACACCTTTAGATTGAGAGTGAGGGGATGGAGAACTATTTATCATGCCACTGGAAGCCAAAAGAAAGGAGGAGTAGCCATACTTATATCAGACAAACTAGACTTTAAATTAAAGGCTGTAACAAGAGATGAAGAAGGGCATTATATAATAATTACAGGGTCTATCCATCAGGAAGAGCTAACAATTATAAGTGTCTATGTGCCGAATACCGGAGCCCCCAAATATATAAAACAATTACTCATAAACATAAGCAACCTTATTGATAAGAATGTGGTAATTGCAGGAGACTTTAACACCCCACTTACAGAAATGGATAGATCATCTAGACACATGGTCAATAAAGAAACAAGGGCCCTGAATGAGACATTGGATCAGATGGACTTGACAGATATATTTAGAACTCTGCATCCCAAAGCAACAGGATATACTTTCTTCTCGAGTGCACATGGAACATTCTCCAAGATAGATCATATACTGGGTCACAAAACAGCCCTTCATAAGTTTATAAGAATTGAAATTATACCATGCATACTTTCAGACCACAATGCTATGAAGCTTGAAATCAACCACAGGAAAAAGTCTGGAAAACCTCCAAAAGCATGGAAGCTAAAGAACACCCTACTATCGAATGAGTGGGTCAACCAGGCAATTCGAGAAGAAATTAAAAAATATATGGAAACAAACGAAAATGAAAATATAACAATCCAAACGCTTTGGGATGCAGCGAAGGCAGTCCTGAGAGGAAAATACATTGCGATCCAGGCCTATCTCAAGAAACAAGAAAAATCCCAAATACAAAATCTAACAGCACACCTAAAGGAAATAGAAGCAGAACAGCAAAGGCAGCCTAAACCCAGCAGAAGAAGAGAAATAATAAAGATCAGAACAGAAATAAACAATATAGAATCTAAAAAATCTGTAGAGCAGATCAACGAAACCAAGAGTTGGTTTTGTGAAAAAATAAACAAAATTGACAAACCTCTAGCCAGGCTTCTCAAAAAGAAAAGGGAGATGACCCAAATAGATAAAATCATGAATGAAAATGGAATTATTACAACCAATCCCTCAGAGATACAAACAATCATCAGGGAATACTATGAAAAATTATATGCCAACAAATTGGACAACCTGGAAGAAATGGACAAATTCCTGAACACCCACACTCTTCCAAAACTCAATCAGGAGGAAATAGAAAGCTTGAACAGACCCATAACCAGCGAAGAAATTGAATCAGTTATCAAAAATCTCCCAACAAATAAGAGTCCAGGACCAGATGGCTTCCCGGGGGAGTTCTACCAGACGTTTAAAGCAGAGATAATACCTATCCTTCTCAAGCTATTCCAAGAAATAGAAGGGGAAGGAAAACTTCCAGACTCATTCTATGAAGCCAGTATTACTTTGATTCCTAAACCAGACAGAGACCCAGTAAAAAAAGAGAACTACAGGCCAATATCCCTGATGAATATGGATGCAAAAATTCTCAATAAGATACTAGCAAATCGAATTCAACGGCATATAAAAAGAATTATTCACCATGACCAAGTGGGATTCATTCCTGGGATGCAGGGCTGGTTCAACATTCGCAAATCAATCAACGTGATACATCACATTAACACAAAAAAAGAGAAGAACCATATGATCCTGTCAATTGATGCAGAAAAGGCCTTTGACAAAATCCAGCACCGTTTCTTAATAAAAACCCTTGAGAAAGTCGGGATAGAAGGAACATACTTAAAGATCATAAAAGCCATTTATGAAAAGCCCACAGCTAACATCATCCTCAACGGGGAAAAACTGAGAGCTTTTTCCCTGAGATCAGGAACACGACAGGGATGCCCACTCTCGCCGCTGTTGTTTAACATAGTGCTGGAAGTTCTAGCATCAGCAATCAGACAACAAAAGGAAATCAAAGGCATCAAAATTGGCAAAGATGAAGTCAAGCTTTCACTTTTTGCAGATGACATGATATTATACATGGAAAATCCGATAGACTCCACCAAAAGTCTGCTATAACTGATACATGAATTCAGCAAAGTCGCAGGATACAAAATCAATGTACAGAAATCAGTTGCATTCTTATACACTAACAATGAAGCAACAGAAAGGTAAATAAAGGTAAATAAAGGTAAATAAAGAAACTGGTCCCATTCACAATTGCACCAAGAAGCATAAAATACCTAGGAATAAATCTAACGAAAGATGTAAAAAATCTGTATGCTGAAAACTATAGAAAACTTATGAAGGTAATTGAAGAAGATTTAAAGAAATGGAAAGACACTCCCTGCTCATGGATTGGAAGAATAAATATTGTCAAAATGTCAATACTACCCAAAGTTATCTACACATTCAATGCAATCCCAATCAAAATTGCACCAGCATTCTTCTCGAAACTAGAACAAGCAATCCTAAAATTCATATGGAACCACAAAAGGCCCCGAATAGCCAAAGTAATTTTGAAGAAGAAGACCAAAGCAGGAGGCATCACAATCCCAGACTTTAGCCTCTACTATAAAGCTGTCATCATAAAGACAGCATGGTATTGGCACAAAAACAGACACATAGACCAATGGAATAGAATAGAAACCCCAGAACTAGACCCACAAACGTATGGCCAACTCATCTTTGACAAAGCAGGAAAGAACGTCCAATGGAAAAAAGACAGTCTCTTTAACAAATGGTGCTGGGAGAACTGGACAGCAACATGCAGAAGGTTGAAACTAGACCACTTTCTCACACCATTCACAAAAATAAACTCAAAATGGATCAAGGACCTGAATGTGAGACAGGAAACCATCAAAACCTTAGAGGAGAAAGCAGGAAAAGACCTCTCTGACCTCAGCCGTAGCAATCTCTTACTCGACACATCCCCAAAGGCAAGGGAATTAAAAGCAAAAGTGAATTACTGGGACCTTATGAAGATCAAAAGCTTCTGCACAGCAAAGGAAACAACCAACAAAACGAAAAGGCAACCAACGGAATGGGAAAAGATATTTGCAAATGACATATCGGACAAAGGGCTAGTATCCAAAATCTATAAAGAGCTCACCAAACTCCACACCCGAAAAGCAAATAACCCAGTGAAGAAATGGGCAGAAAACATGAATAGACACTTCTCTAAAGAAGACATCCGGATGGCCAACAGGCACATGAAAAGATGTTCAGCGTCGCTCCTTATCAGGGAAATACAAATCAAAACCACACTCAGGTATCACCTCACGCCAGTCAGAGTGGCCAAAATGAACAAATCAGGAGACTATAGATGCTGGAGAGGATGTGGAGAAACGGGAACCCTCTTGCACTGTTGGTGGGAATGCAAATTGGTGCAGCCGCTCTGGAAAGCAGTGTGGAGGTTCCTCAGAAAATTAAAAATAGACCTACCCTATGACCCAGCAATAGCACTGCTAGGAATTTATCCAAGGGACACAGGAGTACTGATGCATAGGGGCACTTGTACCCCAATGTTCATAGCAGCACTCTCAACAATAGCCAAATTATGGAAAGAGCCTAAATGTCCATCAACTGATGAATGGATAAAGAAATTGTGGTTTATATACACTATGGAATACTACGTGGCAATGAGAAAAAATGAAATATGGCCTTTTGTAGCAACGTGGATGGAACTGGAGAGTGTGATGCTAAGTGAAATAAGCCATACAGAGAAAGACAGATACCATATGGTTTCACTCTTATGTGGATCCTGAGAAACTTAACAGAAACCCATGGGGGAGGGGAAGGAAAAAAAAAAAAGAGGTTAGAGTGGGAGAGAGCCAAAGCATAAGAGACTGTTAAAAACTGAGAACAAACTGAGGGTTGATGGGGGGTGGGAGGGAGGGGAGGGTGGGTGATGGGTATTGAGGAGGGCACCTTTTGGGATGAGCACTGGGTGTTGTATGGAAACCAATTTGACAATAAATTTCATATATTAAAAAAAAAACCAACATTATGCAGTTTTTGAGTTAAGTGTAGATTGTGAATTGGTGTTAGCCTCATTTGAATAGTTAGTGGGGGACTGGGCTTACTCACAGAGTTAGAGGAACAGCACATAGATTACTAATTGAAAGAGGAGAACCACACCTGTTTTTAGGACTGTGTGAAACTCTGGAAAGTGAGCTCTACAGAGGGCAGTTAAGAAGGCTATCATATCAAACATCGGGCTCTGGGCTGATGGCTCAGAGCCTGGAGCCTGCTTCCGATTCTGTGTCTCCCTCTCTCTCTGCCCCTCCCCCGTTCATTCTCTGTCTCTCTCTGTCTCAAAAATAAATAAAAGTTAAAAAAAATTAAAAAAAAAATGGGGGCGCCTGGGTGGCTCAGTCGGTTGAACGTCCGACTTCAGCTCAGGTCACGATCTCGCCGTCTGTGAGTTGGAGCCCCACGTAAGGCTCTGGGCTGATGGCTCAGAGCCTGGAGCCTGCTTCTGATTCTGTGTCTCCCTCTCTCTCTGCCCCTCCCCTGTTCATGCTCTGTCTCTCTTTGTCTCAAAAATAAATAAACGTTAAAAAAAATTTTTTTTAAAAAGAAGGCTGTCAAAAAGAAGAAATCAAGTGTCTCCAAAGACAGACTAAAGCCATATACCTTCCATTATCATCCAAACACTTCATGTGCTGGTATTTCAAATTTTAAAAAGGCACCACCAAAATATGAAGCAAAAGTTGTAAGAAACTCTTAAATACTCTGTTTCTGCATTTTCTATTTAAGAGTTTTATCAAAGAAAACTGAAATTTGGATTGTTCTAGTTTTGCATCAAATCCTGCTTTAGGATGCCCTAAAACAAAACACAAACAGAAAATACTATACCTTCAATACGCTCTTCTAGGTCTTCAGAATGAAGGTTATCATTTTTTCCTTTGGCTAGACTTTTATGTTTGTGTATGCTTTGTCAATATGTTTATCATCTTCCTCACTTTCAAACTGCATTTCCTGTCCAGAAACACTGTGTCAAGATTATATTTAGCTTTTCACATAGAATTCCTCATGCTGCATCCAGGAAACAGAACCCTGTAAGTGAAGGGTGGGATCACCGGGTCAAGATGTTTCCTGGATAACAGCCCTATCAGTGTTCTGTCCAAACTTCCAACTTCCCCACCATCCACTGCACTCTCCTCACTGTCAGAGCACGTGGGATGATGAGGAACCAACAGCAAATAAGGGGCTAATTTCATGGGAGAGTTTCCACTGCCCAGTGGCAGGGGAACTGGATCTTGTTGACCCCTTTGCTCATATTCTTATAGATCATAAATCTAGATGACATGTCACCTATAAACATGATCTTTCCCTATCTATCTCCTAATCTAGTCACTGCCATTTATCACCTAGTAGGCAGTGCTTCAGAAGAGATACTTTCTTCCCCTCTTGTGTGTAGACCCAATTGAATGTTGGATGCAAGAGTAAGGCAGATGGTGACCAAAATATCACTTCTGGCTCTCCCACTCCAGGAATCCCTCTGCCTCTCTACTCTAGAATATTAGAGGTTCATGGGCTCACAAAAATCTCTCTCCCATCACTGAATCTAGACTCTCTCACTACCCTAGAGAGGCTGGTGCCCAAAGCAAGCAACAATACATTGCGGCTGCAGCACCCCCTCCACCTCAGCCTGGGGAGGGTGTCCAGGGAGCCCTGGAACTTAGCTTTGGGCATTGTGGTCTTCTGCCACCTCCTACTTCTCTGGGAAGCTGCTGGCCCAAATCAGGGCTGCTGAGGAGCTAGGGTGGGAAGCAGGTCCCTAGGATTCTGTGTGAAGTCCCAGAAAAGGGAGAAATTTCCCTCCCCATTTTTTCCTTCTTTCTTGGTTCCAAAGAGTCTGTATTCTGTTCTCATTTTTCCCTATTTGGGGAGTTGCTCTCAGGTGTGTGTGCTTTCTTTGGGCAATAAAGTGTGCTGTGACCCCCATGGGGAAAAAAAACAACAATAAAAACTAGGTTGGAGGATGTGGTGTAGATGAGCAATTCACATTGGCTACTAACATACTCTCCATCCTTCTCTCATACATATCCTCCTACCCCCAAATTCTGATCATGGAAAGCCCACATGAGGGAAATCATGTTTGCAAGAATACCCTCTTAGCCAAGATTGTGCCTCATACTGGTCTTTCTTTTCTGGGAAAAGAGAGATTGATATCTCAGTGTTAGAGCCTTTTAATAGATTAGATCCTCTCAGTGGAAGAACATAGACCAATAGGTGTCATCTATGAATCGAGGAACATATGGAGGAATGAATAAGGGATAGGTCAACAGGCCAGGAATGATACTCAAGGATGTTACCTCATACGTAATGGGAGAAGAGGGTATGAGTCTTCCTTTCTAATAAGTGGATGTGTATTGGAGTAGGATAGGTGCAAGGTGGCAGTGAGGGTTCAAGGTAAAGGAAAAAACTAGGAGTCAAACTCCATGCCCTAGGGATCACAAGACTAATGAAGGGACAAGACCAGGAGATGGCTGGTATCAGCTGAGTTATTTATTGGTTCAAGTAAATGGCTAAGGGATGGCCTTTCATATTGTAATTTTGCTGAATATATGCCTAAACAGATCCAAGTGGTGAAATTTAAGCTTAGTGGGAATTTTTTAAAACATGGAGCCAGATGAGAAAAAAGAAACTCAGTTTCTAGTTCAGGACCTATGAGCAAAATTGGATAACTGATCCTGTGGTGGCCTTTGCAGTAAGTTGATACCACAGGAAATGACATGGCTTTGAGCAGCCTTTAGAGTTAACCTAAATGTTTGTGGTCTCACTCCAACTGAGGGTGCTACATAATGGAAGAAGGAAGTCAAGTGCTTTTGTAGTATAATCATTGTGGTTAAATCTAGAATCAGATAAGGTCACGTGTAAACTTCAATGTTTATTGATTATTGTAGTCAGAAAATATCTGGAATAACCACACAAGCAGAGATAGTGTCTAATTTTGCTTACAATTGTATTCCTGATACCTAGAAGAGTGCCTGGTACATAATAGGCACTCTGAACACTTGATGAATGAAAGAAAGCATGAATGTCAAGTTAATGGGTGTAAGTAGAATATATATTATTGTAAGGAGTTAGGAACTGAGTTTATTAAGGGATTTTCTGCTCTGTAGGAGGACAAGGAATAAGCTAAAGAATTTTCGTTATAGAGGTTAAAGCTAGATATAGAACAAGAGCCAAGCAAGTTAGTCAAGGCAGATTACTGAGGTTAGAGATAGATCAGAGAACAGGTTTCTGAGCCTGGTAATATAAGGTAATGTGTTCCCTAACCCTGCTCACCAGTGAGCATTGAGGTTTGGAAGACTCCTCTGTTTCTCACCTGAAAAAAACCAAGCCTTATGGGTAGAAAACATTTGGAAACACAAATAAACTTCTGCTTCTGGCCAAGATGGAGTAACAAGGACTGGATTTACCCCCTACTCGAAACAACAAAACACTAAAGAAAATATGTTTTCAAGACATTGGACATCAGGCAATGAAGGACAGTGATCCTGAGAGGGGAAAACAAAATTTGTCCCAGTTACTGCCTGCAGAGTGTGTCCAAGATGTAGCACAGGGAGGAGAGAACAAGGAAAACCCCACAATGTCCCTGTGTTGAATAGATGACACAGGTGGTCCAGGGAAGCCAACTTGACTGAGTTCTCAGGGCAGAGTACTGAAGACCAAGAGGCTGCACATGATGACAACCTTTGAGATCTCCCCCTCAAGTCTTTCTTCACATGCATGTGAAAAAATTACCTGAAGCCAGGAAAAGGATTTCACAAAAGGATTAGAGGGAATAATCCCCTAACTTCTCACAGGGCTAGGAAAGATCCTCTTCCCACTAGCCAAAATGAAAAACCTCGCAATTCATAGTGTCCCATAGAGAACTCAGAAGAGTTTTGCTTCGTTAGTGGGACAAAATTGTCACTAGACTCAATACTGCTGGTCTCACCTGGCAAAACTTAAGAGCAAGATCACAAGGTATCAAAGGCTCTTTCCAAGCAACTTATCCCAAAACAAAGTTCAGCTGTATTTATAGGAATATGAAGGTATCCAGCACTCAAAAGATAAAATTTGCAGCAGTCTGGCATCCAAATTACCAGACCTATGAAGAAGCAGCAAAATGTGATCCACAATGAAGGGAGAGGAAATCAATTAATAGAAACCTACCCAGAAATAACACAAATGGTAGAATTATAGTCAAAGACATTAAGATAATTATAATGATATTCCAGGGAACCTGGGTGGTTCAGTCAGAGCCCAGTTTGGATCCTCTGTCTCCCTCTCTTTCTGCCCCTCCCCCACTCACATGCACACTCTCTCTCAAAAATAAATAAACATTAAAAAAAGACAATTATAACTATATTCCATATGCTTGAGAGCCTAGAGGAAAGATTGAACATGATAAGTAGAGACATGGAAGACAGACCCAAATCAACTAGAAATGAAAACATCAATGTCTGAGATGAAAAATACACTGAATTGTGTTAACAGTAGATTAGACGTGATGGAAGGAAAGATTAGTGAACTTGAAGATATAACAATAGAAATTATGCAAAATGAAATCCAGAGAGAGTAAAGACTGGGGAAAAAATAAACAGAGAATCAGCAAACTCTAGAACAATTTAAAGCAACCTAATACACATGTAACTAGAGTCACAAAGTTGAGCAGGGAACAGAAAAAATATTTGAAGAAATCAAGGCCAAGAAATTTCAAAATAATGATAAAAACTATAAACACACAAATCTAAGATGGCCTCTGAACCCCAAGCAAAGAAACATGAAGAAAACTACACCAAGGCATATCATGATAAAGTTGCTTTAAAACATAGATAAATAGGGGCACCTGGGTGGCTCAGTCGGTTGAGCGTCCGACTTCGGCTCAGGTCATGATCTCAGGGTCCGTGAGTTCGAGCCCCGCGTCGGGCTCTGTGCTGACAGCTCAGAGCGTGGAGCCTGCTTCCAATTCTGTGTCTCCCTCTCTCTCTGCACCCCCCCCCACTTACTCTCTCTCTGCTCCTCCCCCGTTCATGCTCTGTCTCTCTCTGTCTCAAAAATAAATAAACGTTAAAAAAATTAAAAAAAATAAATAAAACATAGATAAATAAATAATTTAAAAAACCACAAGGTGGGGAAAGGGACATATTATGTACAGAGGAACAAAGATAAGAATAATAGACGTCTTGTTTAAAGCAAGGGAAGTTAGAAGACAGTGGATCAAATTTCTGAAGGTAAAATTATCACCTTAGAATTCTTCATCCAAGAAATATACTTAAAAAACAAAGGTGAAATAGAAACTTTCATAGACATACAGAAGCTGAAAAAATTTGTCAACAGTAAACCTGCATTACAAGGAATGGTAAAGTACATCTCTGAGGAAGAAGGACACAAACCTAGATCCATGCAAAGGATAGAAGAAAACTGGAAATAATAACTATATGGATAAATGTAACAATTTTTTGTTATTTTAATCTTTTTAAAGGATGGCTGTTTAAAGCAGTGACAATAATAATGTATTGTGGACTTTTAAACATGTAGAAATAAAATGTAGGACACTGATAGCTCAAAGGCTGTGAGAGGAAAAATAGAATTATACTGTTGGAAGTTTCTTGTATTTTACATGAAGTGGTATCATATTACTTGAAAGTAGGCTATGATAGGCTAGATCATAAATCAACCACCATAAAAACATAATAAAGAGCTAAAGCTAATAAACCAACAGAGGATATAAAATGAAATTATTTTTTTAAATGTTCAACTAATCCAACAGAAGGCAGAAAATGAGAGTGAAGAGAACAAAGAACATATTGGATAAATACAAAATACGTAACAAGACAATAGATTTAAACCCAAACATATTGATAATCACATTTCATATGCATGGTCTAAATGATCTAATTTAAAGGCAGAGATTTTCTGATTGGATAAAAATAAATGTAAAATTTAAAAACAAGACTCAACTGTATTCTGCATTCCAGAAAAGTCAGATGTTCTATAACCCTTTAACCCACAATGTCCTAATGGCACTTGAACAAGTACATCCTTCCCTTGCTATTCTATCTGTAACAGTTCCTTCTCCATCCAATGAACCACTAGTCATGAAACCTTTTATGCCACAACATTTGGTTTTAAGTCTTTACTTCTGCACTGACTCCTCAGTACTCTTCTCAGACTTCATTTTAGGTTACTGTGCTTTTGCCCAACCTGTTTCTGTCCGTTGACCTGTGATCACTATGACCAGCCCACCTTTCCTTCTGTGCTAACTCTCAGCCATACAAGTCATGGCACTTATATGAAAATACAAGAGATCAAAGCTTTGTGATGTGGGACTGAGACTTATTTGGGTCTATCAGTCTCCTCAGCTCCAGTTGCCTCTACTCCTTAGGCCTAAGGCCAATATCAGATGGACACTGTTTTAGAAACAGCTAAGAAAGATTATCACAATGCCCAGCCTTAAGTCTCTCTTGTTGCTTACCTCTCTGTGACCTTGTACCCCACTCCTCATAACTTCCTGAAATGCACTCCTCAACTTGTGTCCCAGATCTAGCAGATGCCCCTGAACAAGTATACACTCTTGCCCACTGGCTTTCCTAATGCTGCCCAGATATTTAAGAATCTTCCAATCTTGGTTTTTCCAAGACAGCACAATCCCTAGCTGTCAAATAATACCCATTTGTTTGTGTTAGACAACCTGTGACATAAACAACAGCCCTACCACTACTACCACCTCTGCCTGGGCCACCTCACCATCTCTCATCTATTGCTCTACCCTTTAAATGTCCTGTTCTGCCTGCTGGCCTGGATCTCTTCCCCACACTTATTCTCCTTTAATCATGTGGGTTTAATTCCATCTGGTCTTTCTCATACTGTTGCAACGAGCCACCTCAAATGGATGGGTGCCTGGGCAGAGGTGACCAAAGCACTTCCACTATTTGTGTCTTCTGAGAATAATTACCTCAGAGAAAACTCAGAAGACCCATGTATCATGTATCACCTTGTCTTTTATACAGTCACATCAATGTTTTTTTTCTCCTAAGAGCATAAGAAGCCATATTACCAACACTTATATTGCCCTTGGAAAATGGGCAGGGCTAGGTCACATTTGGCACTTCTTAATATCTGCCCATATAATTCATTAAATAATAAACAACCATCTGTCATAATGTCAAGCTAAAGCCATTACTAGACACATGTGAAGGGCATGGCCATGCCCATTCTTCCTTCAGCCTCAGTCCAAGCTGTGGTGACCATCCATCCTTAAGTTTGAGACACAGACCTTAGGGTCCCAAAAGAATCCAGGTAGTGGGCTGCTTAAACTCTAGAAGTTCAACAAGTAATGCTAACTTTTAGAAACTTTTGAAGCAAATATTGAGTTTAGGCTAGAAGTTCTCCCATGGATAGATTCTGTACTTTTGGTGGTATTGCTAGGATTAGAGAGGTGGAAACCAATCTGAGACAGTATGCAAGAGAAGATCTGGGACGTTAGGAAACTGTTGGAGCTTCTTCCGGACACAGTCCTAGTCATGACAAAGTAGCCTTTGGATTTGGAGGTACCATACCAGTGAGGGAATGAGGGAGGGCAAAGGCAGAAAATACTGACTAATGGTTTTATCCATGAACTTTTGATGCCTTCCTAATGGCACATAATGTGGAAGAGGTACCCACATTCTGCCAATAACTATTATAAGGCTTAAAGGTCAACCAAGGTGGTTTGCACTAATGAGAGATGAAGCAGAGTTCTTTTTTCTTTAATTTTGGATTCCAATATAGTTAACATACAGTGTTATATTAGTGTCAGATGTACAATATAGTGATTCAACAATTCTATACATTACTCAGTGCTCGTCATGATAAGTATACTCTTAATGCTTTTTACCTATTTCACCTCCTCTATCTCCCCTCTGGTAACCATTAGTTTGTTCTCCATACTTAAGAGTCGGTTTTTTGTTTTGTCTCTTTTTTTCTTTGTTCATTTGTTTCTTAAATTCCACATATGAGTGAAATCATAAGGTATTTGTCTTTCTGTGATTTATTTCATTTAGACTTATACCATCTAGATCCATTCTTACTGTTGCAAATGGCAAGATTTCATTCATTTTATGGTTGAGTAATATTCCATTGTGTATGTTATATCTATGTGTATATATATATGTGTATGTGTATATATATATATATATATATATATATATATATACACACCACATCTTCTTTATCCATTCGTCTATTGATAGACACTTGGGTTGCTTCCATAATTTGACTATTGTAAATAATGCTGCAATAAACATAAGGGTGCGTGTATCTTTTTGAATTAGTGTTTTTGTATTCTATGGGTAAATGCCCAGTAATGGGATTACTAGATCATATGGTAATTCCATTTTTAATTTTTTTTTTTTGAGAGAGAGAGAGAACATACACGCGAGAGCAACTGAGGGAGGGGCAGAGAGGGAGAGGAACAGAGGATCTGAAGCAGGCTCCACAGTGACAGCAGAGAGAGACTGATGTGGGGCTCAAACCTACAAACCGGGAGATCATAACCTAAGCTGAAGTCAGACACTTAACCAATCGAGCCATCCAGGTGCCCCTCTATTTTTAATTTTTTGAGGAACCTCTAAATTGTTTTCCATGGTGGCTACACCAGTTTACATTCCCACCAACAGTGCACGAGGGTTCCTTTTTCTCCACATCCTCACCACAGTTGTTATTTCTTGTGTTTTTGATTTTAGCCATTCAGAGTAGAGTTTGTTTTTAATCCATGTGTCAGACAGTGTATGATGATGCAAAAAGGCAGCCACAAACTACAATTACAGTCCACAACACTGGAATGAGCCTCACTGTCTCCGTGGTACAAAAAAGTACGTATGGTACAAATTGTGAATGAGCCCTTTTCAGCCATACATATGCATAGACTCATCATTATCAAGTCTATAGTATTATGCATAATTACTGTAGGACTATTTCTAGTCTGGAAAGGGAAATAGAGCAAAAGAGGTGTTTTATTTTTATTTTATTTTATTTTATTTTATTTTATTTTATTTTATTTTAAAAGGCTTTTCTCCACCTCCACCCATCATCACATTAGATTAAGAAATATACAAGGAAAGAAATAGGAGGGAACTATTCATAAATGACTGGATGACTTGTTTCAAATCCCTTTTCTTTAGGGAATTTTACCTAACAGATTCTTGTGGAATCTGTTCCTAGGATCCCTGACATTCCAGTAAGGATGCCCATGATATATTTATCTATATATATTATATAGAGATTATATATATATATATATATATATATATATATATATATATATGAGAATATATATATTCTCATTGGGTGAGAGAGTGAGAAGGAAAAAGGCCAGGAAGGGAAAAATTCTCTCCTTCCAATACCATAAGGAGGAGCTCAGTATCAGTTTGGGGAAGCTTTTATTTTATTCAATTATCCTATATGTTTCTGTATTTCTAAGAGATGGAGAATAAGAGAAGGAAAGAAAGAGAGAGACAGAGAGAAAGAAAGAATTATGTATGACTGTATATGTGAAATATGATGCCCACTATTAGAAAGCCCTGTATTTGAGATGTTTCCCCAGAAATAGGACAGGCAGCCACAGTGCCTTTCACTCCAGTGTGCAGAGTGGTAGAGCAGCTGTTCTTTGAGAAAAGGTAACTGCCTTATTTGGGCTCCCACCTGTACTTTGGCTTTAATCTACCCTGTAAGAATCAAACCATTTAGCCATCTAGAACAGGGTTCCCTGAATGAAGCATATGGATCACACTAAAGGAATTCAGAGAGGAAAGCAGGTAAGGATTAGTGTCCTTACAAGGAAAGCTTTAGGGAAGACGTAATGTTTGAACAGCCTTCAGGGGCTTTAGGGGAGGGTCAGTTCTTTAAACCTCAATTGACTCATCCTTAAAATGAGGGAAGTAAATGGCCCTCTATGTCCCTATTAGCTCAACTCATTGAGAAAGAAGGGCTTTCCAAAGTCCTTATTAGCTCAACTCATTGAGAAAGAAGGGATACCCAGCCCACCCACAGGTGGGAGGTGCTGTCCTTAAAAGAGGTTGCCCTCCCTAAGCCCTGCCATCACATTCAGGATGAGTCACTTAGAAGGCTGGATATGCTTAAAGTCCATCATGAGTGACTCCAATCGTGCGCATCTAGGGAAGTTAAGTATTAGTTGTACCAAAATAGTTATACTTTCCATGTCCGACCTGGGCATAAACCTGTCTCCTTGTTCCTGTCTTTAATGTTGAAATAGGTTACAACTCACCATCTTTCTATTGATTGGTCATGTCCAGGCCTATAACTTTCAAGAATTATCATGAAGCCACAGAGTGTAGGTCATAAGGAATCAGGCTCTGGTGCTCGACCACTTGGTTTCAGAGCCCAGTTATTAGTTGGTGACTCCTGGTAGGTTACTTTTCCGACCATGAAGTGGGGCTTGTAATATTACCTAACTTATAGTTAATATAGGTGAAACAATGAGCACAATGCCAGGTACCTAAGCATTCAACAGGTGTCATTAATAGTCATCCTTTAAAGACACAATTATGCCAGTTGTAAAGTGCTCATGAAAAATCTTACCTTCCATTTCCCACCAGGGATGCTATAAAACTTGAAGTCATGAGTGTTAAAACACATAAAAATCTGTGAATGCATTGGGATTCTATCTATACAAGACTGCTGAGGATTGCTGTATTGGGGAAAATGCCTCTGACAAAGTTGTTGTTTTGTTTTTTCCTTGTTTTTTTTTTTTTTTTTACCATTTCATTGACTAAACTCCCTTAGATTAGGATGACAGATAAACCAGTATTGTGCAACCCTGCTCTGTAATAAGTGAGGCAAGAGCAGACTTCAGGATCTAACAGACAGTGTTCAATACTGAAACTTCCTGTTGCCCTGAAGGAAATAGGTTTCAGTGCCTCTGACATTGTTAGTGGGATTTCTGGCTATGGCCAAGTGAGGAGGTCAACAAATACTGTCCTCAAAAAGTAACTATAAAGCTTGGAATTTTGACAAAGACAACTATTTCATTGCCTGGAAATTGACCAAAGGCATATAAAAATATAAGAAATATTTTGTACAGATAACCACTAAGGACAGTAGGAGTCTGGCATTTTTGCCTGGGGCTACTTCCACTCCCCTGCCCAGGTCAGTGGAGAATGTTTTGCCAGGGAGGATGGGCCATGAGGATCAGCATCTTTGCAGCCTCAATCAAGAATCTTGCTTGGTTTGGAGCAGTGGTGACACCTACATCCATCTACATAGTAGGAAGTGACAACATTGGCAGTGGATGAAGGTGACTCTATTAGCCCGAGGTTGCATTTGTGGCCGGGAAAAGCATATTCCTGGCTGAGTTGATGTGCATGCCTAGCAGAGACTGGAGACAGCCCAAGCTAGGCACATAATCCTGGCCAACCATAGGGTTATACAGAAGATACGGGGGGTATGCAAAACAAAGCAAAACAAACAAACAAACAAAAGGTGGAAAGGAAAAACTTGGATAGGACATAAAAATGGCCTGAACTTTGAAAATGGCCCTCATCCACTCACAGATCCATCAGCAGAGGACAGAAAGCTTTTTGGTTCCAGGGGCTTGAGCAAAACCCCCCTCAAGTCTGGCACTCCAAAATAAAGGCAGAGATTGTCATACTGGATTAAAAAACCAAGATCCACCTGTATGCTGTTTAGAAGAGGTAAACTACACAAAGATTCCAAGACACAAAAAGATTGAAAGTAAAATGATGGAAATAGACATCCAAAACAGTATCCGTAAGAGAGCTCAAGTAATTTTATTCATTTCAAGTAAAATAAAGTCAATTGTACATTAAAGGAGTATTTCATAATGAAAATACAGTCAATACATGAGGAATTAAAACAATTACAAATGTATATACCAAAAACAGAGTAAATAAAGTAAAAACTGACAGAATTGAAGTTGAAATAAATAATTCCACAATAACAGTTGAATATTTCAATACCCCCTCAATAACTGACAGAAAACCTAGATATGAAATCAACAAGGATGTTGATGGGTTGAAAACTATCAACCAATTCACTCTGGCATATACAGAACACTCTGACTGTAGACACACATTCCTTTCAAGTGTATATGGAACATTCCCTAGGAAAAACCATATGATAGGCCAGAAAACAAGTTCCAATGTATTTAAACAGATTAATTATATAAAGGATGTTTACTGACAACAATGAAATTAAATTAGAAATCAACAAAAAAAGAAATCTGGAAAATCCCATAATACTTGAAATTAAACAACACACTTTCAAATAACCCATGGGTTAAAGAAAAAATCACAAGGGATATTATAAAATATATGGGGCTGAGTGTAAATGAAAACACAACATATCAAAATGTGTGGGATGCAGAGAAAGTAGTGCTTAAATGGATATTTATAGCATTTAAATGCTTGTAATAGAAAAGAAGAAAGCTCTCAAGTCAATAACCTAGGTTCCACATTTAAAAAATAGAAAAAAAAAAACAATCTAGGTACAAAGCAAGTAGAAGAAAGAAAATTATAAAGATTAGAAGAGAAACCAATGAAATAGAAAACAGAAAAACAATAAAGAAAAATCAGTGAAACCCAGACTGGTTTTTCAAAAAATATTAATAAAATTGAGAAGTATTTACCTAGACCTATGGAAAAAAAAAATTCAAAGAAGACACACATTTCCAAAATCAGGAATGAAAAACATCATTGCTGATCCTACAGAGATTCAAAGGATTATAAAGAATTATTATGTATACAAGGAATACTACTTGGCAATGAGAAAGAATGAAATCTCGCCATTTGTAGCAACATGGATGGAACTGAGGGTATAATGCTAATTGAAATAAGTCAGGCAGAGAAAGACAGATACCATATGTTTTCACTCATATGTGGATCCTGAGAAACTTAACAGAAGACCATGGGGGAGAGGGAGGGGGAAAAAGTTACAGAGAGGGAGGGCAGATACAGAGTTACAGAGAGAAGGCAAACCATAAGAGACTCTTAAATACTGAGAACAGACTGAGGGTTGATGGGGGTGGGGGAGAGGGGAAAGTGGGTGATGGGCATCGAGGGGGGTACCTGTTGGGATGAACACTGGGTATTGTATGGAAACCAATTTGACAATAAATTATAGTTAATAAAAAAGAATTATTATGAACAAATTTGTGTGCACACACACACACACACACACACAACTAGATAAAATGGACAAATTCTTAGAAAGTCAAAAATTGGAGGACCTGGGTGTCTCAGTCAGTTAAGCACCTGACTCTTCACCTCAGCTCAGGTCTTGATCACAGAGTCATGAGTTCAGGCCTTGCATTGGGCTCCACATTGGTCATGGAGAAGAAAGAAAGAAAGAAAGAAAGAAAGAAAGAAAGAAAGAAAGAAAGAAAGAAAGAAAGAAAGAAAGAAAGAAAGAAAGAAAGAAAGGAAGGAAGGAAGGAAGGAAGGAAGGAAGGAAGGAAGGAAGGAAGGGAAAGAAAGAAAGAAGGAAGGAAGGAAGGAAGGAAGGAAGGAAGGAAGGAAGGAAAGAGAAAGGAAGAAAGAAGAGAGGAAAGAAAGAAAGGAGAGAGAGAGAAAGGAAGGAAGGAAGGAAAGAAAGAAAGAAAGAAAGAAAGAAAGAAAGAAAGAAAGAAAGAAAGAAAGAAGAGAGAAAGGAAGGAAAGAAAGAAAGAAAGAAAAGAAAGAAAGAAAGAAAGAAAGGGAAGAAAAGAAAGAAAAGGAAGGAAGGAAGGAAGGAAGGAAGGAAGGAAGGAAAGAAAGAAAGAAAGAAAGAAAGAAAGAAAGAAAGAAAGAAAGAAAAAGAAATTACCAATACTTATGAATAAATGAAAAATCTGAATTAGACCCTAAGAGGCAGAGAGATCAAATTAGTTTACAACTTCTTACAAAGAAAGCTGAGAACCTGATGGTTTCAAATATCAAAATAGATACAATATCAAATAATTAAAGAAGATACAGTATCAATCTTTCACAAAATTCTTCCAGAAAATTAAAGAGGGTAGTAAACTTTCCAACTCATTATTGCTTGTCCTGATATCAAAGGCAGACAAAGACATCCCAAAAAAAAAGAAAATCAGAGGCTCCTGGGTGGCTCAGTCGGTTGAGTGTCCGACTTTGGCTCAGGTCATGATCTCACGGTCCGTGAGTTTGAGCCCCATGTCTGGGTCTGTGCTGACAGCTTGGAGCCTGGAGCTTCTATGGATTCTCTCTCTCTCTGACCCTCCCCCATTCATGCTCTGTCTTTCTCTGTCTCAAAAATAAATAAACATTAAAAAATTTTTTTAAAGACAATCATAGACTGATATCTTTAATGTCCATAGATGCATTAATCTTTAACAAGATATTAACAAACTGAATCCAGCAACATATAAAAAGGACAGTACATCATGAGCAAGTGGGATTCACCCCCAGAATACAAGGCTGGCTTAACATTTGAAAGTAAATTAATATAAAACAATACGTTAATAGAATAAAGAACAAAATCCACATGGGCATCTAAATAGATGCAAAAAAAAAAAAAAGCATTTGATAAAATCTAACACCAATGTGTGATAAAAACTCTCAACAGATTAGGAATAGGAGGGTAAAGGGCATCTGGGGAAAACCCATAGCTAACATTTTACTTACTGGTGAAAAAGTGAATGTTTTTCCCCCCCAAATTAAAATCAATGCAGCAATGCCCAGTCTCATCACTTCTTTTCAACATTGTACTGGAGGTTTTAGCCAATAAAATAGGCAAAAACAAAACAATAACAACAAAAGGTAAAGTCATCCAGGTTGGAAAGGAAGAAGTAAAACTGTCTTTATTCTCAGAAGACAAGATTCTGTATGTTGAAAATGCCAAAGAATCCACATAAAATTAATAAGAATAAATATACAAGTTTACCAAGATTGCCTGACACAAGATCAATATAAAATAATTAATTATATTTTCATATGCTAGCAATAAAAAAATCCAAAAAATGTGATTAAGAAAACAATTCCGGGGCGCCTGGGTGGCGCAGTCGGTTAAGCGTCCGACTTCAGCCAGGTCACGATCTCGCGGTCCGTGAGTTCGAGCCCCGCGTCGGGCTCTGGGCTGATGGCTCAGAGCCTGGAGCCTGTTTCCGATTCTGTGTCTCCCTCTCTCTCTGCCCCTCCCCCGTTCATGCTCTGTCTCTCTCTGTCCCAAAAATAAATTAAAAAAACGTTGAAAAAAAAAAAAGAAAACAATTCCATTTACAGTAGTATCACAGAAGATAAAATACTAGGAAATAAATTAACAAAAGAAGTGCAATACTTGTATACTGAAAGCTGCAAAACACTTTTGAGGAAAATTAAAGATCTAAACAAATAGAGAGATATTCCATGCTCATGGATTTCAAGTCTCAATATTGTCAAGATGGAAATTCTCTTTAAATTGATCTATAAATCCAACATAATTCCTATCAAACTCCCAGTAAGCTTTTTTATAACAATTCACAAGCTGATTTTTAAAAATCTATATGGCAATGCAAAAGACCTAGAGTAGCCAAAACAATATTTTTTTAAAGAAGAACAAATTAAGGTCTTACATTACTTAATTTAAAACTTACTACTATAAAACCACACTAATGTAGACAGTGTGGTATTAGTACAAGGATAGGCATATAGAACAATGGCCCTGATTAAGTGTCCACAAATAAACCCTCGTGTTCACTACCAACTGATTTTCTATGAAGGTTCTAGACATTTCAATTCAATGATAAACATAAACATAAACATATGTTGCTGGTCCAATTGGGTGTCCACATGCCAAAAAAAGAGAATAACTTAGACTCTCATCTCAATAAAAAAACAACAAAATTGACCCATAATGGATCATAGACATAAATATAAAAGCTAAAATTATTAAACTTATGGGAAAAAAACTTCATAAATTTATATTGGGCTACACATGTTTACAAATGACACCAAAACAAGATTTATAAAAGAAAAATTTCATAAACTGGACTTCAAAATTTAAAACATTTGTGCTTCAGAAAATACCATTAAGAAAGTGAAAAGACAAGGGGCAGCAGGGTGGCTCAGTCAGGTAAGCGTCTGACTTCAGCTCAGGTCATATCTCACAGCTCATGAGTTCAAGCCCTGTGTCGGGCTCTGTGCTGACAGCTCAGAGCCTGGAACTTCCTTCGGATTCTGTGTCTCCCTCTCTCTCTCTGCCCCCCATCTCTCTCTCTCTCTCTCTCTCTCTCTCTCTCTCTCTCTCTCCCAAAAATAAATAAAAACATTAAAAAAATTTTTTTAATAAAAAGAAAAGAAAGTGAAAAGACAAGTCATAGACTGGGAGAAAATATCTGCAAATTATATATTTTGTAAAGAACTTATATCCAAATGGTATAAAGAATTTTCCAAACATGTTGATAAAAAAAGCAATAATCCTATATAAAATGGTCAAAATATTTCAATAGGTATTTCACCATAGAAATTACAGAAATGACTAATAAACTCATGAAAGATATTCAACATCATTAGTTATTAGGGAAATGCAAATTAAAACCACAGTGAGATATCACTACATACTCACTAGGATGACTATAATCAAAAAGGCAATAGCAAGTATAAGGACATAGAGAAACATAACCCTCATACGTTGCCAGTGGGAATTTTATATGATGCAGCCACTTTAGAAAACAGTCTGGCATTTTCCTAGGAAGTTAAACTTCCTACTTGACACAGCAATTCTACTCCTTTTTTTCTTAATTTAATTTATTTTTTTAAATTTACATTCAAGTTATCATGTAGTACAACAATGATTTTAGGAGTAGATTCTTTAATGCCTCTTACCCATTTAGCCGATCTGCCCTCCCACAACCCCTCCAATAACCCTCTGTTTTCCATATTTAAGAGTCTCTTATGTTTTGTTCCCCTCCCTGTTTTTATATTATTATTGCTTCCCTACACTTTGTTCATCTGTTTTGTATCTTAAAGTCCTCATATGAATTAAGTCATATGATATTTGTCTTTCTCTGACTAATTCCACTTAGCATAATACCCTCTAGTTGCATCCAGGTAGTTGCGAATGGCAGGATTTCATTCTTTTTTGAATGCCAAGTAATATTCCATTGTGTTTGTGTGTGTGTGTGTGTGTGTGTGTGTGTGTGTGTGTGTATACATACATATATATATATGTATGTATACACACACACATATGTATGTATATATACACACCACATCTTCTTTATCCATTCATCCATTGATGGATATTTGGGCTCTTTCCATACTTTGGCTATTGTTGATAGTGCTGCTATAAACATTTGGGTGCATGTGCCCCTTTGAAACAGCATCCCTGTATCCCTTGGATAAATACCTAGTAGTGCAATTGCTGGGTCGTAGGGTAGTTCTATTTTTAATTTTTTGGGGAACCTCCATACTGTTTTCCAGACTGCCTGCACCAGTTTGCATTCCCACCAGCAGTGCAAAAGACATCCTCTTTCTCCACATCCTCACTAACATCTGTTTCCTGAGTTGTTAATGTTAGCCATTGTGACAGGTGTGAGGTGGTATCTCACTGTGGTTTTGATTTGTATTTCCCTGATGATGAGTGATGTTGACCTTTTTTTCATGTGTCAGTTGGCCATCTGGATGTCTTCTTTGGAGAAGTGTCTATTCATGTCTTTTGCCCATTTCTCCACTGGATTATTTGTTTTTTGGGTGTTGAGTTTGATAAATTCTTTATAGATTTTGGATACTATTTGATATGTCATTTGCAAATATCTTCTCCCATTCCATCAGTTGCCTTTTAGTTATGCTGATTATTTCCTTCGCTGTGCAGAGGCTTTTTATTCTGATGAGGTCCCAATAGTTCATTTTTTCAGTTGTTTCCCTTGCCTCTGGAGACATGTTGAGTAAGAAGTTGCTGCGGCCAAGGTCAAAGAGGTTTTTGCCTGCTTTCTCCTCGAGGATTTTGATGGCTTCCTGTCTTACATTGAGGTCTTTCATCCATTTTGAGTTTATTTTTGTGTATGGTGTAAGAAAGTGGTCCAGGTTCATTGTTCTGCATGTCACTGTCCAGTTTTCCCAGCACCACTTGCTGAAGAGACTGCCTTTATATTCCATTGGATATTCTTTCCTGCTTTCTCAAAGATTAGTTGGCCATATGTTTGTGGGTCCATTTCTGGGTTCTCTATTCTGTTCCATTGATCTATGTGTCTGTTCTTGTGCCAGTACCATACTGTCTTGATGATTACAGCTTTATAATACAACTCTGAGAATACAAGTCTGAGAATCTGATGCCTTCTGCTTCGGTTTTCTTTTTCAAGATTGCTTTGGCTATTTGGGGTCTTTACTTGTTCCATACAAATTTAAGATTGTTTGTTCTAGCTCTGTGAAGAATGCTGTTGTTATTTTGATAGGGATTGCATTGAATATGTAGATTGCTTTGGGTAGTATTGACATTTTAACAATATTTGTTCTTCCTGTCCAGGAGCATGAAATCTTTTTCCATTTTTTGGTGTCTTCTTCAATGTCTTTCATAAGATATCTGTAGTTTTCAGTGTATAGGTTTTCCACCTCTTTGGTTAGATTTATTCCTAGGTATTTTTATGGTTTTTGGTGCAATTGCAAATGGGGTCGATTCCTTGATTTCTCTGTTGTTTCATTTTTGGTGTATAGGAATGCAACTGATTTCTGTGCATTGATTTTACATCCTGCAACTTTGCTGATTCATGGGTCAGTTCTAGCAGTTTTTGGTGGAATCTTTTGGGTTTTCCGTATAGAGTATCATGTCATCTGCAAAGAGTGAAAGTTTGACCTCCTCTTGGCCGATTTGGATGCCTTTTATTTCTTTGTGTTGTCTGATTACTGAGATTAAGACTTCCAATACTATGGGGGCGCCTGGGTGGTGCAGTCGGTTAAGCGTCCGACTTCAGCCAGGTCACGATCTCACGGTCCGTGAGTTTGAGCCCCGCGTCAGGCTCTGGGCTGATGGCTCAGAGCCTGGAGCCTGTTTCCGATTCTGTGTCTCCCTCTCTCTCTGCCCCTCCCCCGTTCATGCTCTGTCTCTCTCTGTCCCAAAAATAAATAAAAACGTTGAAAAAAAAATTAAAAAAAAAAAAAAGACTTCCAATACTATGTTGAATAACAGTGGCGAGAGTGGGCATCCCTGTCTTGTTCCTGACCTTAGGGGGAAAGTTCTCAGTTTTTCCCCATTGAGGATGATTTTAGCATTGGGTCTTTCATGTATGGTTTTTATGATCTCAAGGTATGATCTTTCTATCCCTACTTTCTTTCTTTTTTTTTAATTTTTTAAATTTTTTTTTCTATCCCTACTTTCTTGATGGTTGTTATCAAGAAAGGATGCTGTATTTTGACAAATGCTTTCTCTGCATCTATTGAGAAGATGATGTGGCTCTTGTCCTTTCTTTTATTGATGTGATGAATCACATTGATTGTTTTGTGAATATTGAACCAGACCTGCATTCCCAGGTATAAATCCACTTGGTCGTGGTGAGTAATTTTTTTAATGTATTGTTGGATCCAGTTGGCTAATATCTTGTTGAGGATTTTTGCATCCATGTTCATCAGGGAAATTGGTCTATAGTTCTCCTTTTTAGTGGGGTCTTTATCTGGTTTTGGAATCAAGGTAATGCTGGGCTCATAGAAACGGTTTGGAAGTTTTTCTTCCATTTCCATTTTTTGGAACAGCTTCAAGAGAATGGGTGTTAACTCTTCCTTAAATGTTTGGTAGAATTCCCCTGGAAAGCCATCTGACCCTGGACTCTTTTTGGGGGAGATTTTTGACTATGATTTCGATTTCTTTACTGGTTATGGGTCTGTTTGAATTTTCTATTTCTTCCTGATTCAGTTTTGGTAATTTATATGTTTCTAGGAATTTGTCCATTTCTTCCAGGTTGCCCATTTTATTGGCATATAATTGCTCATAATATTTTCTTATTATTGTTTTTATTTCTGCTGTGTTGCTTGTGATCTCTCCTCTTTCATTCTTGATTTTATTTATTTGGGTCCTTTCCATTTCTTTTTCTTTTTTTTTTTTTTCTCCAACTGGCTAGTGGTTTATCAATTCTGTTAATTTTTTCAAAGAACGAGCTTCTGGCCCCATTGATCTGTTCTACTGTTTTGTTTTTTGTTTTGGGTTTTTTTTTGTTTTGTTTTGTTTTGTTTTTTTTGGTTTCGATAGCATTGATTTCAGCTCTAATTTTTATTACTTCCTGTTTTCTGCTGGTTTTGGGTTTTACTTTCTGTTCTTTTTCCAGCTCTTTAAGGTGCAAGGTTAGGTTGTGTATCTGAGACCTTTCTTCTTTCTTTAAGAAGTCCTGGATTGCTATATACTTCCCTCTTATGACTGCCTTTGCTGCGTCCCAGAGGTTTTGGACTGTGGTGTTACCATTTTCATTGGCTTCCATGTTCTTTTTAATTTCCTCTTTAACTTCTTGGTGAGCCCATTCCTTCTTTAGTAGGATGTTCTTAATCTCCAAGTATTTGTTATCTTTCCAGATTTTTTCTTGTGGTTGATTTCGAGTTTCACATTGTTGTGCTTTGAAAATATGCACAGTATGATCTATATCTTTTGTACTTGTCAAGGGCTGATTTGTGTCCCAGTATGTGATCTGTTCTGAAGAACGTTCCATGTGCACTGGAGAAGAATGTATATTCTGCTGCTTTAGGATGAAATGTTCTGAATGTATCTGTTTAAGTCCATCTATTCCAGTGTGTCATTCAAAGCCATTGTTTCCTTGTTGATTTTCTGTTTAGATGATCTCTCCATTGCAGTAAGTGGGGTGTTGAAGTCCCTTACTACTATGGTACTATTATCAATGCGTTTCTTTATGTTTGGGATTAGTTGATTTATATATTGGGTGTTGCCACATTTGGAGCATAAATGTTTACAATTATTAGGTCTTCTTGATGGATAGACACCTTAATTATGACATAATGCCCTTCTTCATCTCCTGTTACAGTCTTTATTTTAAAGTCTAGATTGTCTGATATAAGTATGGCTACTCTGGCTTTCTTTTGTCGACCATTAGCATGATAGATCGTTCTCCATCCCCTTAACTTCCAATCTCAAGGTGTCTTTAGATCTAAAGTGGGTCTCTTGTAAAGAGTATATAGATGGATCTTGTTTTCTCATCCATTCTGTTACTCTATGTCTTTTGATTGGAGCATTTAGTCCATTGATGTTCAGAGTGAGTACTGAAACATGAATTTATTGCCATTCTGTTTCTTGTAGAGTTGGAGTTTCTGGTGGTGTTCTCTATTCCTTTCTAGAGTTTGTTACTTTTGGTCTTTTTTCCCCCCATCTTTTCTCCCTTCAGAGAGTCCCCCTTAAAATTTCTTGCAGGGCTGGTGTAGTGGTCACAAACTCCCTTAATATTTGTTTGTCAGGGAAACTTTTAATCTCTCCTTCTATTTTGAATGACAGCCTTGCTGGATATAGAATTCTTGGCTGCATATTTTTCTGATTCAGCACCTTGAATATATCCTGCCACTCCTTTCTGGACTGCCCAGTTTCTGTGGATAGGTGTGCTGCAAACCTGATCTGTCTTCCCTTGCAGATTAAGGACTGTTTTTCCCTTCCTGCTTTCATGATTCTTTCCTTGCCTGAGTATTTTGTGAATTTGACTATGATATGCCTTGTTGATGGTCGTTTTTTGTTGAATCTAATGGGAGTCCTCTGTGCTTCCTGGATTTTGATGTCTGTGTCTTTCCCTAGGTTAGGAAAGTTTTCCGCTATGATTTACTCACATAACCCTTCTACCCCTTTTTCTCTCCCTTCATGTTCTGGGACCCCCTATGATTCTGATGTTATTTCTTTTTAATGAGTCACTGATTTCTCTAATTCTTAAATTGTGCTCTTTTGCCTTAGTTTCCCTGTTCTGCTTCATTGTTCTCCATAAATTTGTCCTCTATATTGCTGATTCTCTGCTCTGCCTCATCCATCCTTGCACCATGGCAACCATTCGAGATTGCAGCTCAATTATAGCATTTTTTATTTCATCCTGACTAGCTTTTACTTCTCTTATCACTGCAGGGAGGGATTCTAATCTATTTTTGACCCCAGTTAGTATTCTTATTATCGTGATTCTGTATTCTGGTTCAGACATCTTGCTTGTATCTGTGTTGACGAAGTCCTGGCTGTGGTTTCTTCTTGCTCCTTCTTTTGGCATGAATTCCTTCATTTCATCATTTTGAGGGGAGAAAAGAAATTAATAAGGTAAAAAAATTTAAAATTAAAAAATTAAAAACAACACACACACACACACACACACACACACATGCAAATCAAATAAAGGATACTAGATCTCAGGTGTGTTTTGGTCTGGTTGTTGAAAGGAACTTGATAGATTAGAGAAAAGGGGGAAGAAAAAAAGGAAAATGTTGAAAATTTGGAAAAATGAATACAATGACATAGAATAAAATTAAATGATGGAAGTAAAATAGTATTTGAGAAATTTATAAAAAAGTGAAAAATACAGTAGAAAAAAATTAAATAAAAATATTTTTAATAATAATTGAAAATAAAAATAATGTTTTTCTCTTTCTGTATACAAGAAAAAGAAAAGAAACAAAAAAAGAGAAAAAAAAGAAAATTGACTAGGTGGACCAATAAATAGACCAAAATACGATTGAAATTACACCATTTTCACCTAGAAGTCAAACTGTGAAGCAATATATAGTCCATATACTAAGCAGGTGGAGAGACATACTGTTCCTGAAGAGCGAGGTTGGCCCAGTTGGGTGGGGGCTTAGTGTAACAACTCCATTCTCCACGAGATGGCGCTGCTTAGCTTACTGAGGTGGATTGTAATGGCGCTTGTAAATGTGTATGCCTATGCGCAGGAGGGGTGAAAATGGCATCACCCAGCTACCCAGTCTCTAGTATGCGATCTCTGTTCTCCCACATCAGCAACTGCACACCCATCCTTTGTCTCCAGCTTCCATCTACTCCCTGCTTCTACACTGTCCTTGACCAAGCCATCAGGTTGCCAGGCGGCACCTCCCTCCTGAGTTTCATCTCGGATGCAGCTGTGTTTCCCAACCCCTCACTTCTGAGGGACTGCAACTTTGTCCCACTCAGACTTTCTGGGAGAGGGCCTCACTGAGCAATGGCCAGGTGCCGGCCACACCCAGGAATGTTCACAGGACCATGCTGCTGCCAATGCCCAGAGACTGCAACTGGGTGCCAGTTGCACCCATCTCTGCCAGCTGGGCACCCATTTCTGAAATGTTCTCACAATCAGAACATTTTTTTCTCAGAAAATGTTCTCACAATCGTATAGCAGCAGTGTTTCAGGGATTATGGAAAATTGCAACACACATCTGGCCACCCTTATCAACCTGTCCCAGCACCAATGAATGTGATTGTTCTCTGGGGTCTGCTGGCACCTTTGCCTGTGGGGGTGCTGCAGAGCCTCTACCAAATGTCCTCCCAGCAGGGGAACTGCCTCTCCCCTTGTGGCCGAAGGACTGCCTGGACTTTGCTCCTGGGGATTCATCCCTCCCACCAGAGCACTGCCAGGTATCAAGCTGCAGAGTTTTATACTCTGTGCTCCCCATGTTTATAGAGTCTTAGTGGAATTTAAACTCTCTCCTTTCTCCCTTTTTAGTTCAGTCCCTGTGGCTCTCTCCACTTTTCCACTTTCTCTCCAGCTGCTTTTTGGGGGGGGGGTGCTTTTCCCGTACTCCCCCCCCACCCCCGCCACCCTGTCTCCATCCTCTCTCCACAAGCAAAAACAGCTCCCTGCCCTCTGCAGCTTCTCTCTCCCCCAGGTGACCTCTCCGTGCTGCGTACCTACTGAGTTCTATGGCTCAGGTTGTGCAGATTGTTGTGTTAATCCTCACATCAGTTTTCTAGGTGTGCAGAATGGTTTAGTGTTGCTCTGGCTGTATTTCATGGATGCAAGATGCAAAAAAAAACTTCCATGCTGTTCTGCCATCTTAACTCCTCCAAGCATTCTTTTACCTTGCAGTTCCACTCCTAGAACTTACCCAAGAGAAATGAAAACACATGTCTACACAAAGACATGTATGTAGATATTCAGAACAGTATCACTCACAACAGCCAAAAACTAAAAACAATCTAAATGTCTTAACTTGTGAATGGATAAACAAAATATTTTATGTGCACCCAATAGAATACTGTTCAGCAATAAAAAGGAAAAAAACTACTAATACATCCTGTCACACAGATGAACCTCAAAACACAATTCTAAAATAGAGTGAAAGAAGCCAGACAGAAAAGACTAATTATTATACGATTCCATTTGTATTAAATGTCCAGAAAAGGCACATTATAGAGACAGAAAGTAGATTAGTGGGTGCCTAATCAACCTAATTAACTGCAAATGGGTATAAGGGAACTTTGGGGGCTAATAGAAGTGTTCTAAAACTGGATTGTGGTGGCAGTCACTCAACTCCATAAATTTGTTAAAAATCATTGAGATGTGCCCTTAGAATGAGTGAGTTTAAACGCATATAGATTATGCCTCAATAAAGCTGTTTACAATCCTGAAAACATGAAATTCAACTGCTGTCCAGTTGGCTCTCCTTTGCTATGAATCATCTCTGCTGCTGAAGTTATGTTAGAATTTGGAATGATCATGTGAATTTAATTAATAGATCTCCAAGAAGATTGGTTTTATGTACCTAATGATATTTAAAGACATAAGCATTCAGTAAATTTTGTTGTCTGTTTACAGCCATCTCCTATTTGTTATGCTCTCTTCAGTGCAAGCTGCTGCCCTTCTCAGGGGGCATTACTACTCAATATAAGTAGTAATTAATTAAGAGCTCAGCTCCTACACTGGAAGCAAGCAGAAGGGCAAAGAAAGCCAAACAGATGTCCCCAAAATGAGTTTGGTTCTTCTAGCAAGTTTCCTAATTACCACTAATACACACATTTGCCATGGGTTGGAAATACCCACTTCCTGTTAAGAATAGCAGTAAAATAATCAGCCAGAGAAAGAAAACCCTTTCATTCTTATTTACTAACAGTTGAAACATGTAAACATAAAAATCAACTCAGGCATTGAATCAACTTGGATCATTATGACCAAGTGGGAAGGTGGTTTGGTTGACATTTAAAGAAGAATACGGGTTGGGGCATGTGGAAGGGAGACAGGTTTACCCTATCAGACATCAAGACTCATTTTGGAACACTAATAAATTAGCATTGTGATATATTAATAGACCAATGAAGCCAGAGAGCCAGAAACAGATGATATTCTATAATATAATTAAAAAGCAAAACCTTATACTACACTGAACTTAAAAATACCAAAACCTAAGAAAACAATTGAAAGCAGATTTCAGCAAACTTTTACACTTTCTAGGCCACATACATTTCTGTCCCTTCTTTTCTTTCTTCCCCTACTCCTTTTGCTCCTTCTTCAAACCTTTAAAAATGGACAATGGATGCATTAGTCACTTCACAGAAAACTACTCCAAATAACCAATTATCATATGAAAAAATGATCAAATGGAAATGTAAGCCCTAGCAAGATGTCATTTTGTCCACATTAGATGGATAGATGTTGAAAATACCATGATACATCCAGAATACTTACATACCACTGAAGTATAAACTGGTCAAAACTCTGGTGGAGGTACTAACTGATAGACCCACTTTGAAAAATAGTAGTAAATATGATAATAATAGGAACTAGAAATCCCACTCTTAGGTATTTACCACAGAGAAATTCTTACGTATGTATACCAGGAAAAAATACAACAATGTTTATAATAGCAATGTTTATAGAAGCAAGGACTTGAAACAAGCTAAATATCCAATGGTAGTACAAGGTATAGTGTTTATACAATGGAATACTATATAGCAGTGGAAAAAAAAGTCAATGAACCATAACTATGCTCATCAACATGGATGAACTGCACAAATACATAAGGTCAAAGGGAAACAGTTTTGAAAGAATACACAGAACATGTATTCTGTACAAAGTTTAAACACATTTAAAACTAAACAATATGTTTTTCAGGATTACATACATAATGGCAAATTGTAAAGAAAAGTAAAGAAACAAGCACTCAACTCAAGGAAGCAGTGGCATCTCATGGGAGGCAGGCAGATAAAATTTGGGAGGGACACACAAGTCCTTCAGAAATATCAACAATAGTTTCACTTGTGGGTGATGGGCATACAGGTATTGGTTTTGTTATTATTATGTATTTCTTACATGCAACATACAAATATTTATATCACATGTAAGTTTAAAATGAAAAATTATGTGACAGAAAGAAAAGTACAGTAAGATACCATTTATATAGATTCATAAAGCACAAAAAGCAAAGTATATTTTGTTCTAGATATACACACATGTGGTAAAAGCAGAAAAACACCCCCATAAGGATAATCACTAATATAATATATAAGTTTCTTTGGAAGAGGTTGGCAGAGTGGAGGGCTTTACTTGGGGAATGTTACAAAGAGATTTAAACTGTGATCTATAACTTTCTATTTAAAACATAAAAATAATTAAAGCTAAGATATAAGACAGGAAAATACTGACATTTTAAAGTCTGAGTGTTGAGTACTTCGGTGTTAGGTATAAGGTTGCCAGACTTAGCACAAATAAAAAAAGATGCCCAGTTAAATTGAATTTCAAATGAAAAACAAATGATTTTTAGTATAAATAATTTGGAAATAAACATGTCACATAGGGACAGTCTGTGTTTTATCTGGCAGACCTAGTTAGTTATATTAATCTCTGTATCTTAAATACCTTATAAGAAAAAAACATTTGGCCTATTCATGTATATTATGAAAAATCAGTCAGCAATTACATATTTAGTATGCAAAAAAATGAGAGGAAGAGATTACAAAGTACCTACAGCTTGTATCTTCAAGGCTCTGAACAGATCTATTTTCTCTGATTATTTAACTCTAAAAACTGATGTACTTATTTAAAAATCATAATTACCACTTATTATATGCTAAGATCTTGGCATGCATTGTCTCATTTGATCTCCATAACAACCTAGTCCTGGTACTGCTTTTCTTAGTCGTATAATAGTTTCTGGTACTTCACCAAGGCTTAGAAATTGGCCAAGTTCACTGAGCTAGTGACTGGTTCCAAAGCCATTGTTCCTTCTACCTGATGGCCACACACACACACACACACGCACGCACACACGCGCGTGCGCGCACACACACACACACACATACACACACACACACACACACACACACACACACACACACACACACACCAACAACAATCTTTTCTCAGTCCTTCATGGTCTCTCCCCCACTTTGTGTCTATATCACTTCTATATCACTTTGTGTCTGGTTCCTCCTTTGACAAGGAGCCCTTATTAGCCCTGTGTTTGTTATGTTTCTAGATCCAGACCACCCTCCTACTTAGATTACATACTTCTTTGCTCATCACTACCCAGCCCCAGCTCCAAATCTCTAACTGGTGTCTTCTGGGAAGAAGGCGCACATTACATATTTGTCAGTTGACTGGTCAGCATTTTTCCTAAAGGCATTCTGGAAGGCAGCAGTGGACTTGGCCACTTCCACCAGGCCTACTTTAAACACAAAGTTCCTTGGCTTCCAGTTGTCACATTAAAGTGCTCCAATTCCTTCTGGTCAGCACAGTGCATCACAGGGTCTGGAAACCCTCTATATTATACATCACACTGGGAAGCCCAGAGACAGTTTTCTTGGGAGTTTCCATATAAACAGCCCAAGTCCATGACTATTACTAATTTTTAAATTGCCCCAAAACAACCCCATTTTGTTGTTTAGAAGAGCAGGGAAGAATCCCTTCTGCCCCACAGAATAACAAAAGACCAGTTGGCTTCCTTTCAAATATGCTAATTGCCCAGCTTCCAAGTTTCAGCTCAAGGCCCATTTTTATGCCTGACAATAAGGTCTTGAATGGAAATGCTGACAACACTAACTGGTGAGAACAAACAGCTACTCCAAGAAGGGGGACGCGCAGGGAGGCAGTGAGCACCCATTCTAAGCTCCCACCCACCTACAGCACACTCCAGACTACACAGGCCCAGGACCAAACCTGATGTCTTCACTGGGGCTTGAGGAAATGTGATCCTGTCTCTTTGCTCAGTTTAAAAGTGGAACATTTTCCAGTTATGTTGGAGGGAGAGTTTGGACCCCTGCACTTGTGGGGGACCAATTCTGAAACTTGGGACAATCAGAATACAGGCATGGACCTGGGGTACAAGCCCCCAAGCACCCAGGTGCAGTTTCCCTGTTGTAAACTGCTCCCTCTGTTTGAAAGAGAGCATTTAAAACAAGAACCACGAGTAAACAGGCCTGGATGACCGAATGAATTTCACGAAGATGTGTTTCCTGTGTGGCACTGAGTAATCTGGGTCCCGGTCTGCATTTTAACAGCTCCATCTAGATAGCAGCCTTAAGGTTCTATGTCAATGGAGGCTACACCTCCAATTCTAACCAAAATGAGTGAAGAGTTAGTCCATGGCATCATCCCCTTTCATTTACACTCACCAGTGAGGTCAATAGTATTGTCTCCATTTTACAGATGAGGATCCTGAGCCTCAGAAAGGGTAAATCAGTTAAATAAGACCACACTGTTAATAGGTGATAGAATTGAAATTGAAAACCAAGAGTGCAAGGGACACCTGGGTTGAGCAACAAACTCTTGATTTTGACTAAGGTCATGATCTCACACACAGTTCATGGTGATGGAACCCCGCATCGGTGCCTGGTTGGGGTTCTCTCTCTTCCTCTCTCTCTGCCCCTCCCCTGTTTGTGTGCTTGCACACTTGTGCCCTCTCTCCCTCTCTCTCTCTGTCTCTCTGTCTCTCTCAAAATAAATAAATAAACATTTTAAACCCCCCCAAAAAACCAAGAGTGTGAGATATGATGGGATTCAGGACACGCTGCCCCAAAATATAGTGCCTTGACATATGGATACTTAAGTGGAAGGAATTTGAAGAAATGGCATATGCAAAGTCATGCTCACTTTCCCCTGGCCCTTCTCCCCTGAAACAGGCTATAAACCCTCTGTGAGAGGTGGCTTCTCTGTACTCAGAAGAAAGGAACATTCTCATGTCCAAAAACAAAGGGATGCCCAGAAGAATCCTAGCAAACAGGCCTTGCTAAATTCCCCATTTACAATACTTACCTCATACTCCTTGACCTATCATATTTCTACATGAACACCCACTATTCATCACACCTAGTATAAAAATACTCAGGCCTGTTTCTTCATGGCTTCATTTCCTTATGAAGGCCCCCAAGTCATGTAAAATCTATATTAAATATATGTGTGTTCTTTTCTCCTGTTAATTTGCCAGTTTGATTTTTAGACCCAGCCAGAGACCCTAGGAGAGTTGAGGAAAATTTTTCTTCCCCTACAGATGCTACATTGTCCTACCCTTGCTACTCAAAGAGTGGTCCATGGACCAGCAGCATTTGGCATCAGCTGGGAGCTTGTTAGAAATGAAGTCTGATAATTTGCCTTTTAACAAGATCTCCTGGGCTTCACATGTTAAAGTTTGAGAAATGCTGACTCACATCCCAGCCCTTCTCAAATGACCCTGCTCCACAACAGAAAAAACTGAGCATGGAACCGTGAAGATCTTGGAAGAGAAAACTGGGTGTGACATAAATGTCCTAAGGAGAGTGGAGTGCTAGGTGGAAGGAAATGAAGCATTCAGGATAGCAGTTATGTTATGTCTCAGAGGACTGCCTTGGATGCAGCACAGAGAAAAATAAAGTGATAGTCTCTAGATTTAGGTATCTTTACCTCCTGGGTCTGCCATTTACTAGCTACAAAACCTTGAGAAAGTTGTTAAATCCTGAGTCTCAGCTTATCTCCAAATGAGGATAATGCTACATCTTAGGTTGTTCTGATTTTTAGTGGTGTGTGTGTGCGCGCGTGCGTGTGTGTGTGTGTGTCTGTGTGTGTGAATATATATAACATGCCTAGAATGTCATAGGTCATCAATATGGGTTCATTTTAAATACTAATATCCACATTAAATATTATGCCATCCAGAGTCTGAGGGTACGTGAAAAAAGAATTTTCTTGCAAACAACAGAAACCAGTTCAGAACTCTGGCCAGTTCAAGGGATTCATTACCAAATATTATGCAGTTTACAAAAAATCACTGTAAGTAGCTGATTCAAGCGGGAGCTTCCAGAAACAATTCCCAGGCTCAGAAGCATACTTGTGCGGCACTGCAGAAAGCCTTCCTAAGGATCTCACTGCCTCCACGGCAGTCCAGCACTGGTGAAATGACTGCCTTACCTTCTGCCCTCTCCCTCTCGGTTCAGGTCCAAACTGAGTCCCATACTTTGGTATATCTCATTGGTGGAGCCTAGATCACAACCAAAACCCTGTTGGTAAGGAAACCTGGGAAGTGTAGTTGCTAGCTTTCCAGTGGCTGCAGAGTAAGGAGGCACTCCAGAAGGGGCTTAGAATGGATGACAGGGGACAGCCCATACTATCCACAACAAGTGGAGATTGCAAGTCCTAAATAGGACAATCTGTTCTAGGGGTCAGGGCCTTATCTGGAGGCTGTATGGGATGGGGGTAAGGATAGATCACCAAGTATGAATAACTAGAAAGCAGGATGTCAAAAGGAGCTACAGAGAAGCTGATAGGTAAATTCATTTCAGGCACTGTATTGAACTTGCACATGCACAGAGTTCAGGGATCTCTGCCAGCAGGACCTACTGGGGTGACATTAGTAGGCAGACTTTCTCTTTGTGCTCATGCCTGCTTACTCATTCTCTGGCACCCTGCCTGGAGCCCACATTCTACCCGAGGACCCCAAACCCCACTCTGGTGCCCAACCTGGCTCGGCCTGATCAGGATTAATTCATAAGAACATGTAAAGTGGAGGCTAAGGGCTTGATGAATTATGTAGTCACAAGGATGTGTCTGAACTTCATTGGAGCTTTCCAGTACCAAGTTTCCAGGCCATGGGAGTGTGCAAGCAGAGGGTAGACACTTACTAGTCATGGCTGCTGAGAGATTCAGGCGTGTGAAGTGCTGGGCCAAATGGCCTGTAGGGCCTTTTCTTACTCTGAAGTTCAAGACTCTCTTGAGGCACAAGGTCTTACAACCCTGGAAGTGGCTATAATAAGGAGGAAGCATGGCAGACCAATAGGGAAGATTTGGAGTCAGGGCTCTCTACAATGTGCAAATCACTGTCAGAGCAGTGTCTACCTCCCTAGTTTACTGAAGCACCTGACCAAGGGGCTTCTTAGAAGCAGGGGCAGTGCCCCATCCCTCTGTTAGACAATTAATTGCATTGTTCTGTATGTTATTTACTTGAAGCAGTCAGTGCTCTCCCTTCTGAAAGGAGCCTGGCTTAGGCACTGAAAGGATTAGAGGAATAACTACTTTTACAAACCCACAAGAGGTGACCTATAAATAGATTCTTTCCATAATATTGTGAATATATGTGAACCAGATCTGTTTGAAAATCCTAAAAAACAAAACAACAAAATGTGTTGTGTGCAGCAGACAGGATTATGGTTAAGTTTCTTTTCTTCTTTTATTTGGATTTCTGCAAGTATTTTTATAAAGTTCCTTTGTAGACTTCAGAAAAAGAAATCATTTCTCTGGACTTAAAGGGTAGATCATGAATCACTATATAAGGAAGAAGCAGACATGTTTCTAAGTTTGTCTCATTTTGTCTTTGGCTTGCTAAAGGCCATCAGTGAGACTGAAGGCTCTGGGCCTCTGTAGTTCCAAATCCAAGTTGATAGGGCCTCAGACTCTGTAGTTTGCCCTCTGTGTGTGGTCTCTGTTTTGTTTGGTTTGGTTTGATGTGCCCAGGTGAGCAGGCTGGTTTGAGGTGTTGGTATCCATACAGCAGCAGAGGGGACAAAAGGCTCTGGGGCCACTTCCTTTCCTACACAAGCAAAAGTGTTCTTTCACAATCCATAGGATCTGGGTCTGACTTCTAGATAAAGATGGCAGACTCAACACCTGCCTCTGACTTTGATCTCTCCTGAAACCTACTAAACTATAATAAAGAAAGTGAACAGGACAGGAGGTAATGAGGTTTGGAAGCTGGAAAGCAGATGAGAGCCAAATCTGGCAGTGCAGAAAGCTGAGATCTACACAGTTTACACTGCACCACCGTCAAAGAGCTCAGGGCATGGCTGCAGCAGGCACTTCTGCAAGTAACCAACCACTCCATACCACAACTGCCTCTCCCCCACCCTGTCAGGAGACTGGAGAGTTAGTCTATGGAGAGAGCTCATGGGCCGTCTCAGAACTAGGAATAGTGGGTACAATTGAGAACAGCACTCTGTACGAAAACGATGGGAGAATGACATGTGTTGTGCCTACTGGCAGCTGTGGTGGGCAGCCCTCTTTTCTCATGCGGCTCCCAGAGCACAGGCAAGCAGGTCTTCACCCTCTGTGGAGGATGCTGGAAGCTTCTCCTCAGGGGTGTCAGATGGCCCAAGAGGAGAAACCTGAAGGTACTGACATCAGGGGTTTCCCAACTCATGGCCCAGGCTGGTCACCCCCTGAGCAGCTAATAGTCCCCAATCCCTGTGCAAAACATTCAGTCAGCCTTTTGCTCCCTTAGTCATCTTCTTCACTCCCTTCCCTTCTCTAATAAGCTGGGACCTGTGTGTCTTTTTGCCTTCTCCTGGGCTCCAGACCCATCCCCTTTGGCCTTCCCAGGAATGTTATCTTGGTCCTCTTCCTGTCAGATAATAGATCCTTCTAACTAGCACTGAAACCCTCTCAGGTCTCCTCCATCTCACAGAACCCCTCCTTCAGTCGCACATCATCTCCATTCCTAAAGGCCACCTCTTCTGCCCCTCACAGCCAAACTTTCTCACATTCCACTGATTTCCCAATCCACTCGAGACTGTTTTATATCTCACAACCTTTTCAAGGAAGGACATGGTCAGTCCTCTCCTTGACTTGACAACAGTATTCACTAATGTTGACCACCATCTTCTTGAAATACTCTCTCCCACTGATTTCCATGGCACCCTGTTCTGATTTCTCTCCTACTTCACTGACTTCTCAGCTTCCTTTGCTACCTCGCCCTCTCCTACTCAACCTATAAATAGTGTTCTTCAGGGTTCAATCCTAGGCTTTCTATTTTTCTCACTCTGCATTCTCTCTTTAGCTGATCCCATTCAGTTGTTCTTGAACATGTATCTTGAGCTCAGACCGCTCCTTAAGTCCAATTTCATCTTTGGAGGCAGTGTAGATATCTCCAAATTAACTGTCCACGCTGAATTTGCCATTTCTCTCCCAAACTTGCTTCTCTTCCAAAGCCCTCCTCATTAATGGCCAACATCTGTAGATGTTGTTCGTGTTGAACACCTGGAGTCATGTTTGACATCCTCTTCTCCTGTTCAAACCTTTACTAAGTTCTGTTGATTCTACCTCCAAAATGTACCACAAATCCACCTCTTTCTCTCCATCTTCACAACCACCACCAGAGTCCAGGCCTCTATCATCTCTTGCTTCCAGACTACTTGCCCCACATTCATTCTTGCCCTCCAGTATCACTCCTCTGCTTCAGAACTTCCAGTGGTTTTCCACTGTTTTTAGGATAGAACAAAATCCTTCACTTGGCTTCCAAGGCTCACGCTAATCCAGTCTCTCCTCCTCCTGCTTCCACTTTTGTCTTTCTAGCCACAGGGTTATTCCTTCACTTCCTGCCCCTGGGCTTTTGCACTTGTTACTCCCTTTACTCATGGTATCCTTCCTTCTCCGCCCGCCCTCCTCAGTGTTATGGACTGAATGTTTGTATCTTCCCAAAATTTATTTGTTAAAGCCCCAACCCCCTAATGTGACTGAATTTGGAGACAAGGCCTTTATGGAGGTAAGTAAGGTTAAATGAGGTAATAAGAGCGGGGCCCTAATCCAGTAGAATTCGTATCTGTATAAAAAGAAACTCCAGAGAGCTCTCCCTGCCCCAACCCCCCACCATGTGACAGAGCAAGAAGATAGCCAGCCGGAAAGGATCCTTGCCAGAAACTGACTCAGCTGACACTTTGATCCTGACTTCCCAGCTTCCAGAACTGTGAGAAATCAATTTCTGGTATTTAAGCTACCCAGTCCATAAGTATTTTGTTATGGCAGCTCTAACTGGCTAATCACACTCAACTAACTTATACCATTTAAGTCTCCATTTAAACCACATTAAAAAAAATCTCTGAATCCCCATTCCCACACCACATTCCCATTTAAAGAGGACTTTTTTTAATTTAAAGAATTTATTGCAATATAATTATTTCTCCTACATTCTTTTTTTAATTTTTATTTTAACTTGTTTTATTTTATTAAATTTACATCCAAATTAGTTAGCATATAGTACAACAATGATTTCATGAGTAGATTCCTTAGTGCCCCTTACCCATTTAGCCCATCCCCCCTCCCACAGCCCCTCCTGTAACCTTCAGTTTGTTCTCCATATTTATGAGTCTCTTCTGTTTTGTCCCCCTCCCTGTTTTTATATTATTTTTATTTCCCTTCCCTTATGTTCATCTGCTTTGTCTCTTAAAGTCCTCATATGAGTGAAGTCATATGATATTTGTCTTTCTCTGACTGACTAATTTCACTTAGCATAATACCCTCCAGTTCCATCCACGTAGTTGCAAATGGCAAGATTTCATTCTTTTTGATTGCCGAGTAATACTCCATTGTATATGTATACCACATCTTCTTTAGCCATTCATCCATTGGATGGACATTTGGCCTCTTTCCATATAAAGAGGACTTTTGATATTCAACCTCATAGCAGTCGGGTTCTCCTTTGTAGCATTTGTCACTATAGCATTAATTTATTGCACAAGTGTTGCCTTCTCCACTAGACTATGCTTGATAGAGGTAGAGACAGTGGTCTGTGTTGTTCAGTGATATAACCCCTGTATCTAGCACAGGGTCCAGAACATAGTAGGTGCTTAGCAAAAATCTTAATGGGTGATCTTTACAGTTATCCCTGAATTTGAGGAAATCTTGAACAACTTAAAAAAATTTTTATTTTTAACTCCAAAATCTTATAGGAGAAAGGAAACAAATCTTATATTCTATATGACTCTTTTTAATTTGCAATGCCTAACTTGTCAGAGCTCAAATATACATTTTCATGTTGCAGTAATCAGTGCTGCTTTATACTCTGCCTTTTTTACTGCAGTGGAAAGGATGCCAGGAAAATCTCCCTTCTGGGACCTGGGCATTCAGTCAAATGCTGCCTTATCACATGGCTTCTTCCCTTTGATCACCAGACTATTCCTTAAAGTAGTTCAAGCCTGTAGGCCCTAAGTTACACACAAAATAGTGTAACGTGTAATTGTGTGGTAGTTTGAATATAGGTTGAAATACTAGATCAGAAGGAAAAGTCTATGATTGTTAGTGATGCAATCCAAGCAGGCAATAGTTCATTTGTACATGTGTGGGCTAGCCCCTGAGTGCCCAGCCTGTCTCCATTAGAACCACAACTACACCCAGTTAGTCCCACAGAGGAAGCAGCTCTCAGGTCTTCCCGGCCTGGGCTGTTTCTATACAATGTTTAACAGCTGCTGGTGGAATTGTTCCCTGCCATGGACTAAATATCGTGTCCCTTCAAAACTCATATATTGTCGTCTAATTCCCACTGCAGTGGTATTTGGAGGTAGGGTATTTGGAAGGTAATTAGGTTTATGAGGCCATGAAAATGCCCCTCAACCCCTGTTGGGATTAGTGCCCTTATAAGAAGAGACCAGAGCCCCTTCCTCTCTGCTCTGTGAGGACGCAGCAGGTAAATGGCTGTCTGGAAGCCAGGAAGAGAGCCCTGACCAGGAACTGAATCTGCCAGCACCTTTTTTGGACTTCCAAGTCTCCACAACTGTGAGAAATAAAAGTCTCTTGTTGAGGCTGCAGTCTGTGGTAGTCTGTGGTAGTTTGTTCTAGCAGACCAAGGTGACTAAGGCCTCCTCCAATATCGTCTCCCTGTAAGTCTGCACTATATTCTGCATCAAGGGACTGTCCACTTCCTCCCAGGGAAGGTTGCTTTTGAATTTACTGTTGTTTAACTCCTGTCTGATGATACTCTGCTGTCTGTAGAAGAGCTCGCTCAGAGGAAAAGCCTGCTCTTAGTGTCACTCTCCAAACCAGAAAATTAGTCTTTAACTAGAGAAATGTCATTATCGTGACTTCACATGCACAGATACAGACAGAGGTCACACTTTCCACCATTTTTCATGCCCAGTTATTATATGGATATACTGAGTCCTTCCCTATTGTTGAGCCCTCTAGTTGTTTCCAACTTTTTCACTACTACAAATAGCAATGATCAAAACATTTTTGTACTGCTTGCTTTTTTTCTAACTTTTAGATTTTTCCTCACAGTTTCCTGGTTAAAGCGTAGGAGTTATTTTATAGCTCTTACATAAATCCTATTCCTTCATAAAAGCCACAATATATGCAGGGTACCAGCAATGTGCAAATGAGCCTCCTCGCTCACATGCCAGCCCATACTAGGTCTTGCCATTTCTCCTTTTAACTAATTTTATAGATACATTTTAACTAGTTTCATAGATACATAATGAGCCCTTAGACTTATTTTACTATTCATTTCTTTCTGTGAGAGTTCTATATGTGTGGTGAACAAAATGCTAACACTCTGAAAATCAGTTATCATTTGCCAACAATCAGAATCTCTGCTTGATGACCCATAGTTTCAGCTCTGCCATAGCACTTTCCTCATTCACAAATCCACAAGGTATTGTTAATATCAGTGATACTTCAGGGGACTTAATGGGGACAAACGGTGGAAGAAAAAGCAAACAAATGAACAAATAAGCAAGGAAGCATTTCCTCTTGCAACATGGGCCTCCTCAAAGTCACTGTGTTCGTGGAAGGCCATCTAGTGGACCCACAAGGGAAAAATGCACAGTGGTGTGGAAAGGAGGCCATTTTCCCAGGCACACACAAACGGGTTGGGCAGGGCTTTCAGGACGAATTCTGGCTCAGAGTCCGGCTTCCTCACAGAAGGAAGAGCTGTAGATTTCCCCAACTCCCATCAGCTACTATATACCATTATTTCACATTTCTTGGGGAGATGATGGACTGGCTGGCCTCTTCCTGATGGGGGTGTGTGGAAACCAGAAGGGAATAAAAAACAGTTGTTATATCTACTAAACTATACAAAGTTGGGGACTCAGTTAAAGAAGTGAATTTCTAGTGTGCACACGCATGCAAACCATGTGTGCACTTTATGATTCCCATAAAGTAAGGTGCCAACATTAGAGGTGTCTATTTGTTCACCAAATATTAGTTGAGTTCCCAGTATATGAACAATGCTATCCTCATTCTACAGATGGCTCTAGTTGAGACTGGGACGGAGAGTCTAAAGGAAGGGAAAAGACTTAGCTGTGAAAATTAGTTAAGGTAGAAGACAATGAGACTTAAAGAGCATGAGGTCACTCTGCAATAGAAGAATCAGAGAACCTTCCATGGAGGAGGTGGAACTCTTTTTCTCAGGTTTGTTTTCTATTTCACCTAAATAAAATAATACATGCTTCTAAAAATTGAAAACAAAACAAAACAAAACCAAAAGTGAACCATCTTCTCATTACCCACATGCTCCCATTCTTGACAGGGAACTGCTGTTTATTAGAGTTTGTTTTGTATAATTCTGGGAGATAGATTTTAACCCAGGACTTAAAGGATGAAAAGGTCCAGTGGAAGGGAACAGGATAGGAATAAATATGGTAGAGGATGCTCTAGTACATGAAGGGTTAACTGGAAATGGGCACCTAACCCTGTTGTCATTGTGATATTTTAATTTTCTGATGGTCTCAGGTCCCCTGAGTTTCTGGTAGTACTCATAATTTATAAAAAAAAAAAAAAGAAAAGAAAAGAAAAGAAAAAAAGGAACTAGTTAATTAATTCCAGATACCTGGCTTCTTTCAAACTCCCCAGATTTTTTTTTTCTTCTTTGGTTTGACCACGAAGTGAACCCGAGAGTATGAATCATAAGCCTTCACTTCATGAATGTTCTATTCCAAGACCTTTGACTTTTCAGAACTTTTTATATTGCATTCAAATCCTCAGGCAACATAATATTTCCCTGCTCTTGCTGGCCCTTGAAAATTTGCATTGTTGTCTAAGATTGGGGGACATTTGCTACATAGCAGCAGATACTTAACTCCCAATGCAGTAACTAGCAATCTCGTTCTTTGTAGACCTCCCAGACTAGTTTATGTGATTTTCTTCTGGATAAACTGCACTTAGCTCTGAGAGTACTTAACAATCTATGTTGTAAATTGCTATTAATTATTTGGCTCTATACAGACCATAATACTCATGAAGCCTGTCTACTCACTGTGGTAGGCTCCGTGCCTACGATCTCAAATATTTGCAGAATGACCAATGTTCCACAAGAAATTCTCTCTTCTAGGAGTGGCCCCAGAGTAAATGCATTAGCTGCTAGACACGTGTGATAAAATGATAACTCACCAACAGCTAAGCACTGCTTCCCACACAGGAAGTCTGAGTTATGCCTCCTTTGTGGATATCCCAAGTCACTCATTTTTGAGGAGAGTTAGAACTTTCCGGGATCAAACTGCAAATTGCATGACACACATTCTTCCTGACCCTTTTCCTGCCACTACTTCCCCAGTCAGCACTGACTGACAGTCAGCATTTGCCACAAAATCATCATTAGCATATCTCCTGGATGGTGTCACTGCATGGCCTGTGCTCACCTTCTCTACCCCTGGGACCTTCAGAGAGAAATGGCCTGCTGCACAATGTGTCAAGCCCAACCACAGACAAGGGTTCCAGCTTCAGTGTCTACCCAGACCCCCTTGCCACTTGACCTCTTGACCCACGTTTCCTGTTTCTCTTTTCCATATCTCTTTAGGCCCTTGATGTGCTCCTCAGCCTCCCCATACCTGCCTCAGATCCTCTGTGTTAGTCAGGAGAGGCGAGGCACTTGTTATAGTAACTATCACTCTAAAAATATTAGTGACTTAATAACAATAAGAGTTTATTTTCTGCTCTGTCTGCTATGGGTTGGTGGAATATTTCTGCTCACTATAATCATTTAGGGACCCAGGTTGATAGAGGTTCCTTCTCCACACAAAATTCAATGATCACTGTGCTGTGAAAAAGGCAACATGGTGAATTACAAGCTCCCAAAGCTTCTGCTCATATTTCATTGGCCAAAGCAAGTCACATGGCCATGCCTAATTTCAGTAGGTACAGAGAAGTACAATCCTACCACGCACCAGCAGGAGACAACTGGAGTATCTGCACATGACTTTAGTGACTACCAGACTCTCCTTTTATTGACAATGTGATTGGACTTGTTTGACAGCCATGCTGACCTTGGCCGTCCTGCCTATTCCACAGCTCTGCTTGCTCCTTCCGTTTTAATCCACCACAGTCGCAGGGGGAAATTTCTGGCTGAGGAAACTGGACCACTACTTCCTGCCAGAGGAAGGAATTGATCATCATTCATGTGAGATCAGAGTCTCAGTATTAAACAAAATTCCCAGAGAGTTTCCAAACACCTTCTTAACCAGTAGCTTGTATTCAGCCAGCCAAGTAAGCTCCACAAACATTTCTTGAACTCATACTATGTGCCAAGGACCCTGGGAGGTGCTGGGGTTACACCCATCCACCACACGCAGTCACTACTATGAAAGAACAAACACACAGGCTAACAGGTTAAAAAATATCCAAAACAAGCCTTGCCTCCTTTACTATCCCAGAGCTTCAGAAGTAGTGATGGGGCCAGAAGAAGGATAGCTGATTCAACTCAGCATCAGGTGGGTCAGCCATGCTCAGGCACAAAACTGCCAATAGTGGAGGGGGGTTGGCCCACTCTCTTTGCTTCCACAGAGAAGTCATGTCACGAAATCATGGGACTGCCCACCCTGAGGCAGGACTCATAGGAAAAAAAGAAAAAAAAAAAAACACAACAGCATGTTAAGGCTTTTCTACAAGTTGCCAGTTCATGACATGGCAAGTGGACTTGGCCTGGGTTCGAGTCTCAGCTTCTATATTCACAAGTGAGCCAACTCTCCGGGGCTGCTTCCTATCCATAAAATGAAGATTTTGTGAAGATTACATGAGATAATATATACACAGCACTTACCAGTCTCCCGAATGTGGGAGAGAGCCCGAAATGGTATTCTCTGCTAATGTTATCTGAAGCTTGCCCAAGCACCTGCAGTGGGTACAGTGTATTTGATCAGTTTTTAATCACTCTCCTTCTTTTGCAACAAACTGTGTTTCAGTAATAATCAGGAAATGGAATAAGTCATAATAATGACCATTAAAAAATGCAGTAAAATTTTCTTTTGATTAAGCTTTCTATATATAATCATGACAGTAAAACATAAATATCCAGCACAAAAAAGGAAGTACATTTTTGGTACAACAAAGGAAGGAAACAATGGATTAGTGTTTTTTAATTACAATAACTTTTTTTAATATAGAGGAGAAAGATATATACTTAAAAATTGGTTCATCATGGTAATGGATGATAGTACAATTCCATAACAACTGATAAATGTAAGGTAAAAAAATAAATTTGAATTTTAAATACATTTTCAAATATTACTCAAATTTAATCATGCATTTTGTGTATGGTAAATTTGCACATGACAAAAATATTATGTTTTGCAGTTGGCATAGTTTCAAAGTTTTAAATTTTAAAAATGAAAACTCCAAGTCATCATATAGAAAGTGAGACTAGAAATAACTCACATTCTGTTTCTTCATCTTTGCAATCATTCTGCTATCATTGTTTATTTCAAATCTACTGTTTAAATGCGGGAATATGTAGTTCTACAGAGGATTAGACATGAACTTGAAGTGAACTCACTCAAAGGGAACACAGGCCGGTTTGCTCTCAAAAGGAAGGGGTGTAGCTAAGCCCAGGCTAATCCACGGCCAATTGTATAATTGGAAGTTCTCTGAAATAATGTTTCCATGGTACATAAAGTTTAGTAAGGACTGCAGTGGGCAGCATTCTAAGATGGCCCCCAAATTGCAACGCCTGGGGACCAGGCATTTTCTCCTGTTATTCAGTTAAACACGAATCTAGGCCCTGTGTTGAGGGACTTTACAGAGGTAGTTAAGGTCTCACCTCAGTTGATCTTTTAGGGAGATTATCCAGGTGGCTTGCCCTAATCACATGAGCCCTTTAAATCTGGTTGTGGAAGTCAGAGACATAAGGAATCTGAGATGTGAAACAGGAGAAATTTTGGATGCATTGTTGTGGGCTTGAGGATGGAGGGGGCCACATGGCAAGGAATGTGAGTGGCCTTAGGAGCCAAAGCCTCAGACTGGCTGACAGCTTGACTTCCATTCCAGGACCTGGAGCAGAATAGCAGCTCAGCCACACTGTGCCACTCCTACACAGCTGTGAACTCATAAGTGGGGACTGGGTTTTTTGTTTGTTTTTTAGCTTTATTGAGATATAATTGACCAGTAAAATTGTATATATTTACGATGTTGAGACAACTTAATTTTTGTTTTTTTGTTTTGTTTTGTTTTGTTTTTTAGAGCAGGGGATAGGGGCAGAGGGAAGGAGAGAGAGAGGATCTTAAGCAGACTCCATGTTCAGTGCGCAGCCCAGTTCAGGGCTTGATCCCATTACCTTGGGATCATGACCTGAACTGAAACCCAGAGTCAGATGCTTAATTGATTGGGCCATCCAGGAGCCCCTTGATGTTTTGATACTTGTATACACTGTCATATGATCACCACAAGCTAATTAACACATCCATTACCTCACATAGTTACTTTTTTGTGTGTGATGAGAACACTTAAGATGTACCCACTTGGCCAAATTCAAATCTGCAATACAATATTTTTAACTGTAGTCACAGTGCTGTGACATTAGATCTCCAGAACTTACTCATTCTGAGTAACTGAAACTCTGTACCCTTTGACCAACATCTCCCCATTTCTTCCATCCTCCAACCCCTGGCAACCACCATTCTACTCTGTGCTTCTGAGTTTGACTAGTTTAGATTCTATGTTTATGTGAGTTCATGCACTATTTGTCTTTTTGTGTATGGCTTCTTTCACTTAGCATAATGTCCATGCTGTTGATAATGCCCATGGATCATCCATTTTGTCATAGATGGCAAGATTTCCTTCTTTTCAATGGCTGAATAATATTCTGGAGTGTGTGTGTGTGTGTGTGTGTGTGTGTGTGTGTGTGTGTGTGTCTGTCCGTCCGTCCGTCTCACATTTTCTCTATCCATTCATCCATCAAAAAATCTTAGGTTGTTCCCTATCTTGGCTATTGTGAATAGTGCTTCAGTGAACACAGGAGTGCAAATGTGTCTTCCGGATATTGATTTCATTTCCTTTGTACATATGCCAAGAAGTGAATGCTGTTTTAAACCAGTAAGTTTGTGGCAATTTCTTATGCAGCTATAGAAAAACTAACATAATGGATTAGTAATACACATATTCTAACGTTTACATAAGTATTATTAAAAATCTATAGTAACTGCACCAATTATTTAGAACTTAAGGGGTGCCTGGGTGGCTCAGTTGGTTAGGTGTCCGGCTTTGGCTCAGGTCATGATCTCACAGTTTGTGAGTTCGAGCCCTGCATCAGGCTCTGTGGTGACAGTTCAGAATCTGGAGCCTGCTTCAGATTCTGTGTCTCTCTCTCTCTCTGCCCCTCCCCCACTCACACTGTGTCTCTCACTCTCTCTCTCAAAAATAAATAAACATTAAAAAAAATTTAAAAATAAGAACTTAAACCAAAAAATATTTTTCGAGTGAGGACTTCTTTATCAATGACTTTAGAAATGCTAGAGCACAGTGATTCTATAAAGCAGACTGACTTTTCATTGGTTTTATTATTATTTTAGAATTCTTTACCAATGGAGCTTCCCCTTACAGTCTGCATCTGAGGTGGCTGCTCTGCTTTTGGTAAGCCACTGAGGACTTGGAACCCCAAAAGAGGAAGAACCTTCTAGATCAAGCAGCTTTGTAGCAGTAGAACAATAATCCAACCTCAGGCCCCTTGACTCCCAGTCCTGCCCCTTATTAAATTCTGGCTGCAGGTGTGCTGGGCAGAGTTCTGCCAAGTCTACTGTAAGTTTTCTGGTAAAATTCTTAGTAAAGTAACCAGTTAAGATTCATCAATAATCACTAGCAGAAGAATGCAAAGTGTTGTCCAAGATGAATACCTCATTGATTTAATATTTATTTAATTGATTTATTAAATTGATTTAATACTTATACCAAACAGGGCTGCTTAGGTTGCCATCTGTCTTAGTCTGCTCAGGCAAGTTTCCATGGGTGCAAGTGGGGAGGGGATTTCTTGTCACCCAATGAGTCCCAAGATTATACTTGTGGGAGATGGAATGGGGAATGAAGAGAGGACACCAGAGGGATGTAGAAAAGGAACACCAGGGTTCTGCCTCAGTGACCTCACAAGTTTGCCAAGAGCATGTCCCAATTGTTTAAGATTAAAAGAGCAAGTCAAGGACACTATGCCCAAGAGGAAGTACGATGGGCAGATTAGGCAGGGTGGGGATTGAGTTAAATGAACTTCACAAGTACTACATGTTCCAGTGTTCCTATCAATCTTGACTTCCTCACCATAGAAAAACATCTAATACCGGTGGGTTTGGATATAAATTAGGGGCACCATGTAGATGATCTCCTGAGTGCTGACTGGCTCCAAGACAAGTGAAGTGGACAAAAGAAGCTTGTAAATTGTGCAACACCAACTTCTCTTCTACCTCCGTCTTCTGTCAACTCTGTCCCTCTGGACATCTGAGGCTTGCATATCCTCCAGACAGTCCTCTTGAGTGAGATCCATTTTGAGGTGATCCAGTGGGTCCAGATCCAGCCCAGACCTGGGAAGTCTCACCCCTAGCCTCTTGTCAGGTGGTAGTCAGATATCAGCACACTGTGTCCCTCAAAACCTAGACACATAGTGGTCCCCCTGAAGCCTCTCTATTCCTTTGCTTTCTCATCATCCTGAACATTCAACTGTGTATTACATTCATTGCCCCTTAAGGTCTCCACTGATCTGACACCTTCTTAAGACTTTCCAACCAGCTCAGTGAAGATGCCTTCAATTAATTTGTACCTTACCCTCCTTCCCCACTCAATATCCCTCTATTTTTAGCCTTATCCTCTTGGATTTCCTTCCCCAGCTGTTGCCTGTGTGAGTATGCCAATACCTTGATTGGCTGTCCTCTCTGTTGCCCAACCCCCACACCCCCACATGCCTACCTTTGGCATGATGCTGAACTGCCTTCCCTTGCATATCATCCTTCTGTTAAAAGTTCCTTCTCCCTCTAGCTAACAACCCTCTACCAGCACAGTGCTTATGTTTAAGACTGCTTCTGGGACACAGGCATGTGTAGACAGAAAAGCATTTTTACTTCATTCCTTCTGCAGCTTTGGTGAAAACTCAGTGATACATATTTATGGAGGAGATATTTACCATGTCTCTGTGTCTGTCAGGACACCTTGGAAGGATATTTTCACAGCTGATCCACATGGCAAAGTCACTCTGGCCATTAGGAACCTTCAAATGGTCCTTCAGATGGGTGGTGACAAGAACAACCTTAGGAAATATACATAAATTTATGGTCCCTGGTAAATAATGGGCTCTCCTCATGTATATCAACTTTCTTCTAACTCAGAATGAGTCCCCTGCATATTCGGGTCACATCTCCCAAATTTTGAAATGACTGAGGCAGCTTCATGTAAATTTCTCTGCTTTGAGTCTTAGACTGAAATGAATCAATTCTGAATGTCCTGGTAGCTCCTTTAGTATGGTTTCCAAGTTGGATATGCCAAGTAGGTGTTCACTATGATCCTCATAAACAGGGATTCCACACTGGGCTTGTGGATCTTCAGGATACCCACAGGGAATGGGGACAGAGGATTCAATACCTCCATCCCAATGACATAAGGTCCCCATGGTTTAAAAAAAGTTAGAAAATTACTGTGATGATTAATTTTTCATGTCAACTTGGTTGGGCCACAGAGTGCCTAGATATTTGGTAAAACATTATTCTGGATGTATCTATGAGGATGTTTCTGGATGAGATTAACATGTGCATGCATAGACTGAGTGAAGCCAATCACCCTTCCCAGTGTGGGTGGGTCTCATCTGATCCATTAGAGGCCTGAATAAAACAGAAAAGTCTGAGAAGAGGGATTCATCCTCTCTGCCTAATTGTCTTTTGAGCCAAGACATCCATCTTTTCCTGCCTTTGGATTTAGAATCAGAATGAGATTAGAGCTTATACCATCTTGATTCTCAGGCCTTCAGACTCAGAATGGAACTATACCATCAGCTCTCCTGAGTCTTCAGCCTGCTGACTACAGATACAATATGTGTATATATGTTATATGATGTATGTATAGACCTATTATTTATAGGACTATAACATATACATATATATACATATATATATATATCTGTATATATACATTATATGTATTCTTATTGGTTCTATTTCTCTAGAGAACTCAGACATACAATTAATCAGATGATATCCATTAATACTTCCAGTTTACAAATTGTTTGCGGGATATTATATCCATTTCCAGTCTCTATTGAGATTATAATGATCATGGATCAATGAGTTAAGGACTGTTAAAATAAATTCTGAGGGATTTGTCAACTCACTGGATCAAGAGAATTTTGCTTTATTGGATATAAGACCTCTACAGAAAATCTCTTGGGCTTTTGATAATAGAGGGATTTTAATTTTGATAGTATTTCTAGTCATGAAATTTGGCTTTCTTCCCATGAAACAAATAAAAATTTACCCTGGGTCATTAGAAAGGATGAATGATTTCACTGCCTTGTGTTGCATTCAAGACCAGACAGCCACAACAACTTAGAGCTGCCTCATTCCCAGCTGGAATTTCTCTTTTTTTGAATATTTCTGTGTGAAGAAAGTTGGAATAAGGATTAAGATTCCGGGTTTCAGAGAACAGGCAGTATGTAATGTCAAGGAGAAAACAGGATGATAAAATATTCAGGTTAGGAAATGATATTCTACTCAATTTGGAAAACAAAATTCAAAAGTACTTAAATCTTTAGAGTGTTTTTAGAGTAGTTTAGCTGACCAGCAATTTTACTTTTTTTTTAAAGTTCCTATGATTGCGCCCAAAGAATTAAGAGCCCACATGGCCCAGGTTTTACATAGATCATGCCAAAATCATGAAACGAGATCCAGTTTTATAATGTATACCAGCAGTTCTCAAACTTTTTGGTCTCACTCGTCAAAATTATCAAGGAACCCAAGGGGCTTTTGTATATGTGCATTCTAACTATTGGTATTTACCCTGCTACAATTATAACTGAAAATTTAAAAATATATATTTATCCAGTCACTTTGATGACAATGATACATCCATTAAGATAAATAATATGTTTTTATGAAAAAGAGGCTATATTTTGAAAACTTTAATGGAAAGTGTAGAATTGTTTTACATTTTCGCAAATCTCTGTAGTGTCTGGCCTAATAGAAGACAACTAAATTCTCATAGCTGCTTCTGTATTTAGCCACTTGCAATACCACACGTCCTGTAGCTTCCAGTGAACTTCACTGTGCACATAAGGGAATGAGAGTGGAAGGGCCAGTAGCAGCTTAATATTCTTGTGAAAATACTTTTAAATGTGCAGTTGCCTTGAAAGTGACTACAGATCACTCAGCAATCCCCAGAACACAATTTGAGAACCACTGACCTGCATAACACCTCCTAAAATATCCTCTCCTCTCCTCTCCAATTCTCTCACATGCTAAAACTGCTCAGGGCTTCCCACCATACGACCATGCAACATCCTCAACGGCCAGCTCTGCAATTTGTTCCTGTGTTCCTCTGCCCTCCACAGCCTCTAGACTACATAGATTTCCATTTACTTAGCTTTTGTCACGGGTTTCTGGTGCCTCTGCCACTGCTCAGATTGTCCCCCACAAAGGGGAGCCCAGAGCACGCCTGAGTCCATCTCCATTTCCACCCATCTCTCCAGTCCTACCATCTGTGCCTTTCCTCCCATTCTGTGTCACGAAGTCTAGAAGCTGGGTGGGAAAAAAAAGCAGGTCTTTCAACACTCTGAAGTCAAACCCCTTACACATTAAGCAGTCACTCCCCATGTGCCCTCCCCCTTGCTCCTATAACCACTAATTGACATTCTGCTCCCTAGAGAGTCATCTCTTCTGGATATATCATATAAAAGGAACCACACAATATGTGGCTTTTTGTGTCCGGCCTCTCTCACTTAGTGTAATGTTTTTGAGGATCATTTGCATTGTAGCTTGTGTCAGAACTTTGTTCCTCCTAAACACTGAGTATTATTTCATTATAAGGATAGACCACATTATTAATTCTTTATAAACTCATCCTTGGCCCTGACTGTCTGCATGCCCACCTTCCTATCTTCCTGTCTTTATTCTCCTCAAGTGGAGGAATTTCACTGCCCTGTTCCCAGCACCTGAGGGAATACCAAGGAAATAGTGGGTACTCTTAAATATCTGTAGCCTGACTGGCCGGCTGACTTTTTTTCATCCCTTCACACCTTTGCTATTGGGCTTCCTTCCAATGTTTGTTCAGCAGAAAGTAATTACCACCGTCCAATCTCAGGTGCAGGCTTGGGCTGGCTCCCTTCAGGCTCTTCTCCCAATGAGCTAACAGTGCAGGATGGGGTCACCTTCATTTTCAAAGCTCAGCTTCCATCCTTTGGGCTTACAGGTATTTGGAGTCCCAATGGAAGGGCCAGAAATAGGAGAGCTGTCCACGTGGGGAACACTGCACTGCAGCCAACTAAGCCTCAAGGGCACTGAGCAGAGAGACTCCTGCCGTGTGGTCGGCAGGGTGGGACAGGAGGGGATGCAGAACATGGACTGCTGTGAGCCAACACCCTGGCCACCCTTGGGTCTTGGCAGTGTCTCCATACTTCTTTGGAGCTCCCTTACATTCTTCCTCCATCTGCCAGGCTCTGTGCCTCTTAATGCCTCTGAGATCTGGAGCTTCTTTTCTAGTTGTGAGGTGGTGAAAACCTATTCTTGTTCATGCTACTTAACCCAAATATTTGGTCTGTGCCCAAACCCCTGTGCTGCCTGCTGGCCCATCATGTCCATCCCCGAGGAAAGGAACAGAGAAAAGCCTCCATTTGGAGGGGGTTTTGTGCCGTATCTCAAAAACAGTAAATTGCTTCAAAGGTCTTTTATGGGTACTATTCGGGAATAAAATGGTGACTGGGATTAAGTCCCTGCCATCAGGAATTACTTGCGCTGGGCTGTGTATCTCTCATGATTACCTGTCTATCCAGTTTCAGGTGAGGTCAATTTACCATCCACCTGACCAGGAGCTGACTGTTTGACTCTGATAATTGAATTAGACACGTTTTCTTCAGAGGTGACAGACAGCTTAGCCACCCAGCTCCAGCAGCTTCTTTTCAAACCTCTCTCCAGGAACATTATTTCAGTATCTGTAGCACAGGAGGGTTTAAAGTGCACTTCATAAAATAATGTGAAAGCTTCTTCTGTAAATAGACTAAAAAGAAGAATTCTCTTTTTAAAAAAGCAACAGACATCCTCATCTCGCCACGCACAGATGCATGAGAATGGCTTTCAGAAATATTTTCCCCAAAGGTTACAAAATGCCTTACATCATAGGTGGCTCTTTGGTTTAGTAATAAAAAGTGATCACAGTGGCCTATTAATTTACAGAAACTAATTCAAGCCTCGGGATACAGTCTAGAATTTTGTAGGCCGCTACTAACAGCTGCAAAAAAACCCCATGGATCCAAGGCCAGAGAAGAAGAATCATAAAAATTATAGCAATGGAATATGCAAGGATTAAGGAGCAGCAACGCTGAAACAGCAGTCAGACTGATTTCCGCCAGAGACAATACATCACATAGGTGACTAGCCTTCCTGGATATATTTCCAACGCAGGAAACCATGTGAGCATCTGTTATGTGCCAGGGATGTATACGGACTATAAATACAAAGCAGCTGTGATAAACTCAATCTCAGAAAAAGCACCTTCCTTTTAGAAGTACAGCAGAAGAGCAAGTAATTTTCACCAGGGGTTGGGAAAGCTCATCAGAACAAATGTCACCTGTCCATCATTTGGGTCTAAGGCAGAGAGAGAAGAGAAGAACCCCAGATAACTCAAAGCTTTCTAGCTTGGCTATCAGGACAGGTGAGAGTAGACTAACCAAGACCTCAGGGGTAGACTTAGAAGGCTTGAGGTCTGCATTTGAACCTGACACTGGGGGTGCCTGCAGAATTTTCATGTAGCTGTTGGGGAATATGGTAACAACAGTAACAATATATTTCATCCTTTCAGTTCCGTTTATTTCCTTTTTTTTTAAACACTACAAACACACTCCATTTCACACTCTTTTAAATGCCAATTGCTAATCTTTTATCGCTAGCGTTCTTAAATTATTCTTGGCTATAGACTTGGATTTGTATGAACTCAGAGCTCTCCTTTGTTTTCTCATCCCATGCTGGGGGAACCCAGATAATTTCGGGTCACAGCTGCAGATCTGTGGTTGTAAGTGATCTTCTGGAAAATAGCCGTAAAGTTGCTGAAATTATCCTTTTAAAATTTGTATTTCATTTCATGACATAAAATACTTTAGCTTTGTTCTTGTGGCTGGATCTCCATTTCTGGCATTTCCCCAACCATACTGTATTATCAAAGAGCTTCATGCATTTTTAAACAAAATTATCCTACTTTCCAGAGCCTTTCATTTCTTTTTCCAGGGACTTCAACTTTTTAAAGATCAATTACACTTGCAAAAAAACCCAGAATGTAACTAACTGTTGCTCCCATTAGCTATTGCATTGTGTGTAGACTTTTTACTTCTCTCTTTAAATACATTCCCAGAAATTATTCAAACTTTTGTTTTTCTGGTAAGGTCATTTTTTTTTCTCAGCATGCCATTGTTTATATTATGTAGTTGAATTTTCCTTGCATACCTAAATTTGTTGCTGTTTAAAAATACCCAGCCTCCACACCATACAGAATATATAGCATCAGTTCCTACCTTCTAAGAACTTATTGTTTTAAATATCAGTTGCAAATTACATATATTACTTTATCTTGAACCTAGAATCCGAAATTATACTTTAAAAGATTGACTACAAAACATGCAGACTTGTACATGGCAAAAATTCACCCAAACAATAAATAAACTAGTTAATTAATAAAACAAAAAAAGGAGGGGGAAATATTTACAAAATATCCTACTTAAATGGTTAACATACAAATTGTAATACAAATTACAGCTTAAAATTTTTTTTAATGTTTATTTATTTTTTGAGAGAGACAGAGAGTGAATGGGGGAGGGGCAGAGCGAGAGGGAGACACAGAATCTGAAGCAGGCTCTAGGCGGGGCTCAAACTCAAACCACAAGATCATAACCTGAGCTGAAGTCAGAATCTCAACCAACTGAGCCACCCAGGCGCCCCTCAAATAACTGAAGCATTATTGCTTCTCTTTATGGTATATAAATGCTTCTCTCTATGGTATATATAAATGGTATATGGTATATAAATGAGCAATAGTCTATTTTTGGAAAACCTTGCTCACATACTCTATTTTTCTTGTCAATAGTAATAGCTTTCTTATTGTTATAAGAAGGAATATATTTTATTATTATTATAAAGACAATATATTATTATTATTATTATTATTATAGCAATATATTTTTGTTATCAAACAGGACATTTTATCCAGTTCCCTCATTTTATTTATTTATTTATTTATTTATTTATTTATTTATTTTATTTTATTTTTTTAAGTAAGTTCCACAACCAGTGCAGAGCCCAGTATGGAGCCCAATGTGGGGCTTGAACTCATGACCCTGAGATCGAGCCCTGAGCTGAGATCCAGGGTTTAAGGCTTAACTGACTAAGCCACCCAGGTATCCCTCAATCCCCTCATTTTAAACAACAGAGTAATGCATAAAATTCTAGAGTCCTCTATACAAATGGGTGATTCTTAATATATTTTCCTAGACATGGAATTGTTGAGGTAAACAACAGGCATGTTTGCATTTTTAATAAATGCTTTCAAATTGCTCCATAGAAAAGTTGCTCCTATTTTTCCTGCCATACCCAGTGTTTGAGAAAGCCTGCCCCTTTCTTCATATCCTCAACATTAGGTGTTTGTGGTTTGTTTTTTAAGCCAATGGAAAAGAAAAACCTGTTGCTAATCTAATCCATGATTTTTTTTTCTCATTTCCATTTTAAATTTTATTTCTTTGATTATTAGGAGACTTGTGTTTCATGTTACATGGCTTTTGAATTTCTATTGTGAATCGATTAATCGTGTTCTTTACCTGATTTTTTATTAAGGTGCTTGGTTTTTTTCTTATTGGTTCATAAAAGCCCTTTCTTTGGTAAAAGTTGTAATTTGTCGGGAGGCGCCTGAGTGACTCAGTTATTTGATGTTGGTTGGGGAACCCGGATGTGACTGGGTGCTGGGAGTGTCTGTCAAACGTTAAGGTAACACAGGGGTCAATTTAAACCAGCATAGTACTGATAGCTAAGAAAGTATTACAGAGTCGAGGTTCAGTTGGCTCTATTGTCATTTATGCCAGAATCATTTCTAATAGACACATTAATTGTTCACGTTAATATAGCTCTTATAAATTTAAGCAGATATGGAAAAAAGTAATGTTAGTTGCTCAAATCCATTTTTTCCATAGTACAATGTCTAATTTGAAACTGTGAATAAAATAATGAATGAATACTTACTAATCTTCTGAATTTTATCATGACTTTTAAATTTATATATAAATTGAAATAGGCAAGGCACCTGGGTGGCTCAGCTGGTTAAGTGTCCAAGACTCTTGATTTTGGCTCAGGTCATGATCTCACAGTTTGTGGGATTGAGCCCCGCATTGGGCTGTGCGCTGACAGCACAGAGCCTGCTTAGAATTCTCTCTCTCCCTCTTTCTCTGTCCCTCCCCTGTTCATGCTTTCTCTCTCTCTCTCTCTCTCTCTCTCTCAATAAATAAATAAACATTAAAAAAACATTTTAAAAAAGGAAAGAGGCAATAAAATAATTTCAATGTTACTGAATGGATTTTTACAAATAACCTAATCTTGAAAAAATTCTATTTCATGAATTTCAAGACTCACCATTTCTCCAATATACACTGTATATCATTTAATTCCCTAACCTCTTGTATTTTCACTTATCTGTTTTTACGTTTTGTTATATTTGTTACACACGTTAAAAAAAACAAACAAACTATGCAAAGTTGGGATTACAATAAAAGGGTAACTGCATTTCCTTTCACTGTCATTTAGGGACATTGTTGAACAGGCCCACTCAAGGATTATTTGATTCTCTGGGGAATGTACCTTTGCTTGAGTTACTAATTACTACTGATTTGGCCTAGATTCGTAATTGTAGGTTTTTGCCTAGTAGGTTTGCAAAGATCTGTCTGGTAAACAAATTTACACCCAAAATTATCATTTTCTTGCCTGTTAGGACATTAACTAGTTTTGTCTCTAACACAAAGTGTTATAGGGTGAGCTGTGTCCCCCCAAATTCATATGTTGATGTCCTAACCCCCAATTCCATACAATGTATTTGAAGACAAGATTTTTGAAGAGGAAATTAAACTAAAACGAGGCCATGAGGATGGGCCCTAATCCAATCTGACTGGTGTCCTTGTAACAAGAGATCAAGAGATCAAGAGATCAGGACACAGACACACACAGAGGGAAGGTCCAGTGAAGACACAAAGAGGAGATGGCTGGCCACAAGCCAACCAGAGGGGCCTTGGGAAAAACCAACCTGCCAGCACCTTGGTCCCTGACTTTTAGCCTCGGAATCATGGGAAAATAAATTTCTGTTGTTTAAGCCCCTGGTCTGTGGTACTTTGTTATGTTAGCCTCAGTAAATAAATACACTTAGGAAAGCCATTTCAGCATGCCTTTCCTGACTAAATAAATTCTTAAATTCTACTTTGAAACAGCTTTAATGTCGTACTGAATCTCTCACTAATGTGTTAAATAAACTTTCTATATTTGTATGAAAGTCATGTTTTTAACATTTTGAACATTTTACTTTGACATAAGTTTTGTAAAAAGCCCATAAAATTATCTCCCTGTTTTCCTATTTGACATTTATTCCATCTGAGTACACATTTCCAAATGTTCTATTGTTAATTCTTTTGATATCTGACAACATATTGATCAACCAGTATGGTATGAATCAATATTCTCATCAGCTTTTATTCCTTGTTTGGTTTTGTTTTTAGTATCCCTTAGGGACTTCAGTTGGAGTGCCCTACGGCCAGCCTTCTTCCAGTTCATTCAAATAATTCTCCTTCCTTCTTTGTGTTACCTTAGGTCAGAGGGAGCTGAGAGATTGCTTATGAAGGGCCCAAGCCCTGAAAGCCTTTTTAGATTAAAATGAGCATGCAACAGGGGAAACTGAGGCTTTTCTTGGCTTAAGAAAGCTGTTGGGAAGAAGTCACGCTGACCCATCACTGATGCTGTTCCCCAGGGAAGGTGACATTGGATATTTTGTATCACATTATTCAGTGATGTCAGCAGACATAAAATCTAATAGAACTCTTTTCCAGTTCATCTGGGACTTTATCTTTAATCTCAGCCATCAGAATGTGACACTTTATTCACAGCAACTCATCCCTTATTGATTTTACTGGAACAGCTATCCCACATCACCAGGGTGAATTAAATTGCTTCCATTTACCAAAGATAGAGAATAGCCCTGCCCTTTACAAAGAGATGGGTGATAGTCATTTTTATTTAGAAAAATATTAAGTAATTTTCAGTTAGAGAAGAACATATTAGCTTATTCAAAGCATTCAGAGCCAAGGAGGAAGCTCTTAGCCCACTGTGGAGAATGGTATAGTGTTTGGAATAATTATTAAATAATTATTTAATTAAGTAATTAATTTAAAATTAATAAATAAATAATAAGGTGGTACCAATACATGCTACAATATGGATAATCCTTAAAAATATTGTATAAATGGGGGTGCCTGGGTGGCTCAGTCAGTTAAGTGTCTGACTCTTGATTTCAGCTCAGGTCATGATCTCACAGTTTGTGAGACTGAGCCCTGTGTCGGGCTCGGTACTGAGCAAGGAGCCTGCTTAAGATTCTCTCTCTCCCTCTCTCTCCCTGTCCCTCCCCTGCTTGCTCTCTCTCTCTCGACAAACAAATAAACTAAAAAAAATATTATACTCAGTGAAAGAAGTCAGACACAAAAGACCATATATTGTATGATTCCACATTCCATATGGAATGTCCAGATTGGGCAAATCCATAGAGACAGGCAGTAAGTTAGTGGTTGCCTAGGGCTGGGCAGGATAGACCAGGTAGGGAGTCACTACTAAGATGTGCAGATTTTCTTTAGGAGTAATACAAATATTGTACAGTTAATTGCTGTGATGGGTGCACAACTCTGTGAATATACTAAGAGCCATTGAATTTTACACTTTAAAGTTTCTGTTAGAATAAGGTTTTCTGCCCAAGGTGGAGCCTGGGGCGGGGGGGGGGGGAGGGTGCTTCATTCAGCCAGCAATCTTTTATCTTTAACAAAAAGGAGCAGCAGGCACTTTCTGCAATACTGATGGTAGTGTATATTACTATAGCCCCTTTGAAAACAGTTTCTCATTTTGAATAAAATTGAAAAATTACATACCTTATGACCTAGCAGTCCCACTGCTGGGTATTTTTGGTGCAACTGAAATGCTTTCAGGTGTGTACCAAAAGACATTTCATAGGAGCATTATTCAAAATAGTCCCAAACTATTGGAAACAACCCAAATGTCCATGAATAGGAGAATGGATAAATAAAGTCATACAACTGTCATACCATCATATGGAAATCTATATGACAAAGAAAATGAATGAACTATAGCTAGATGCAGTGACATGGATGAATCTTAAAAACAAAAGTAGAAAGAGCCATTATGCAAAAAATTAAGTGTCCTCATATATAATAATTAAAATAGGTAGAACTGACTATCTTGTTTAAGGATGTATACTTAGCTCGTACAACTACAAAGAAAAGCAAAGACTGAATTATCATCAAAGTCAGGATAGTGATTATATTTGTGAAAAGGAATTATGGTTGAGAAGGGCCAAGAAAGGCAATATGCCATTTCTTAACTCAGTGTTTACTCATTGGCATAAAGTACTAATGAGTTACAGAACTACAACCTGTGGGTTCAATCCTGCCTGCCACTTGTTCTTGTAAATAAAACTTTATTAGAACACAGCCACACTCATTTGTTTCTATATTGCCTGTGGCTGCTTTTCACTGCAATAGCAGACTTGAGTAGTTGAGAGATGGATTGTATGACCACAAAGCCTAAAATCTTTACTATCTTGCCCCTTACAGAAAATATTTGCCAACTCTTGTTTTATACTAATTTGTTAAGCTATATTTTATATTTAAGGTTCCTTTTGTAGTGTATTGTATTTCACAATTAAAAACAAGATTAAAAAAGAATGTGGTGTGATAAGTACAATGATGGCACCATCATGTGGGTAGGTTTTGAGATCATCCAGCAGGGCTCTGGGTTGCATGAGAAGGACTAGGAGGATAAAGAAATACTTCGGGGCATTTGATGCCTAAATTTATCTTAATAAATGAGTAAGAATCAGTCAGATGAAAATGACTGACTTCTACTTCTGGAAATACAATTGGCGAGGTTACTCAGAATAATACTCTTGCTAAAAATCAATGAAAATTAATATGTGAAAAAATTTAAAAATCTTATCTTATCCACTCATTTTACCCAGATCCTTTCTAAAGTCTGATGAGCATCAGCATCAGAACATATTAACCCAGTGTTCAGTTCATCTCACAGTGCCAGTTCAGTTTTCCAAAAGTGGCCAACTAGGCACTCATGTTCCACACCTGGCTCTATGCCAGTGAGCCAGGCTTCTTGCCCATTTAAAGTCTGAGAGTAGGTTTGGGGCACCTGGGTGACTCAGTCCAACTCTTGATTTAAGCTCAGGTCATAATTTCATGGTTCGTGAGATTAAGCTCCACTTCAGGCTCTGCGCTGACAACGCGGAGGCTGCTTGGGATTCTCTCTCTCCCTTTCTTTCTGCCCCTCCCCTTCTCCCACTCTCTTTCTCTTTATCAAAATAAATAAAATAAAAGATTTTTAAGTTTAAAAAAAATTTTTAAATAAAGTTTGAGAATATGTTTCAGCCCCAAGACTTCTAATAATTTCAAGTTCACTTTCACTGTGTATTAAAAACACCAAAGAGCTAACAAGATAATAAGGAATTACCAAACCAAACATTTAAGTGGAAAACCTCTATGGTTAAATGAAACTCTAATGTTCCTTCTGGCGCATTTGCCAACTGGTCAACATTGAGCTTGGGTTTTCTTGACCTCATGGGACAATGGGAGAAAAGTCAATACCTAGGGCATGACCAGGGTGGGGTTGGTCTTATGACAGGCTGTCCCTCCATAAAGCGGGGACCCAAAAAGTCTATTCCTTAAGCAAACATCCACAAGAAAACTTAAAGAAAATTGCATCAATACTGAGAAGAGTGTGGGAAATAAAAATTTCCCTAGAGTCATAACCACAACCTAACTCTTATGTGGATTTGCAGTTCATAACCATATCACCTGGTGGTCTAATACAACTCAAGCTTTGAGGTTAGTTTAAATTTCTCTTGGACTAGTAGTGTCCCAAGACTGCTGGCAAAAATAAGCACAGATTCTCTCTTAGAGGAAAGTATCTTCAGCCTCAGGCAGATAAAACTCTAAAGATAGTTTTTCAAGAATAGTGGCCAATAGATAGCCAAAGCAAATAACCAAACATCTTGAACAAGAATAAGTAAAATAGTAGATTGGAGAAATCAAACTTCAAACTTCAGATAATTATCAGACAGAATATATAACAAATACTTAAGTGTATTTTTAAAAGTTTTTTTTTTGTTTTTGGGTAACCTGAGTGGCTCAGTCGGTTAAGTGTCTGACTTTGGCTCAGGTCATGATCTCACGGTCCAGGAGTTCAAGCCCCACATCAGGCTCTGTGCTGACAGTTCAGAGACTGGAGCCTGCTTCAGATTCTGTGTCTCCCTCTCTCTCTGCCCCTTCCCAGCTCACACTCTGTCTCTGTGTTTCTTTCTCAAAAATAAATATTTTTTAAAAAAAGATTTTTTACGTAATCTCTACACCCAACATGGGGCTTGAACTCACAACCCCAAGATCCAGTCACATACACCAGTGACTGAGCCAGGCAGGCACACTTTCTTAATGTATTTTTAAAAAGAAATGCTCATAACAAGCTACAAAGCTTATGTCTGGAGGAAATAAGAAACTATAAAATGTGATACAGCATATTTTAATAGTAACCAAATAAAACTTCTAGAAATAAAAAATAATAATTAAAATTAAAAAGTCGAAAAAAAAATAAAAAAAAATAAAAAAAATAAAAAGTCAATTAGTGGATTAAAAGGAAGATAAAATACATGAAAAGAGATTTAAAAGACTAGAAAATAGAGTGAGAGTCTAACATCCATTTAATCAGAGTTCCAAAAGAGAAAGAATAGGATAAAGGAAACATTTGAAGGGGTAATTGTTGAAACTTTTCCTCGACTGATGGAAGACACTAATCCATAAATTCAAGAAATCAAAGAAATCCCAAGCAGGATAAAATATGAGAAACTCACATCTAAATCTGCCATAGCAAACCTGAAGAGAACTTAAAAGAAGACAGGGAAAAAACCCAACACTGTCATCAAAGAAAAAAAACAGACGTATGACTGACTGTTCAGCATCAGCTATAGAAGCCAGAGGACAGTGGAATAATATCAACAACATGCTGGAAGCAGTAAATGTCATTCAAAACTTCTAAAACCAGTGTACACATCCTTCAATAAAGTGAGAAAACTAAAGATATTTTTAGAATAAAACCTGAGAGAGGTTTCCAAAAATAGATCTTCAATAAAGAGAATTCTAAAAGATAATCTTTAGGTAAAAAGAAAGTGATGCCATGATGAAAGGAGCAAAGCATAAAGCAAAAGAAAACAGAAGGTACATGGGTAAGGCAAACAAGCCCTGCTTGTATAAAACAAAGTATTAATGCTGGGGAATGGCAAAAAGATAGAATTAAAATAAATTACAGCATTTCCTGAGAAGTAGGTAGAAAGGGAAATGAAGTTAAATGTTTTTAAGTTTCTTCTATTGTTGAGGAGTAGGCTAAATGTGTTAATTAGTTTAGACTTCAAGAAGCTAAATATGTATGCTGTAATTTCTAAATATTTCTAACGTTTATTTATTTTTGAGAGAGAGAGACAGAGCACAAGTGGGGAGGGGCAGAGAGAGTGGAAGACACAAAATCTGAGCAGGCTCCAGGTTCTGAGCTGTTAGCACAGAGCTCAATGTGGAGCTTGAACCCATGAACTGTGAAATCATAACCTGAGCTGAAGTTCAACATTCAACTGACTGAGTCGCCCAGGTGCCCCATGTTGTAATTCCTAGAGTAATGTTTTTAAAATAGACACAGGATGTTACTTCCAAATTACTAGATGATAAGAAATGGAATGATAAAAAAAAAAAAAAACTAAATCCAAAAGAAAGCAAGAAAGGAGAGAAAACTATTTTTAAATTTGCCATGAGATCAGAGGGTGCTCAACAAATAATGAAACTAGTAACACAGATATCACACAGTAGGAGGTTGCTATTAAAGGAAGTGAGAGCAGGCATTCTCAGCACTTAGCAGAGGAATTCAGAAGATGAAAATAGGGGAAGAATCTCTATTTCACCATCTATACAACCATGTGGGACTCAATGGGTCTCCAGCTTCCTCCAAAACATCTGATGATTTCATGGTGTGTCTTTAAACTTGTGTAGTGTCCAAAGGTGCTATAAGTCATAGCTGTTGTCCATCTCATCATCGAAACCAAATGGATCCACTCCTCAGTGGGATGCTGTCAGCCTCTCTTTCCTCGACTAGTCTGCTGGGTTCACAAAAGTCATTTGACTGTCAACCTGTATTGTGAATGTTCCTCTCATTCCCGGAAAAGTTGCGTTATCCAGGAAGAAGAGTTGCCTTTGTTGGATTTGAGGAACTCTCTTCCTTGTATAAGACAAATAGTTTTTTTCAGCTATGTGAGAGCTGAGTGTGGGAGCCATTGTTTAAGCTTTCCTGTGCTGGGTTTTGTGATAAATTGAGACTTTTGTTTTGTTTTGTTTTTCTTCCTTGCAGAGGAAATCAAATGCAGCAGGCCTCTTTATGGTGGGCTGGATCTGATGTGACAAAGGCAACAAAGTCAGGAAGTTCAAGTGATGCTTCCTAGGATGGGTCCAAGCAAAAAACACCACCTCTACCTTATGAAATAGAAAATATTATGCTAAAACAAACAATGCAAGAAATGGTCCTTTTAAGAAACACAAAACTCAAGTTCCTATCATCTCTCTCAGGAGACATTTCTCATTACTTAAGCCATTCAACAAACATTTACTTAGCATCTACCAGTATCTGTCCAGCATTATGCTAGTCAGTCCCTACCTTAAGGAACTCACCATATAGAGGAAGGACAGCTGGGCACACAGAGTAGTAGAGCCCAGCATGAGCAATGCTGTGATAGAATTGAGCTCAGGGGTATAGGAGGGCCCTGGGGAACCCCGCATTTAAATGGGATGAAATAGAGGGGCCTGAGAAAGCTTCCAGGACAAGGAGAGATGACCCTGAAGTAGGTTGGACAGAAGTTAGCCAGGAGAAGATGAGAGGAAGTCTAGAGGCTTCAGGCAGAAAGAGTAGGTGGTGCAAAGGCACTAAGACACATAGATGGGCAGCTCCTCAAGGAACTGCAAGTTCAGACATTCAAATCTACATAATTGCTGTACAAATATCTGAACTATAGGCGTACACCCATAGAGAAGAAAAATCCTCAGGTGTGCGGTTATATCACTGCAGTCAGTTTTGAGAAACTGAGGATCCAGAGGACTGACCAAAATGTGAATGATAGCAAAAGTCTAGACGGATCACAAATTTAGTTGCAATACAAATTGCAACTGTACAATCTTGAGCAAATTGTTTAATTTCTAAGGAATTTTTTTTTACCTACAAAACAATAAAAATATTCCATAAATGGGTGGACATGACAGTGTTTTATGAGTTTTAGGAGCAAATGTGATGTAATGGTAACAACAATTGTGTTAAGGAACATTGTGGAAAGTATTAGCATTCTTAGTGTCATAATGTTCATTACTGGCACAAGGTTTGCTTGGTCTTCCCAGACCTCCACATGTCAAGAGACAGAAAGAAAGGAAGACTAGAGAAGATACAGTGGAGGGGATCAGAAGGGAAGGGCAGAGAACTCCAGGATCTCAGAGGCACTGGGGCTATTCATAGAGTAAAGGATGAGGAGGAAGGTGTGTGCCAGTGTTTGGCTGGGCTGCAGAAGGATCAGGAAGGGAAAGTGGCTAATTGTGTGGTGGGCAGATAAGTAAAAAGTGAGTCTGTCAATCAACATTCTGTGACTCTCAGCATATTTCTTGAGCAGTTATGATCACACTCTTTTTATTGTTATTATTTTTATAAAACTTCCAGAGCAAGGAAATCCCAAACTTATCAGTCTATTCAGTTTTCATCGTGCTTTCCAACGCACAGCTAAAACATGAATTCAAGAGCTAGCTAAGAGGAAAATCAGAGAAAATTCATTTGCATCATACCAGAATGCTACATGTATAAAACATAACTATATATGTATTTTTAATTTCCTATGCTATCTCTCCTTGGATAGAACCAAACTCTGACTTAAATCTTGCTTGCCATAAGAAGGCCCAAGTTATACGTACTTATGGGAGGGAAGAGCGGGAGCTGAGACTCCATCCAGAGCCCCAAGGAACCCGAACTCTTTCTCTAGCCTCCCTTTCACACTATAGTCAGAGACGCTGCTCCTGTGGGAGAGGTGAGCGAGATTCATTCACAAGGCCACCTCTTTCTCTTCTCTGGGTATGTGGCAGCTGGTGTTTTGGGGCCATGGGGAAGGAGAGTAGAAAGAAGAAAAGTAGACAAAGGAAGCATGAGACCAGGACACTAAGCTTCCTTTTTGCTAAACCTCTAAAAAACATTTTGTTTAACAGCATCCTACACTTCCTGGACAGCCCACAAGATCTGACTTATTCTGTGATGTAGCTCATACCAGTGTTTCCCAAACTGAGTTCCATGGGACCCCCTTATCCTTCAAGATGTTTATCAATGGTAATCAGTGTTATGTAAAAACAGACAAGTAAATGGGGAGGAGGTGGGAATCTTTAGATAATTAAACATGCAAACATTAAGTTAAATGATAAACAGGCTTATCTACTGCAGGACCTCTCAGGTCCTTTAATATAATACATCTACAAATCACCAAGACAGATGTATAGTATTTGGGAGTTTTCAAAGAAGAATTTTTTGTATGTGCATGCAGAACACTTAGTTGCCAGAGTGTTCTGCAGAATGCTAAACCAGAGTCCTAATAACTGCATATTGAAAAAATACTAATGTTAATTATACTGTCAATAACTTACTATGCTTGGATATTCTACATGTTGAAGAGGGTTTTAGGAAAATCTGAAACAAGTGTGTGTGTATGTCTCTATGTGTATAAATGTCTTTTATGCATCATCCCCTGGAATACAGTTTCATATATATAGATAGATATAGATATAGATGTATGCTTTATATATATATATGCTTCATATATATATAGATATGTAATACAGCTTCACATATATATATAATGAAAAGCTAAATATATCTATATCTATATATCTATATCTATATATATAATTTCAATTTTCAACACATGATGGTGGAAAGCAAAGTATAATGAACTCATGGCCTGGCATCAGCAGTCATCAGTACCTGCCAATCTCATATCCTCTATCCTTCCCTATTTTCCTCCCCACCCCTGCCAGCTGGTTTATTTTGAAGAAAATCTCAGACATCCTCTCATTTCATCTGTAAATACTTGAATGTGTATCTCTAGAATGGATGACTTCTCTTTACAAACATAACCATAATACTATCACCATACCAAAAATTTCAAAATAACTGACATCATTTTAACTATTTCTTTTTAATAAAAGTTGTAAAATAGGCAAGTCAAAAGTTTACTGAGCACGTACTATGTGCCAGGCACTGTGCTTAAAACTTTATCAGCTTTTTTTTTGTCTCACAGCTACACTTGGCAGTAGTTACTTTACTGCCCATTTTGCAACCAAGGAAGCTGCCACTTAGACTTCCCCCAGTGGAGTGGTTAAGCTTGCTCGAACTCACAAACCATGAGATCATGACCCAAGCCAAAGTTGGACACTCAACATACTGAGCTACCCAGGTGCCCCTAAAACTGCTTATAAATCCCTAGCAGTGCTTTTGCTGGGTCATAGAGTAGATCTATTTTTAATTTTTTGAGGAACCTCCACAGTTTTCCAGAGTGGCTGCACCAGTTTGCATTCCCACCAACAGTGCAAAAGGGTTCCCGTTTCTCCACATCCTCTCCAGCATCTATAGTCTCCTGATTTGTTCATTTTAGCCAGTCTGACTGGCGTGAGGTGACATCTCAGTGTGGTTTTGATTTGTATTTCCCTGATGAGGAGCAATGTTGAGCACCTTTTCATGTGCCTGTTGGCCATCTGGATGTCTTCTTTAGAGAAGTGTCTATTCATGTTTTCTGCCCATTTCTTCACTGGATTATTTGTCTTTTGGGTGTGGAGTTTGGTGAGCTCTTTATAGGTTTTGGATACTAGCCCTTTGTCTGATACGTCATTTGCAAATATCTTTTCCCATTCCATCGGTTGCCTTTTAGTTTTGTTGATTGTTTCCTTTGCTGTGCAGAAGCTTTTTATCTTCATGAGGTCCCAATAGTTCATTTTTGCTTTTAATTCCCTTGCCTTTGGAGATGTGTCAAGTAAGAAATTGCTGCAGCTGAGGTCAGAGGTTTTTTCCTGCTTTCTTCTCTAGGGTTTTGATGGTTTCCTGTCTCACATTCAGGTCCTTTATCCATTTTGAGTTTATTTTTGTGAATGGTGTAAGAAAGTGATCTAGTTTCATTCTTCTGTATGTTGCTGTCAGTTCTCCCAGCACCATTTGTTAAAGAGACTGTCTTTGTTCCATTGGATATTCTTTCCTGCTCTGTCAAAGATGAGTTGGCCATACTTTTGTGGGTCCGATTCTGGAGTCTCTATTCTATTCCATTGGTCTATGTGTCTGTTTTTGTGCCAATACCATGCTGTCTTGATGATAAAGTCTGGGATTGTGATGCCTCCCACTTTGGTCTTCTTCTTCAATATTACTTTGGCTATTTGGGGTCTTTTTGGTTCCATACAAATTTTAGGATTGCTTGTTCTAGCTTTGAGAAGAATGCTGGTGCAATTTTGATTGGGATTGCTTTGAATGCGTAGACTGCTTTGGGTAGTATTGACATTTTGACAATATTTATTCTTCCAATCCATGAGCATGGAATGTTTTTCCATTTCTTTGTATCTTTTTCAATTTGCTTCGTAAGCTTTCTATAGTTTTCAGCATACAGATCTTTTACATCTTTGGTTAGGTTTATTCCTAGGTATTTTATGCTTCTTGGTGCAATTGTGAATGGGATCAGTTTCTTTATTTGTCTTTCTGTTGTTTCATTATTAGTATAAGAATGCAACTGATTTCTGTACATTGATTTTGTATCCTGAGACTTTGCTGAATTCATGTATCAGTTCTAGCAGACTTTTGGTGGAGTCAATCAGGTTTTCCATGTATAATATCATGTCATCTGCAAAAAGTGAAAGCTTAACTTCATCTTTGCCAATTTTGATGCCTTTGCTAGGAATTTACCCAAGGGATACAGGAGTGCTGATGCATAGGGGCACTTGTACCCCAATACTTGTACCCTGATAGCAGCACTTTCAACAATAGCCAAATTATGGAAAGAGACTAAATGTCCATCAACTGATGAATGGATAAAGAAATTGTGGTTTATATACACAATGTAATACTACTTGGCAATAAGAAAAAATTAAATATGGCCTTTTGTAGCAATGTGGATGGAACTGGAGAGTGTTATGCTCAGTGAAATAAGTCATACAGAAAAAGATACCATATGTTTTCACTCTTATGTGGATCCTGAGAAACTTAACAGAAGACCATGGGGGAGGGGAAGGGAAAAAAAAGTTAGAGAGGGAGGGAGCCAAACCATAAGAGACTCTTAAAAACTGAGAATAAACTGAGGGTTGATGGGGGGTGGGAGGGAGGGGAAAGTGGGTGATGGGTATTGAGGAGGGCACCTGTTGGGATGAGCACTGGGTGTTGTGTGGAAACCAATTTGACAATAAATTTCATATTAAAAAAATAAAAATTAAAAAAGGAAAAAACCTGATTTTAAAAATAATTCCTCCATGCTCATAAAAACCTTTAAAATACCATTCACACAAACCCAAACTAATTGCATTAGTGTGCCTTTGCTCATTTTCTCAGAAAATTATTAAACAAATTAGGGTGTGATTTATGATTTTGCACACACTCATGATTTGAACAAGTGCCTTTTGAGGTTATGTGACAGCTCTAATAGGATGACTTATTTAATTCCTACTGTTCTTTTGCAAGTGTAACCACCTTTCACTTTGTTTTTTGCTTGGTTTTCTATCAGACTTCAGAAAACAATCCCACTTTTAATGTAGTAAGAGTTCAAATGTATTCCTCTACAAATTATTTACAAGCATTCTGTGATGAATGAAGGCTGTTCCCTTTCATTCTATGCATTCTCTGAGTTCCTCTGCAGATAATACTGTTTGTAACACCACTTGTGGCCAACCTTTCACGTGACCTGTGCAAAAGCAGGGAGAAAAAAACTGTGAGTCTGTAGAAACTAACCTCTACAGAAACAGTATGTCTCCAAAGTGCTCCAAATCATGGATTTCAGATCAAGAAATAGCAGAGATATGCTTTGTGTAGATTTGAATTTTCTTTCTCATCATCCTCATGTCTGTGAATGTGGTGTACACGATCAATTTCAACTAGCACATGAACCAGACACTCAGAAGGTGAATCTAGACCAATGAAAATTTTAACATGTAATAGCAATTTGGAATCTCTCCAATGAGATTGCTTTGCTCCAGTATAGTTTGAAGTCTCCACGACTTATTGGTTTAGAGCCCAATGATCTTAGAAAGTCTCTTCCCCATATGAAAATGAAACAATACAGTTTTCTGTAATGCTTTCTCTGTGCAGATGCTAACTACATTCTACATTCTTGACCAAATGCATTATACTCATTAGATTTATTCAAAAATACATCTATTGCCTGAACACACCTGGTACATCCACAGAAAGTGAATAATTGTAAGGATTGAATGAAATTAAGCACCCCAGATTAGAGATGGTTTTGTGCAAGGATAAGTCACAGCTGGTGCCCTTTTAGAAGGTGAAATGAGACTAATTGGATAATCTAGAAACCAATTAGACTGAACTAGGCAAAAGAAGTCACTGTTCAACTAAAAGAGATACATTCAATGGCAGAGGGAGAAAAAGCTTGTAGTATATAAAAATGTGACATGAGGAATTGGAATTCTGTTTGATATTAACTTTAAGATTTCTTTTCTCTGTAATAGTATAGGACACTAATGGTCAGATGGTGAACCTGAGTTAGAGGGAGACTGGATTTTTCAGATACAAGAGAGCATATACATGGGTCTGGCTATCTCATCAGTGAGTGCCATAAAAGGAAGTTTTTTGTTATGTCAGTTGCAATTAAACATTCTTTGAAAATAAAATGAATTTTGGTTTTTTTTCTAATGTTTACTTATTTTTGAGAGAGAGAGAGCATGAGCAGGGGAGGGGCAGAGAGAGAGGGAGACACAGAATCCAAAGCAGGCTCCAGGCTCCAAGCCCTCAGTACAGAGCCCAATGCGGGACTTGAACCCACAAAATGAGATCATGACCTGAGCTGAAGTCAGACACTTAACCGACTAAGCCACCCAGGCGCCCCCAAAATAAAATGAATTTTAGACCTAATTCTGCTTAGCAGTCTATGTGGATATATGCTCAACCCAAACAAAAGCCTTAATTATGCTGTTAGTAAAAGAGTCATATGCAGAGCAAATGTCTTTTGCACATTTAGCACATTAGGAAGGCATACACTGTGAATAAATCCAAGAATGTTCTTGTATTAGCATGTAACTACTCAGAGTCTTCATCTCTATGAGGGCTGGTCAAACTAGGGACACCAGCTGTCACCTGTCATAGATGAAATTAACTGGTCCTTTGGGAGGAAGGTATGAAATTGACCCCATGGCCTCCAACCAACTGGCCTCAACAGCTCTGGAGCAAGGCAAAGTAATGTTTGGATTTCGCTGCATCTAATATTTGATGTAGTAAACAGCAAAGAGACCACTGGTCAACCAGAGGATCATGGTGTTCCACTGTATTTCCAAGATCTGTTCCAATGCCTAGTACTGACCGGAGCAAAGTTAACATGCAAATATCACGTAATCATCAGTGACATAATAAGACCTCAATTTGGCCCTAACAAGTTGAGCCTGATAACAGTAGGCTCTCTCTTGGTTATTTCCAGTCTCTATGGAAATGGGTGGGCATCTTAGGAAGTTCTTTGGGTGGCTGCAGGACCGACACAAAGAATGGAGGGAGCCATGTTCTCAGCTTCCATAGGTCACTGAGAAGGACCTGTCCCAATGCAGGAAGCCCAGGATGTGAGCACTCAGGCCAAAGCAAAACGGATAAAGCAGCCTGGCAGAGCTCCCACCCAAGGTCTTGAGACGCCGACCACTTCTCTGGACACAACCAGAAAGAAAGAGCTGAACTCAAGAGGGCTTCCTTGGAGAACCTTTTATACCATGTCACCTGGTTGTTTCTTCTCTCCTCCTGCTAGTCCTTCATCACAGTTACCATTCAGCTTTCCCTGTTCAGTGGAGTCTCCTGGCACTACTTGAAACCAGCTGTTGCCAACCCACTTCTTACCCACACAGTTGGCCTCCTTCTTTGCCAGGTCCTGAAGGAGTCTCTCCACATGCTGTTTTCCTTGACTCCTGGCCTGAGGGGGTTGATGTGGTGTCATCTGTCCTCTACTGGATGGCTTTTTTTTTAATTTATCTATTTTGAGAGAGAGGGAGAGAGAAACAGAGAGAGAGACAGAGAGACAGAGAGAGACAGAGAGAGCATGTGTGCACATGAGTGGGGGAAGGACAAAGAATCCCAAACAGGCTTCACACTGTCAGAACAAAGCCTGGTACGGTACTCAAACTCACAAACCTTATGACCTGAGCTAAAATCAAGAGTGGGACGCCTAACTGACTGAGCCACCCAGGCACCTGTCTACTAGATGGCTTTTTAAAGCAGCCAGCCCTAAACAGGGAAACTCAGCTGAGAAGATAAACAGGGCAAACCTCAGCCTCCATCACTTATTGATCATAAGTCCTTCCCACTTTACTACCCACCCCACCCCCTACACCAGAAAAATACCCTCCCCAAATTTCAAGATCCAGGCTGATTCCTGGTGCAGCTCCCCAAAGGGAAGCCAGCTGCCATCTGAGGTTGGCTCCAGTGACCTGGCCAAACCTCAAAGCTCAGGATCTTTTTAATGAATGTCCTGTGATCTCTCCTCTAGAACTCCTTTTGGAAACTTATTCCTGGTACCTGATGATGGTGTCCCACTAGAAGGAGAGTGCTGGCCCTGGAGACCTCCAATATATCCCAACAACTACTTTCAAGTGCTGTCACACAGAAGACAGTCATTGCTGTTTGTTGAGTGAATCTCTGCCCTGCTTCCAAAATGTATTCATGTGGTGTTGGGGCGGGGGGGGGGGGTGTCTTTTTTTGAGGAAGATTTTTAAAATTATGGTAAAATATGTATAACATAAAATTTACCATTTTAACCAGTTTTAAGATTACAATTCAGTGGCATTAATAATTTACATTGTGCAACTATTATCATTATTAAGCTCTAGAACTTTTCCCTAATCCCATACTGAAACTTTATACTCATTAAACAGTGTCTCCCTATTTCTCCTCTGGTAACCACCATTCTTTCTGTCTCTATGAGTTTCACTATACTAGGTACCTCATATAAGTGGAATAATCCTTTTGTGACTAACTTATTTCATTTAGCATAATGTCTTCAAGGTTCATCCATGTTGTGGCATGTAATAGAGTTCCATTCTTTTTTAGGGCTAATATTCCATAGTATGTAAATATCACATTTTGTGTATTCATTCATCCATTGATGGACACTTGGGTTGCTTCTACCAGTTGGCTATTGTGAATAATACTGCTGTGAATGAAGGTACAAATTACAAATATATGTTCAGGTCCCTGCTTTCAGTCCTTTTGGACACTGAAGGAATTCAGATCAAGTCTCCCCAGAACGTGCCACTTTAGCATGTGGACTGTTTTGAGCTAAAGGCAATTGAGACCCTGTGGGCTCAAGAGAAATTTTGCTCCTCCCTTAACCACCTAGAAGAATCTAAATTGGGATATTTCCCAGAATAAAGTTACTACAGAGATAAATTTTATCTGTGTGACCCATCAGTATGGCAGGGCAAACATCTAATTACCAAACATTTGCCCTTTTTCTTATTGTCCTATGAATTGCCCTGTTCCCCTGTCATGCCCCAGGACGCTATCCATTCCTCAGCTCAGGATGGCATGTATACCTCATTTTACCTTTCTGTCTATACACCTCTTATATATGTGGGGTTCTCATACATACAAAATTAAATTTGTTTTTCTCCTGTTAATCTGCCTGATGTAAATTTAATTCTTAGGATGGCCATAAGAATCTTTGAAGGATGAAGAAAAATTTTTCCTCCCAAATAGTACATACCCAAGAAGTGGAACGATGGGTCATATGTTAATTCTATTTTTAATTTTTTAGGAAACCACCTGTTTTTATAGTAGCTGCACCATTTTGCATTCCCACCAGCAAGAGAACATGGTTCCACTTTCTTCACATCTTCATCAACAATTGTTTTTTTTATTTATTCTTTTTAATAATAGCAATCCCAATGCATGTGGAGTGATATTTCATTATGATTTTGATTTGCATTTCCTTCAAGGCCAATGATATTTAACCTCTTTCCATGTTGTATGTCATTGTATGATGAAGTCATTTGTATGTCTTCTTTTGGTAAAAATATTCAAATCCTTAACCCATTAAAAAAATTTTTTTAATGTTTGTTTAATTTTGAGAGAGATAGAGAGAGAGAAATTGACAGAGCACAAGCCGGGAAGGGGCAGGGAGAGAGAGGGAGGCACAGAATCTAAAGCAGGCTCCAGGCTCTGACCTGTCAACACAGAACCCAACTTGGGGATCGAACTGAGCTCATGACCTGAGCTGAAGTCACGCTTAACCGACTGAGCCACCCAGGCGCCCCTTTGCCCATTTTTTAACTGGGCTGTTTTGTTGTTGCTGTTGTTGAGTTGTCAAGTGTATTTTTAGTCTAGATGAAGAAATCCTTATGAGAGAACTTATAAGCAGTCAGAAGCCAAAGTAACGGTTGCCTGACTGAGCTCTTCTTCATGCAACACGCCCTGCATTTATTAGCTCACTTAATACTTACAATAATCACACAATCCCTGATAAGAGAAGTGAGGTTGGGAGAGAGTAAGCAGTTAAACAGCACCGACGTGAACATATTGCTCTTGAGGGCAAAGACTCCCAACATCTGGCTGCAGGTTTGGGGGATCACTCCAAGCAATTCCCAGCAGGAGCTACCACTAGAGTAACTCTCAAAAGTCCTGATGCCCGCTCCCCTCAAAACTCAGGACCAGTGGTTCTCAGCCCTGGGTGCACTCTAGCATCACTAAACTCCTGGGGAGTTTGTAAAAGCCGGTTTGCGCAGGCCCCTCCCATCCCCAGACCAATTACATCGGAACCTCTGGTGTTGGCGCTAGGGCGTCAATATTTTTCAAAACTCCACGTAATTCCAAAGTGCGGGCAGGGTTGAAGACCACTGCTAGTCAAACACCACGACCTGGTCTGAAACTTTTACACTGATTTTTCTTTATTGCTTCCTCCTTTGTTTGATGGATTGGCAGCAAGGTGAGAAGAGCGCCTTCTGTATTTCTGTCTTTCGGTATTTTGACCCCGCCCGCCCCCAACCAACCCTCGCAGCTGGCCGCAGCGCGTGACCGACGAGCCTCCGCAGCGCACCAGGGGGCTCCAGCCTCGCTGTCTCGTCTCCGGCCCCCGCGCCCGCCGCGCGACCCGCTCTAAAGTAAACACCGAGGAGCGGCGGCTGCCCGACGGGTGCAGCGCCGCCGCCCGCTCCCTGCCTCGGTGCGGCGAGCGCGGGTCTGCGCCATGGCCGAGGATGTGCCAGCCTCCCCGTCGGGCGTCGTGGGCACCTGGGGCGTGCACGGCGGCATCATCCAGTGGTGAGCGGCCCGGGCGCCTTCCCACCCGGCCGGGTTTCGAGGTCAGGGCTGGGAGGCGCTCTGGGCCCGTAGAATGGAAGAGGTGGTGGCAGGGAAGGGGGGAAACCTCACTTCCTCCGTTGCTGTCCCCAGGACCTAGAGCCAATGCCCAGTGTGAGGAGCGACCGTCTGCGCTCCAGGAGCCCTGATAAAAAAAAAAAAAAAAAAAATTCTGGAAGGACAGACGTTCACACCCAGGACCAGCGCCTTTTGATGCTGGCTTGCCCGAGCCTAGCCCTGGATGGGACTCAAGACACGCGCGCGCGCGCGCACACACACACACACACACACACACACACACAGAGTAAAAGCCCTCCTGGTGTGGGTTTTCCATGGGAGGACTTCCCTGTTGGTCACACTGACCGCGGGAAGCAATCCAGACCGCCCCCCACCAGGGGTCCTGTTGGTTGGACTCTGGCTTACATATACATCTGAAGGCACGTGGGCGTTGGCCCTGAGAGGAAATGTTTCCCCTTGGTATGAGATCCAGAATGGGATGTTTTCTAACTTAAAGCAAAGCAATTTTTAGCTTTAACAATGCATTCCACATTGTTTGTAAAATTCACTTCTGGCTATTTAAATAGGGGCAGAAAAACTGGAAAGAAAAATACCATTAGCCCTTGGGACTGATGAATTCATGGGTTTGTAGCTTTTCATAAATAGGAAAATAATTGAAACCAGTCCTAAAACCTAAAGCCTAACATTTAAAAGGTGAATAAATAGCAGAATAAATAGAAGAATCTGATTACTTTTTAACAAGATTTTAAGAAATATTTCTCAGGAAAGGCTTTTTGGAAAAGTTATATGAGTGAAATAGAAAAATGAAGGGTGTGTTTGTGATTATAACATGAAAAGGCCTAAAAGGTTACCCTTTTCCTCCAAAAGAAAATGTTTGATATATTTTATCTTGCATAAGAGAAAAAAATCAAAAAAATACATATTAGAGCCCACACGGTGTTTTCAGAATATTACACAGCAGTGCTGTCTTTCTTTTACACTCACTAACTCAGACCCCTCAGCACAGTGGCTCCTTCTTGGAAGAAAGGACTATGAGGATGCCTTTGTCAACTATTCCAGGTCACCATTTAGTAAATTGGAGTTTCTGGGGTTTGCATTATATTCCAGAGACTTGAAAGAATGATTAGAAATTCAAAAATACCTGGACACCTTCCTAACATTGCTTGTGAACTGACACAATGCAGGCTGCCCACAGTGCAGGTGCCCTAAATCGCTTAGGATACTGTAGACCATTTTAGCAGTGAGCTGAACTAATTTAAGTCCTATGCTGTGAATTCCTACCCCTGCAGGCCTCTAAAACACAGGGGTCACGCTCTTCAAGTTTGAGGAGGAGGTGAAGCAATGGAGGTGAGGAGAGGCATAGTTTCCTGTAGAGGGCTTCTCTTTAGGCATCCAGTCTATGAGGCAGAATGTTTAACAGATCATTGGTACTGGTGGTTTTAACACTGGCGTTAAAAACACAGCCCCAACCACTTTGCACCCATTAGGAGGGCCATTATCAAACAAACAAAAATAGAAAATAACAAGTGTTGTCAAAGACATGGAGAAATTGGAGCCCGTGTGCACTGTTGGTGGGAATGTAAAATGGTGCAGCCATATGGAAAACAGTATGGCGGTGCCTCAGAAAAATTGACAATAAAACTACCCTTATGATCCCACAGTTCCACTTCTGGGTACATACCCCAAAGAACGGAATGCAGGGACTCAAACAGATTTTTGCACACACATGTTTATAGCAGCATTATGTATAATAGCCAAAAGGTGGAAATAATCCAAGTGTCCATCCACAGATGAATGGATAAACAAAATGTGATATGTACATATAATGCACTATTACTCAGCCTTAAAATGGAGGAAAATTCTGATACATACTACAATATTGGCTGACTCTTGAAGATATGCTAAATGAAATAAGCCAGTCACAGAAAGGCAAATATTATGTGATTCCACCTGTATGAGAGACCTAAGGTAGTCACATTCATAGAGGCAGAAAGTAAAATGGTGGTTGTCAGGGACTAGGGCACAGGGAATGAGGAGTTAGTGTTTCATGGGTACAGAATTTCAGTTTTGCAAAATGAAAAGACTTGGTTGGATGGATGGTGGTGAAGGTTGCACAACCATGCAAAGGTGCTTAATGCCACTGAACTGTGTATTTTAAAATGGTAAATTTTGTTACATGTGTATTTTATCACAATTAAAAATATATATATTTTTTAAAAACTGCACATGCAATAGAGCCGCTCAGTTTGTAATCCAGAGCCTTGGTATCCTGGAAGGTCTTAAAGATGCCCAAGGAGACCAGCTTCCTAGAAGAGCAGCAGTGGGTACTGACTGGCAGCTGAGCTGTCCAGACACTCAGAAACAGCTCAGGCTTCCCAGTGAAAGTCAAGGGAGGCTGATTGTTGTCACGTGGAAGAAATGTTCCATTTTCAGCATTACTTCATTACTTCATTTTCTAGTCACTAGTCAGGTCCTCAACATTTCTTAGAGGCTTCAGTGCCACTGTCATAAGCATATGATAAATTCTCCAAGGAGAAAGGTCCTGGAAGGAATGGAACTGTCTCCAGGAATAGAAGTAATAGACGTTTTCTGTTTCACAGACAGGAAGGACTATAGAAATGGAGAGAGAGGTGGTCAGACCTCCGGGAGCACAAAGGGATGAAGACCAGTGACTTGACTTCCCCTGCTAGGGGGGTGCAGACCAAACAGGTCTGACTGGGTGGGGCCCCTGGCTTCACACCTCCGAGGAAACTAAGCATCTTCTAATCCCAATGCATGCTGAGCCTGGCTATAGACTAAAATAACTGTCTCCCACATATAATATGGCTTTCTCAAATTTCTGAAGACTATGGAAATTAATGAAATGCAAATTTATTTTGAAAGATACAGAATTCATAAGAATTTTTGATCAGGCTGAATCAAAGGGTACTATAATTCCCAGCATATGTAATTCCCAGAGTTATGTTTTTCTTTGCCATGAAAAGGAGCACTCAGAAAATGTGAGAATTGCAGGGCTAGATATGTGTGCTCTGATGTTGGTTATTATCAGACTGCCCATCACTCAAATGAAGAGAACATCATGAATGTTTTTAAGATCCTAGCAATCAACTTCATCTGATTGTGAGACCTGGAAAATACAGTTCCTATGCAGCTCAGCAAGGAATTCAGTGATCAGATTCACTCCATACCGGGACAAGCTTTATAATTATGGACCACCAAATGACATTTTGGTTGCACAGTGTGAAATCATGAACCAATCTCACCTGCCAATGGTTCTGCCCAGCCTTACTGCCTACACATCCCCAGTCAGCCTCTCCTTGGATCCACATGGAGTTGAAAGTCAGGCTCACTTATCACAGGTGTTTCTGTGCTACCAGTCTACCAACATGGATGTCTTTCTTGCTTCTGCTCAAGGTTTTGGAGGTGGACACTGAAATGGTAACAATAAGAGCTTCCATGTGCCTGCAAGTGTACTAGGCACATCACGTGCTTGTTTTCCGGTCACAAAAGCCCTATGAGGGTTCTCCGAATCAGAGTTTAAGCATGGGTCTATGAGGTGCAAAGCCTTGGGTGATACTCATGATCGTAATTTCCTATAAGCATAGGAGACTGAATGCTGAACAAACTGCTGTTTGAGCTGAAGTAAAGGCACAACTCCGAATAGATGCTCAGACTGAACAAACTAAAACCTCTTTCAAACCTTCCATTTTTCCCAGTTAATGTATGCTGGCTGCCCACCACAGGCCAGTCTCTGAGATCTGGCTGAGGACTTTGGGGAAATGACCAAAGGCACATAGACTGAAATGGGGTGCAGTCAGGATCAAAGCAGCAAAGTCACCAAGTGGCAGTGCAAGGCTTAAAGCCAAAAAGCAGCCCTTTGTTTAGGTGTGTGATGGAGAAAAAAGTCTCATCGCAGACCTTCGCCGTTATTCTTATTGATAGTATTATTTAGCCTTGTGCACCCAGCAGGCTCAGTAACGCCATTTTGAAAGAGGAGGACACAGTTCACAGAGGCCTGGAACACATGAATTTCCATGATGAGGAAGAGCAGTTCGCAAAAATTTAAACTAGAGTTCATTTTAAGGAGTGAATATTTTGTGTGTTTCTTTTTTAAGGAGACCGTTCTGTGACTAAATCAGTAGTAGCTATGAATAAGCAACAGTGAGTTTGAACTTAACATCTATCACATTGTGCTGCAGCTTCCACAGCATAGCTATTTTTTGTTATACTTCAGGTATGGGTTTTTCATGTATCAGCAAATGGTGTCTTGACAAAAAGTGTATACAAACATCACCTAGTTATATGAATTTGCTACTCCCTGTTCCCACCCCACCAATAGACATCATCCTGTATTCAAGATTGAGCCAGATAATTGGTGCCGGAGCAGCTAGATTTAAGCCATTGTGAAGTATCCCAAGTGTCCCCTTCTCACAATGATGTTAAGAAGACTCTCAGAAAACCCCCTTCTTGGGCAGGTACTGGGTTGAATAGTGTCCCCCCAAACGCACATCTATCTGGAATCACAGAATGTGACCATATTTGGAAACAGGGTCTTTGCAGATGTAATTAGTTAAGATGAGATCATGCTGGAGGAGGCTGGGCCCTAAATCCAATCTCTCACATCCTCCTTAGAAGAGGAGAGAGGACGCTCAGAGAAGAGAAGCCCAGGTGAAGACGAGACAGACATGAGTGCAATGCCTCTATAAGCCGAGGAATGCCAAGGATATCTAGCAACCACTGAAAGCTAGGAGAAGAGCATACAACACATTCTCCCTCAGAGTCTCTGGAAGGACCCATTCCTATGGACACCTTGATTTTGGACTCTCAGCCTCCAGAACTGTGAGAGAATAAATCTCTGTTGTTTTAAGCCACCTGGCCTCTGGTCATTTATACACCTCAGATACAGGGCCAAAGATTCCTCCCCCACCCTCCACCATATGTTATTTTTTCATTTTCCTAGGAAGCCAATGAATGGGTCAACAACTGTGACTGTGGTCTTTAGCTCTCAGGGAAAGTAAATTTGGGCCTCAGCATACCTCATCCCAGAAAATAAGCTGTATATCATCAATGAGAAAGAAGAGATATTGGTAAATTCCCTGCTGAAAAATTCTTCTATGTTTAAAAATTATATTGGCTTGCTTTGGATATTTCTCTAAAAGAGAATGAGAATGAGAAGAACCCGAGAGTCTCTCCTCAACTAGGACAGGGAATATTGTGATCAGATGTCACTAGGGACCACACTTTCGGACCTCAGTCTCTCTCACTTCTTGCCCCACACACATACCGGTTGCTGGAACAGGGACCTGGCTGTCCCCAGAGGGCTGGCTGTGGGCTGTGAGCCACAGGCAGAACCCTTGGTTGCCAAGAAGGGGCCCCCACCTGCCCCCCCGCCGGGCGTGGGAGCACTTGAACAGTGAAGACCCCACCCTGAGCAGAGGCCTAGGGTGCAGCAGATCACATAAATGTCACTCAGCTGAAGAGTGAAAGTGTACTGCCTCTCTGTCTCTTGGTTTCTTGTATTTTATATCTCATCTCAGTTTAAAAGATCAAAATATAGTGGCCTGACCAACAGGACTCAGGTTTAAAAACTGTGCAAACAACTGGAGGACGGAGGCAAAGCGTCACACACGTGCCCTGGGTCACAGGCACACAGGGACTGGCAGGCTGTGCTGGCTCCAGCAGTCACCTGCAGGGGTGATAGAGCAAATACATGATTCCCACTTTTTACCTACAGAGATCTTGGCTGCTGAGCCAAGTGTCTGCTGAGCCAATAATTCGGGCTTCTTTTTAATATTCCTACATGCCAAAAACAAAAACAAACCAAAAAACAAACAAAACAAAACGACAATAAAAATCCACCATGTTGATAATTAAAAGATCACAATCAGAATGCAAACTGGTCCTGCCACTATGAAAAACAGTATGGAGGCTCCTCAAAAAGTTAAAAATAGAACTACCCAGGGACACCTGGGTGGCTCAGTCGGTTAAGTGTCTGACATTGGCTCAGGTCATGATCTACGGTTCGTGAGTTCGAACCCTGCATTGGGATATGTGCTGACAGCTCAGAGCCTGGAGCCTGTTTCAGATCTGTGTCTCCCTCTCTCTCTCTGCCCTCCCCTGCTCTCATTCTGTCTCTCTTTCTCTCTCAAAAATAAATAAACATTAAAAAAAATAGAACTACGCTATGATCCAGTAATCGCACTGCAGGGTATTTACCAAAAATATATAAAAACACTAATTCAAAGAGATACATGCTCCCCTATGTTTACTGTAGCATTATTTACAATAGCCAAATTATGGAAACAGCTGAAGTGTCCATCGATAGATGAATGGATAACGAAGATGTGATACACACACACACACACACACACACACACACACACACTGGAATATTATTCAGCCATAAAAAAGAATGAAATCTTGCCATTTGCAACAACATGGATGGATCTAGAGAGTATAATGCTAAGCAGAATAAAAGAAAGACAAATATCATATGATTACACTCATATGTGGAATTTAAGAAACAAAACAAATGAGCAAAAGAAAAAAAAAAGGAGAGACAAACCAAGAAACAGACCATAGAGAACAAACTAGTGGTTACCAAAGGGGAGGATGGGTGAATTAGGTGATGGGGTTAAAGACTACGCTTATCATGATACGCACTTACTCATGTATAGAATTGTTTAATCATCATATTGTACACCTGAAGCTAATATAACACTGTATGTTAACAATACTAGAATTAAAATTAAAGACCTAATAAAAAAATAAAGGCCCACAATCAATATATTTAACTCTGGGCTGAGAACAAAAAGGTATGTTATTGATGCTGATTGGTGAGCCTTTGCATTCAATGAATTAAACAGGTTTCATTTCCTTGGATCCCACACTTGTGTTTGACTATTGATCCTTATCAAAATGTCCTACTTTAGAAAAACCAATGCCAATTTCCTCTGCCTTGTCTTCCTCTCCCCGCAGGTTGGTTGACAATTTCTGTATTTGTGAAGGGTACAGTGTACCTCGTTGCCTGATGTATGAGATTTATGTGGAGACCTGTGGTCACAATGCTCAGACCCAAGTCAATCCAGCCACATTTGGGAAGGTAGGTTGTAAAGATAAAAAAAGAGTATTCATTGAGTAAAAAAAACGTGTGCAGGTGAATTGGTGAGGAAATACCATAGTTTATTTGGGTTCTCAGTGGGAATAATTGGCTTCACTTTAGGAAGCCAACCAGATAGTTAATATACTTCTTTATCTTCTTTGAAAAACCATTCTGTCCCTTGTCCACACTTAATAGTGAGAAGCCAGGAAAGGTAAGGAGTGGGGTGATGCCTAAGAAAGAACAACAATGGCAGCTCTAAATGCTCCAAATACTCAGCCAGGTTTGTTGGGCCATTATTCCCTGCACAGAAATGCCAACATCTAGCACCACACAAACTCCAAGAGCCACTTTTAAATATCCTTTCTGGAGGTTAAGGGCTCTGTCAGGAGCTTTGTGTAGACCATATAATATAGAGCAAAGATTTATTAGCACAAGGATAGTCTCTCTGAGACCCTCCACATACAACAAATATTATTGAGAAGCTGCTATGTGCCAGACACTGTTTTAGATGCTGGGAATACAATAATGAGCAAGACAAAGAAAAATTCCTGCCCTTAGTCAATTTAGTCAATTTATTACACTTAGGGGAGACAAATAATATAAAATTCATAGTATATTAGATAATATAAATGCTAAGGGAACTAATAGAGCCAAAGGAGATGAGTGTGTGTGTGTGTGTGTGTGTGTGTGTGTGTGTGTGTGTGTGTGTAAGAGTTGTAATTTTAGGGAAGACAAACAGGGAAGGCTTCCCTCAGGAGTAATATTTGAGGGGCACCTGGGTGGCTCAGTGGGCTAAGCCAACTTTGGCTCAGGTCATGATCTAGCGGTTCAGGAGTTTGAGCCCCACATCGGGCTCACTGCTGTCAGCACAGAGCCGGCTTCAGATCCTCTGTGGCCTTCTATCTCTGCCCCTTCCCCACTCATTCTTTCTCTCAAAACAAGTAAATAACTTTAAAAAAATGTTAAAAGAAGTAATATTTGAGTCCAGACTTCAAAGAGATAAGGCAGTGAGGATGTGGATATACGAACAGAGAGCAGCACAGACAGAGCTTGGGCAAAGGCCCTGCGGGGAGAAGGAGCCTAAGCAGCACAGAGGCTGCAACAGCTGGAGGGAGGAGAACAGGGAGAGAGGACCAGGATGGTTCTCAGGACCTTGAGGTCAAATCAGGGAGGTGAAAAGAGCCCAGGTGGCAGGGAGTGGACAGGGATGTAGCAGTGAGAAGGGGTCAAATTCTGGATATATTTGGAAAACAGAGCCAATAGGATTTGTTGATGGAAAAAATTAATAGAATCATGGAACTTAATTGTTATTAAATTAACAATAATAACTTCCAATCATGAAGTTGTATTTATGTCCAAGGCTCTTTTCCATCTGGTTTTTAGGAAAAGACAGACACCAACTCAAAACAAGTTAAAAGGAGAAATTTTTAAGGGAAAAGGATATCTCATTAAATCCTACAATAAAATCTTTGGGTTTCACAGAGTCTGGTCCACTGCTGCCCAACAGAAATGTAATGGGAGACATAGATATAATTTAGGACACCCTAGTATCCTCATTTTTAAAGTATTTTATTTATCTTATTTAAAAAAATTTTTTAGTGTTTATATTTGAAAGAGAGACAGACAGACAGAATGTGAGTGGGGGAGGGGTAGAGACAGAGAGGGAGACACAGAATCTCAAGCAGGCTCCGGGCTCCAGGCTCCTAGCTATCAGCACAGAACCTGACGCACAAACCATGAGACATCATGGCCTGAGCCGAAGTTGGATGCTTAAACCGACCGAGCCACCCAAGTGCCCCATAAAGTATTTTAAAAGGTGAAATTAATTTTTATTATTTTAAAATTTAACCCAAAATATTTAAAATATTATTTCAACATGGAATCTGTATTATAAAATCGTTCAGTTACTTTTTCATTCTTCATGCTAAGCCTCAAAAATCAGGTGCATATTTTACATGTACAGGCCATTTCAATTTGGGCTAGCCACATTTCAAGTGCAGAGTTGCCATGTGTGGTTGATGGGGTTCCCATCTCAGACAGCCCACAACTAGACTGTAAGTCACCAGGTATCTTCTTACTTTCTCTCTGGTATATCCTTAAACCACTGGGACTCTGCTCCTTTCCATGGCCTGCCCCATGCCCCTTCCCAGAAGCCGGTTTTCTTCACTGACTTCCTGATTTCCCATTTTAGCTGCTCGGATGGTGCTTCCCATGATGCTGGACCTGAGCTCCTGCCCCAGTGCCCGACATCATAACAGTCTGGCAAGAGAGGGCTGCAGGAAGGACATGTGGGTGGGGAGGAAACAGTTGGCATCTTTAATGCTTTGTCTTGTGCCACAGTCATCGGCCGAGGCAAGCAGCGTTAGAGGTCAAGAAAACAAACCAGCAGTGATTAAGGCTGAGGATCCCACAGCTAGTTGCAATGCTTGGGCTGTGTTTGGGCAAATAAATTTTCCTCTACTCTTTCAGGTTCTTTTGGTTGGTCTAAGATTTAAATTGACAAGAGACAGATTAACAGGAGAAAATCAAACTTGATTATGTATGTGTAAGGATTCCCTATGGTCAGGCAATTGAGGCTTATATGCCACCCAGAGCTAAGGAGAAGGGGGTGTGAATGTGGGACCTCAAAAGGGAAAGAATGCAATTCACAGGAAGATGAAAAAGAGTAAATGTTTGATAAACAAATGTTAGCTGGGCCATATAGAAATGATAGAAGAATTTTAACAAACAAATTTTGTTAAATTCCTCCCTGTCCTCCACACCTAGTTAATATTATACTGTAGTTATCTATGGTGATACCTCCCTTAGAGGACAGCAGATCCTCTAAATGCTTTTATGCATTTAGGGGAAAGGTCAAAGATTCTTCCTGAGCTTTCTCTTCCTTAAAAATAATCGGCCTAAAATAATCCACATACTAAAGAGACCCATTTTGGGGTGGCAAATTTTTCTCCCCTACAGTGTCAAATCTAGTCTCTTGAATTGTGAGTCAGACCTCTTTCCACTTGTTATTCCCTGAAAAATATCCTTGAGTTCAGAGGGACCTTATAGGTCACCTGGTCCAATTCCACACCCAGTGCAAGATCCCTTTGAAAGTACCTCTGGGTGGAGCTTTTTATGAGAACAAAATGCCCTCTCTGGACAGAGACAGCCACAGGGCTTAGAGCTGGGTGATGGGGCAGCACATTTCTGTGCTTTTCCTCTGGGCAAACACAGTCCTTCCCCAGGATCTTGCTTGGCAAGCAGAGCACAGGCTGATGAAAACCCACTCAACTCCCTATCAGGGACCTTGGTGCAGCTCACAACCTGCACAACCATACCAGTTTGGGCAGCCACCTGGCTTGAGCTGAAATGATGTGGGTGACAAGGAGCTTGCTCACCGGGCGACAGTGATGCCAATTCAAAATCTTCCATTCCTCCCTTCATTCTTTCCTTTTTTTCATTCCTTCTTCTTCTTTTCGGTGGCCCTCAAATGGACAGAATTGAATTGGTTCATGACACACTGTCATCATGAATCCATGCATGGCCTTATTCCATCTGATTATTTAGTTCCTTTTTAACAACGTGGTAAACATCTGTGAAATCACCACCACAAATGAACCACATTACCAGTGGTCCCATGTCCCATCTCCCTGCCTGCCCCACTGGTGGGAACCGTCAACCTGTTCCTCATCACCTTGCTTTTTAAAAAAGAGTTATAGTGCATTTGTATGTATTTGCTAACCTTTTGACCACCTTCACCCATTTTCTCGTCTCTTTGCCCCTTGCCTCTTTCGACCACCAACCTGTTTTCTGCATCTTTGAATTTGTTTCCTGTTGTTGTTTTATTTTTTTATGTTCACATGTAAGTGAGATTATATGGTACTTAACTTTCTTTGTCTAATCTATTTCATATATGTATTCTAAAAAGCATATTTTTAATTTTTGTGGCTTAACTTTTTAAAAAAGTGGTATCATGTTATTTGTCATCTTTTGGGACTCTGTCCACTTAATATTATCTTAAGGTTTATCTAGATTCATTGGCCATTGTGTAATGTTTCACAGTTTACTCATCCACTGTCCTACTGATGAGCATCTGGGTTGTTTCCAGATTTTTTTTTTTTTTTTTTTTTTTGCTATTGTGAACATTCATGTGTATGTTTCCTGCTGTGCACATGAAGATGTTATCTTGGGTGTGTATGTCCAGGAATGAACCTTGCAGGGTAAGGGGGTGTGTGGCTGTGATGTCTGGGGATGGGGCCAAACTATTTTCCAAAATGGCTGTTCCAGGTTACCCTCCCACAAGCAATTCTGTGGATTCCAGTGTTATTTCCAAAACATTGGCATTTTTAGATCCACTCCTTTATCCAAAAAGCTTCATCCCTGAAACTCACAGTCATTTGTGGAAATCCTGCACTTTTGATAATAATAAAATGCGTAGGAGAATCTTCTAATGTGGCAGCTGCTCAAATATATGAGACAATGTTTTATATCTCCCAGTCTTTTCTTCTCCACACTGAATTCTCCTGGCTCCCAAATTTTTACCTTCCTGCCCACTTGCTTCATTATGACTTCAATTTATTGATGTTCTTCTTGAAAGGTAGATAGCCCCAAGGGTACAGCCCGGTGCCTTAGGAGTGCTCAGAAGACAGGGCTCTTACTTTTATGGGGGGGGGGGGGAGCTGAAAGGAGGGCTCCTATTGGCTTTTATCTTTCCATGTCACTCTGTTGGTTTCATTTTAAGTTTGTGGGCAACAAAAATAACCCTTAAGTATTTTTTCACATGAATTAAAATTAGGCCTTCCAAAACTTCTCTGTAATCTGTGAAATACTCTACATAGATACAAAATATTGTCACTCTCAGATTATTGTCATTATGCAGGTAACCATTTGAACCCAGGAGCAGCCACTCCCTTATTCCTATATTTCAACTTGTTAGTTGCAGTCTGCAGTTGTATTTACCAGTATCTTGAATCTTGTAGGCCATCCAGTCTTCTCAACCTGGTGAAGCTCACATATTTGAAAAGTATATCTCTCATTGCCAGCTCAGTAAATGAAAGTGATATGAGCGCATGTAAGATGTTGAGTACACATTATGTTTGCTAGGTGTCCCTGAGTAAGCTTTGCAGCCAGCCAGGAATTCCCTCGGCTAACTTATCATTCAGCCCACATTTTGCCATTTCATCACTTGGCAGCTGGGGACCCTTCCTCAAGCGGGGGTCAGTTCTGGGTACCCTGGCTCTGCAGCGTTTTCCTTCTCTACCTGCCCAGCAGCTTAATCAGATGGAAGTGGCATGACTTGAGCGTGACATGTTTGAGTTCTGTAAGATCTCTGCTGCCTTTTCTAAGAAATCAAAGCCTATTTTTCAAAATCTTTTTCAACATTTCTTGTAAGTGGTTTCCCCTCTGGGGTAGTCTCACTGCAGAGAATTCCAAAGGAAAAGTTAAAAAGAGACCCCAGTATGTGGTAATGGGTATTTAGTTAGCCTTTTTCATCTTAATACTTGCCTTAGAATCCATTCTTCAAGACCCTGAGGTACTAACTTTCAGTTCTCATTGGGGATTTGCCTGAAGAATGGGCCACTCAATGGAGCCTGACTTGGGAAGGGACCCTTGCTCCTGAATTTGACTAATGGACAAGGGAGAGGAAGGGGAAAAGGATATGATTCCAAAGCGTGTTTACAAGAGAAACAACAAAATACCCAATTCTCATTTCCTCCCTCCTCCCCCGGGAATGTAGTTGATTCCAGACTCCACATCAAGTTCCTGTGCAGATGTCGGAATGTTTCTTGCTCTTTTTGGCAACTCTGGGCATATGATGGGTAATGCTCATTCTTGGTGCAAGTGATACCTCACATGGGTTAGGGAATTTCCATAACACTGACTTCCCTTTTAAAAACAACATTTACTGAGTTTTTCTGATTATAAAAGTTTATAGTCCCTTTATAGAAAATGTGAAATTTAGAGTAAACTGTATAAAAAAGAGGAAAATAAACAGTGCTATAACCTTACTGTCCACAGATGTAGCCACACATGCACAGTTTATTTGCATGTTTGTGCACACATGCACATACATGTGACCAACAGGAGCTGAGGGACTAATCACACAGTGACTTTGTCTGTGTTTCCTGTGGTGCTTAGAACCTGCTCATTGGGTGGTTGGTTCTTCCTTCACTCCTGAATGAGCATGTGAGTGGGCAGGATGACCTCTCTAGAAATCCTTGGGTGATACAGAGCACTGTTATCACTCTTCATTTACCACATGATATCAGTTTGATGCTTAGAATGTCCAGTTCTATGTAACACCCAGACTGAACTGGGTTTAAAGTAGAAACTTTTCCCCAGCTCCTTCAGGATAGTTTCTTACCTGCAGAGAACTAGGCATGGGGGCTTCCCCTTCCCTCCCTACCCTCCTCCCTGAAACTTGCTGGGGATGGTTTGACCCCTCTGGGAGCAGGGAAGGAAAAAAGTGGCTAGAAAGTTCCCTCTGCTCAGCTTCACACTTTGGGGGCCAGGCAGACTCTGGCTTCCTTGTCCCTTTGGTGGCTTCTTCAGAGCAGACCATGGGAATGTTCTAGTATGCCTCCCTTGTCTTGGTGAACAACTCTTTCGGAAGCCTGACTGTCCATCCTGGGGGCCACTTGCTGGGCAGAATCTGGGCTCTCCCACATGTCAGCTCTTTTGCAGACAACTTCTCACTATGGGAACTACTCAGCCATTCTTGGCCTGAACAGACTATGGGTGTGACAGCTGAAACCAGGGTGATAGCCACTCTCCTTTGCCTGTCCACCAAGTCCACTGGCCAGCCCATCTGTAGTCTATAAGGAGTCCTATGCCATAGCCAGATGCTAACTGCAGGGACCTCACCAAGAGCTCTTCAAGTGAATCATGAATCCCCTTCTGCTAGGCCTGAGGTGATTGAGCCACATCCTGTCCCACACACCCTTCACAGATAAGAGGGTCTTGCCATAAGAAATCCCCTTACACCTCCTCCTCTCTCTACCTCATGAGTGATTTGAGTTGAAAACTTTTTAGGGTTTTAAAACCCAATTTTAGCTAAATGCCTGAGGATGCAAGTCCCATAAGATGTGTGTCTCAAAATTCGCTTTGCTATCTGTTGTCTGTTGTCTTCATGCCTCATCCTGTTGTATAGATACTACGTGGATGGATGGATTGAAATATTGATGTATGGATGAGTGTGCACAGAGGTGGATGGATAGGTGGGTAGACAGCATGCAATACAGTGTAATTTTTAATCTTTTTTTCATCATGATAAGTGTACTCTCTAATTCTGATCCCCTATTTCCCCCATCTCCCCACCCACCTCCCCTCTTGTAACCATCAGTTTGTTTTCTATAGTTAAGAGTCTGTTTCTGGTTTGTCTCTCTCTCTCCCTTCCTCTCTCTTTTTTCCTTTGCTTCTTTGTTTTGTTTCTTGAATTCCACATATGAGTAAGATCATATGGTATTTATCTTTCTCTGGCTTATTTTGCTTAACATTATCCTCTCTAGCTCTATCCAAGTTGTTGCAAATGGCAAGATTTCATTCTTTCTTTTTGTGGCTGAATAATATTCCAGTGTGTGTGTGTGTGTGTGTGTGTGTGTGTGTGTGTGTGTGTATGACATCTCTGTATCTGTCCATCTATCGATGGACACTTGGGCTGTTTCTGTAATTTGCCTATTGTAAATAATGCTGCAGTAAACAAAGGGATACATGTATCCCTTTGAATTCATGTTTTTGTATTTTTGGGGTAAATATTGTTGATAATGTGATTACTGGATCATAGGACAATTTTATTTTTAACTTTTTGAGGAACCTCCATACTGTTTTCCAGAGCGGCTGCACTAGTTTGCATTCCTCCCAACAGTGCAAGAGGGATCCTTTTTCTCCATATCCTCACCAACACTTGTTTCTTGTGTTGTTGATTTTGCAATATGGTATGCTTTTTAACAGCACTAAGCCTGGAATGCACCTAATTAGGTCTAACCCTGGGCAAGTTATTTCATCTTTTTGTGCCTCAACATCATCAACTGTAAAATGAAGCAATTCATATTGTTAATGATAGTCCCTACCTTATGAGACGTTTTTAAGAAATTAATGAGAGAACTCATGTAAAAAGAATTGAGCAGTGCTGGCAAATAGGAAGCACTCAAGAAATAATTACCTTTTATGATTACATGCCTATTTATCTCTCAGAATATCGTAAACATTTTCACATTAAAATATTTTAAAATAAATATTGTATAATGGTACAAAATACTTTGTGGATGTTCCAGAATTCATTTAACCATTTCCCTTATTGGAAGTTTAGGTTGTTTATGCTGTTTCTCTTTTCTAGTCTCCATCTGTACCTGGTAACTTCCCTAGGAGAGATTCTAGACAATTGTAACCAATTCCCAACCCTCATGGTAGTTCCTGATATTTGTACCCAAATCCCTAATATTTTTGACCTAGGAAATTTGTTGGTTAAGAACTGTATTTAGCTGTTTCAACTTGCACTTATTGGATGATTAGGGAAGATAAGCACTTTTACATGCATTTTGGCCATATGTATCTTGTGGGTACGTGTTATCACCAGACCACTTTCTATTGAGATATTGTTGTTTTCCCATTAATTTATGTGAGCTGTCTATATATTAAATATACATTTTTTAGTTATTACATTTTTTGGAAATAATCATCTCGTTGATTTTTACATTTTAACTGGTGTACCTGATCATAAAATGGAATCAGAGGATAGTCTGGGGTTGGTATTACTCAATTAAATAAAATGTAGAGATTTTTATGCTGCCAGACAACTAGGCAATTTATTTCTGTTTATGCCTCCAAAACACCAGATTATTTCCCAGAGCCTTGAATCTCACCATTCTTTTAGGTACTAAAGAACCTAAAAGGTTGTAAAAACCTATTATTTTACAACTAAAATAGTACTATTTTACAACTAAATATATAGGGAAGGTTTTAAGTGAGTTTCTTAAGAGGTGATGGGATTTTCAGAATCTGTAGTTGAAAGTAGGAATTTCTGGCCCCTAATTCTGCATTTTTAGACTTTGCTGATGTTTTCTTTTATCTCCTATCATTTACTCTTCATCTGCACATTTTGGTCCCCCTTCCCTGAAGGAACCTCTCAGTTTGGCCCCACAACCTTGATGCTCAGTTGTGTAAGATTTGCCTTTCCTATTTCTTCATTTTTCCTCCTCCCCCCACTTTCCCGGGCTTGGGTGGCTTCTGGTAGGAACTGATAGGGCTGGAACCAGACCAGAGAAACATTAGACACTGTCAAATCCTACTACATGGAAATTAAGAGAAAAATAAAGAGGGATGTCAAAAGAAACTAAACAGAAAAAAGAGGCTGAATGATTATGGAGGGGATTGTAGAAAAATAGCAGAAATCATTACTTGACTGCTCAAAACACTGTGCCTTCCATGCTCTGTATTTTTCTAATTCCACCATGCTCCAGGATTTCCACTTTCAACAGACATGCACTTGGGTACCATGCATGTCATGGACCTCTTCTAATAAGGAAAATGGAACAGGCTTCTATTTTTTAATGTAATTGATTATAAACATATATCAGTGCTAATAAAACACATCAAAAACATAACTAGGACATGAGAAGTTGAGTCAGAAGTAGCCGTGTTATTCAATATTTTAATAGCATTTGCTACCAAAACCTTAAAACGAAAAAGAATAAGTAAACAAATGAATAGTATAGTAAAAAGTGAAAATGACTATCACATTGGAAAAAGAGGAAAATAGTAAAATCATGGCAACTCACATGATGGACTATTATGCAGCTATTGATAACCCTATTTTTAGAGAATTCCTAATGACAAGGGGAAATGTTTATGATACAAAGGGGAGGGGAGAAAGTAGAAAGCAAAACTGCACACATGCTAACTGTTTCACATGAACACCCACAGAGTACATACACATATTGAAGCTTTGAAAAAAAGACTAGAAGGAACCACACTGGGGTGTAAATGGTGGTTTCCTCTGAATGGTATATTTTTGTCTTGATACTTGTCTGATTTTTCCAAATTTCATTTGCATATATTTTCTTTATAATAAAAAGAGGAAATACAATGTAAACATTGTAAGAAAAGAAACTGTAAGTTTTATTTCTATATTTTCAAATCCCAGCTTTAAATCTGGCTTATTCTTTCAGCTTGTGCGTTTGGTTTTTCCTGATCTTGGTACCCGGAGGCTAGGCACGAGAGGAAGTGCCAGGTAGGTTTATCATTTTTGTTTTATTTGAAATGTTAAAGGACAAACATTTTGAAAAATCAAAAAATGGGTGACAAAAAATGCAAAACTAAATGAACTATAAATATCAACTCTTACCAGAGAATTATCATACTTCAAATGAAATCCTAGTGCCTGGAATAATTTAGGTGATACTAGAATGAAGTGTTCATTTCTGTTTTCTTAGTGATTTTGTTAAAAATATGCAAGTTACAATATGTTTTCTTGTTTGAACACTTTAAGTGTTTTGACATAAATGTCTAACTGTTGAAATATTTAAATAATTACACGCAGAGAGCAATAGAACTGTTTTAGTTACTCTTTGAAGTAAAATTTCTAAGCCCTCATCTAATTAGCATATTTGAATTATTTTTGAGAGACCAGGTACCTACGTTCTATGTATTTTTAACGCAAGAGGAAATTCCAGTGTTATCAGGTGCATCGGGTTATAATTGTCACTCAATTACTATTGTTATTTGTTGTTTCTTTTAAATGAAGAAAAATAGGAGAAATCAGTGAGATCAGGAAATCAGTGAGAAGGGACGGAAGCCAAATTAGGAAAGGGGCCTGCTACCCATGAGGGAATGAAGACAGCCGAAGCATTTGCCAAACTAAACACTGGGTAATAGTTAATTTGAAAAAGTTTTGTCCTGCTGTTTTGAGCCTAGACAAGCAGCTACAGTTTCCCAGCTCAGCAAAGTGCTTGGGCTGCAGAGAAGGAACCTCCTCCCTCTTGGGTTTCTGAGAGCTCGAGTCCAGTTCTCAGTACAGGGAACATTGGTATCGCTACCCTTCACTTTAAAAATGTTCATGGCAGTGACAGCAGGAGCCTCTCCCTGTCACATCTCTCTAAGACCAGAGTGTCCTAAATTGGGGAAGAAGAGTGGAACATTTGCAAGCCTGTTTCAAAGCTGATGTGTATGAAGTAGTATGAATCTGTCTACATAACAGAGCTAATAGATGGAGTAAATGATAAAACTCCGAGAAGAGCTTCAGGTCTTCATCAGTGAGTCTATTCTGTAGCTTCTGTAAAGCATGTCAGTGGTTTGACATAGTCTTTAAGACAACCTTTATTTTTCAGGTATCATTATGATGGAATCTGTATCAAGAGAAGTTCTTTCTTCTATGCCCAGTATTGCTACCTTCTGGGTGAAAAAAGGGATCACAGGTTAGTATCTGTCATTTAGGTATTTTGGTCATGGGTCACTATCTGCCTTTTTTTTTTTTTTTTTTTTTGGCTGTTCCACTATTAATCCTTCTTAAGGATGGAAACACACACATCACGTCAACATGGCTTTGATGTGGGCAATAAATCAGTCTCTGGCAACATCACTGGCCAGAGAAAGGCATTTCCAGTTCATTCTCTTGGATACTTTTCATTATAAGTATCATCTCAATTGCCAGGGCAATTTTTCATTGAGTGCATCTTTGTTCTTCTCAATTTCTCTGTAAAATTTGATGCAATTGGTCACTTCTTAAAACTTCCTTTAGCTCTCAAGAACTTTTCATCCAATTTCTTCTCCAGAGCGATCCCTCTGAGTCTCCTTATCTCTCCTCCCCTTATATGCAGGCATTTTCCTGAGACCCAACCAGTGGTGCTCTTCCAATCTTTGGCCCCAAGATATTTCATCCTTCTTTATCCATCACCTATCACCATGCCCTCACAGATGACTCCTCCCCTAATTCATTTTTGATGGACCTTTCTCTCCCACCTCCCAGCCATTCCTCTTGGACTATCTACTGGACATCTCCACGTAGATGATCCACTGGCACCTCATACTTAGTACGTAAAAATCTAAATTTTTAATCTCCTTCCAAATCATCACTGCCTCTTGACTTCCTTATTTCAATCTATGATACCAGTAGGTAAAATCTGCACAAAGTGTTACCCCCAAAGCCCTCCCCGACTAGCTTGGGAACAAGAGAGTCAGCCCAGAGATGGTTCTGAAGCTGTGGAGCTCATTCAGACGAGCACCTGGACCAAACAGGAGGCCGATCAGAAAGATCTGTCCAAGGCAGTGTCTTCAGTTGGTTGAGTCCATGTCAATAGAAGGGAGCACAGATGACTCAGCCCGGCCTGTCCCATCAAAACCTCAAACTTAACCTCAAATAAAGTCATCACATTCTTCTTCCAACCAGCTCTTCCTCTTAAATGTCTTATTCATCGATTAGTCACAAAGATGGAAAAATTACATCAACAAAAAATAGAGAAGTTAGGGAAGGGAATAGATAGGAGATTTATTTCAGTTAGGGTTAGAGCTTTCCTTGTGCTAATGTATTCTCCCACTTGCTGACCCGTATGCTCCTCAAAGGCTAGGCCTAGAGTTTGTGTCTTTTTGCCCCAGGGCACCCAGCAGGCAGTTTGGAGAGCCCTGCAGCATGACATGGCTGTTGCTCAGCAGCACTTAGAGGCCATTAGTGTCCTGAGGTCTCTGGGTCGATGTCACAGAGAGAGGGTCTGGAACTGGTCTTTATGGGGAAAGAAGTAGGCTTCATCCTCAGCAAGGAAAAGGAAGGCTGTCAGGGACACAGGTAAGAACAAGGGTAACATTGGTTTATCCATGACATAGGCCCAGCAGCGGGTGCTTTTCATGCTCAACACATATTTATTAATATTTAATAATTGATAAACTTTATACAGTCTTGGCCAATTAAGAGATATTTTTTTAGCACTAAGATCTAAGGTAACCTCCTTACCAATTCCACATATTTAGAAATACTAAATATATATTTTAGAATGCAGAAATATAATAAATGATATATTGCTGTTAATAATCCATGAAATATACGGGTGAAAATGTCTTCTATTTCATTGTATCTTTTATATAAGGACATGTGTGACAAAGCTAGGTCTCGAAATAAAAACTTCATTTCTCTGGTTTTCAGATAATGAAAACTATAGAACTCATCATTCACTTATTTGTTCGTTCAACAAATATTTGAGTTCCTACAATAAGTCAGGCCCTGTTCTAGTTACTGGGGATGAAAAAGTAAACAAGATAAACAAGGTCTCCTTTTTGTCTATCTTAGTGGGGAAGATGTAAGACAATAAAGAAGGGACAATAGCAAGATTTATCTGAAGACAGTAAAACAGGGTCATGGGAAGCCTCCTTGAGAAGATGCCCTTTGAGCAGAAATATGAAAAAAAGAGTCAGCCAAGTGAATATCTGAGGGACAAGTATTGCAGACAGAGGAAAGAGCAAGCCCAAAGGGCCTGAGGCAGGAATGAATTCAAAGAACAGAAAGAAAGTCTGGAGGTGGAGGTTGGCGAATGAGCAGAAGAGTGGGAAGAGAGGAATCTGAACACAGAAGTGGGACCTATAAGTCTTGGCAAGGACGTGGGATGTTATTCTGAGTGTGATAGAGAGACACTGGAGAGTCTTACGCTGGGAAGTGATTTTTTTATTTTAATTTTTTAGAAACTTTAGTATAGTTGACACACCTGTTACATTAGTTTCAGGTGGATAACATAGTGATTCAACTTCTCTGTGTTATGCTGTGCTCACCATAAGTGTAGCTACCATCTGTCACCATCCAATGCTATTGCAATAGTATTGACTATATTTCCTATGTTGTACCTTTAATCCATGTGACTCATTTGTTCCATAAGTGGAAGCCTATATCTCCCTCTCCCCTTCACTCATTGTGCCCATACCCCATGCCCTTTTCTCTGGCATCATCAGTTTGTTCTCTGTATTTATAGGTCCAATTCTGCTTTTTGTTTGTTTATTCATTTGTTTTGTTTTTCTAAAAAAATTTTTTTTAATCTTTGTTTTTGAGAGAGAGAGACAGAGTGTGAGTGGGGGAGGAGCAGAGACAGAGGGAGACACAGAATCCGAAACAGGCTCCAGGCTCCGAGCTGTCAGCACAGAGTCCGACGCAGGGCTCGAACTCACGAACCACGAGACCATCACCTGAGCTGAAGTTGGACACTTAACCAACTGAGCCCCAGGCCCCCCTATTGGTTTTGTTTTTCATATTTCATATGTAAGTGAGATCATATAGCATTTCCTTCTCTATCTGACTTATTTCACTTTAACATAATAACCCTCTAGGTCCATCCATGTCATTGCAAATCACATGATTTCATCCTTTTTAATAGCTGAGTAATATTCCATTGTGTATATATATCACATCTTCTTTATCTATTCATCAATTGATGGGACACTTGGGTTGCTTCCATATCTTGGCTGTTGTAAATAATGCTGCAATAAATATTGGAGTGCAAGTATCTTTTCAAATTATCTTTTCTTTCTTTGGGTAAATATCCAGCAGTGGAATTACTGAATCATGTAGTGTTTCTGATTTGTATTTTATGAAGATTAAATGAATTAATACAATGAAAATGCCTGAAACAGCACCTGGCACATAGTAAACATTCAATGTGACTCTTAAGCATATTGCTCTTGACTTTGATGTACTTATTTTATCATATCTATGATTTTTTCATGGTATTATGTCTATGGTTATTATTTTGGTCATTTTATTTTTCAGCATTCCTATTTGGTTCTTTTTTATAACTTCTATTTTTTTGTGGAGGCTTTCTATTTTTTCATTTGCTTTAAGAGAATTTATAACTACTGGTTGGAGCATTTCTATAATGACTGCTTGAAAATCGTTGTCAGATAATTCCAATATCTGAATCATTTTAATATCAGTGTCAGTTTATTGTCTTTTCTCATTCAAATTGTGGCTTATCTAATTCTTGGTATTATGGGTGATTTTCTTTCTTTCTCCCTTTCTTTCTTTCTTTCTTTCTTTCTTTCTTTCTTTCTTTCTTTCTTTCTCTCTTTCTCCCTTCCTTCCTTCCTTCCTTCCTTCCTTCCTTCCTTCCTTCCTTCCCATATAATTGACATACAACATCACATTCTTTTCAAGTATACAACATAATAATGATTTGATGTTTGCATATGTTGCAAAATGATTATCACAGTAAATCTAGTTAACATCCATATGCAGTTACATAATTTTTTTCCTTGTGATGAGAACTTTTAAGACTTACTCTCTTAGCAACTTTCAAATATGCAATACAGTATTATTAATATAGCCACCAAGCTGTACATTACACCCCCAGGACTTATTTATTTTATAACTGGAGTCAAAAGGTACAAATTACCAATTATCCATCCCCAGCCCTCTGCCCCACCCCCGGCAACCACCAGTCTGTTCTCTTTATCTATAAGCTTAGTTTTATGCTTTCTGGGTTTGTTTTTTTTGTTGTTGTTTATTTGTGTTTTTCTTTAATTTTTTAAAAAATGTATATTTATTTATTTTGAGGCAGAGAGAGAGTGTACATAAGCACACATGCAAGCAGGAGAAGGGCTGAGAGAGAGGGAGAGAGAATCCCAAGCAGCTCCACGCTGTGAGCACAGAGCCCAGTGTGGGACTTGATCCCATGAACCATGAGATCACGACCTGAGCCGAAATCAAGAGTCAGTTGCTCAACCGACCAAGCCACCCAGGCACCTCTGGCTTTAAAAAAATTTAGATTCCACATGTAAGTGAAACCATATAATACTTGTCTTTCTCTGACTCATTTCACTTAGTATAACACCCTCAAGGTCTATCCATGTCCCAAATGGCAAGATGTCATTCTCTTTTGTGGCTGAATAATATTCCATTGTGTGGAATACACACACCATATTTTCTTTATCCATTCAAAAGTCAATGTACACTTAGTTTGTCTCCATAGCTTGGCTATTGTAAGCAATTTGTGATGAACATAGGGGTGCAGATATCTTTTTTGGGGTAGTGTTTTTATTTTCTTTGGATAAATACCCAGAAGTGAATTTGCTGGATAATATGGTATTTCTATTTTTAATTTTTTGAGGAACCTCTATACTGTTTTCCACAGTGGTCACACCAATTTACATTCCCACCAACAGTGCACAAGGGTTCCCTTTCTCCACATCCCTGCCAACACTTGTTATTTATTTTCTTTTTGATAATAGCCATTCTAACAGGTGTGTGATAGAGGTTGTATTTCATTGTGGTTTGATTAGCATTTCCCTAATCACTGGTGATGCTGAGCATCTTTTCATGTACCTGTTGGCCATCTATATGTCTTCTTTGGAAAAAATGACTATTCAGATCTTCTGCACATTTTTAAATTAATTTTTTTTTGCTATTGAGTTGTATGTTTATATATTTTGGATATTAACCCTTTATCAGATATATGACTTGCAAATATTTTCTCTCATGAAGTAGGTTGCCTTTTATTTTGTTGATGGTTTTCTTTGCTGTGCAGAAACTTTTTTAGTTCAGTGTAGTCCCACTTGTTTATTTTTGCTTTTGTTGTCTTTGCTTTTGGTGTCAAATTCAAAAAAGTCATTGCCAAGACTGGTGTCAAGGAGCTCACCACCTATGTTTTCTTCTAGTTTTATGATTTCAGGTCTTACATTCAAGTCTTCATATCATTTTGATTCAATTTTCGTAGCATAAGAAAGTTCCATTTTTTGGCATGTGGCTGTCCAGTTTCCCTGACACCACTTATTGAAGAGACTGTTGTATACTCTTAGTTGCTTTGTTGTAATTAAGTGACCATATGTGTGTGGGTTTACTACTGGCCCTTCTATTCTGACCCATCAATCTATGTATTTTTCTATTGTATCCTGGACATTTTCTCTTGATTTTCTGTTGTATCATGAGCACTTGGGTTATGATGTTAGAGAGTTTTGATCCTATTTAAATTTTCTACTTTAGCAGACAGTCACCCTATTTAGGTTTAGCATGTAAGTTCTGGTCTATTTTTTTGTACTGTAGTTCCAATGACAGTTTAGTTTTCAGAACCCTTGCATGCTGCTCTGGTCTGCTTCATTCTTTTGGCACTACAAGGTCTTCTGATCAGTTCCCTACTAGTGCTACCTATAGGGGCTGAAGCTGCTTCCCTGGGCCACCTTCTGTGGGGAATGCAGACAGTCAGAGTGGCTGGGCCTGAGTCCTTTTCTGCCAGTTGGCGTGAGTCAGGGAAACACCAGGTTCTGCTGGCATTGCTCCTATGGATGGAATGCCTGCCCTTCTGTGCTCCATTGAGTTGGCCAGAGGATTCAATACTGTCCATGCAGGCAGATCAGCCCACCTGTCAGTGACCCGGGTGTGGAGTTGGGGGTGGTTCAGCCCACCAGGATGTTGAGGCTGCCACTGTGGTCAGACTGGGTGGCCAGCCCATACTCCAAGAGCAAGGGCTGTAGCCCCCTCTAGGTCTCTATTAGACGTCCCTCTCCTAGTCCTTTGTTTGGAGAGTGCAGATTTTTCTTGGGATTTATATCTATGTCTGCTGACAGTCTAGATTTCAGGTCTCTCCAGTATCCAGTCCAGATATGCATGGAACATGAAAAGAAAACCCAGGGCACTCACCACACTGTCGCTTCTCTAGGCAGTCCCATCTTCTTTCCAGCTTTCAGAGCCCTTGTATCATGATCCGCTGAAAAATTTCTGGGGTATTTATTTGTATTAACGGGAAGCAGCAAGGAAAAGTGAATCTACACTATCTTGTTCCCTATTCATCATTCTAGCTGCCTCAGAAACCTTGGTCCTGAAAGCAGACCATGTATATATTATAAATTAATGTTATCAGTGATTGGAATCCTTGATTATACGATTGTGCCTAACAAATTAAAATATGATGAGTCAAAATATGATGGTAGAGAGTTTTAGTTGGGACAAGATGGTGTAGATCAATTTCTTTTTGCTAAGCACAACTATGAACCCTGGAAATAATGCAAGAAGAAAACAAAGAAAAACTCTAAAAAGTGGCAAGAAGAAAATGAGCTGGTTGGGGACCCCAGGGTTGCACAATCAACACAGTGATAGGGCATCCTACATCTTTACCCACTCATCCAGGCCCACTGTTTCCCAACCCACTACCTAGCAAGATGAGGCATCCAGGTAGATTCATTTCTCCTCTCATTCCTCTAATAATATTGGTCAAGGGGCAGCAAGAGGGAGTCCCGCCAAAAATAAACAGCTAGGGAAAGCACTCTCCTTACTCTCTGGGTCTGAGACACTCCTTTTCAACCATGAGATACAATAAGGAGTGTGAGCTAATCTGTCAAGGGAGACCCAGCTATAGCAAGTGGCTTAGTCCAGGAAGCCTGTGTCCCCACTCCACCTAGAGGCAGCTGGAGAGCACCAATAGAGGGAGCCCCTGCCCCACAGAGACCAATCCCCCACCCAGTCTGGGAAAAGCCCTCCAGCTCCCTCAGGCAGCACCAGCAGGGACCCCCAGTGGTAACAGATAAACCAGGCAGACCAAAATAATATATTCATACCCATAGCTAAAATTTACTACAGAGATATAGTAAGAATACACAGTCAAGTCATAAGGCGAAAAGAGGCAGAGGTCTGGAGGCGTCTATATGCAGACTTCCACATGCTCTTTCTCTCCCATGAGGGGTCACACAGAGTGCACTCCTCTATGCAACAAAAATACAGCAACACATGTGTGATGTTTCTGTTCAGGTAGGCCCATTATGAGACTCCACACTCAAAGATTTTATTGGGGGATGGTCATGAGCACATTCTTCCTAGCATGTGCCAAAATGACAGATCCCCAAAACTAAAGTAGGTTATTCAACATAAACTATATTGTTTGCACAAACAGTCTAGGCACAGGCAACCACTCTTATCAGTTAACTGTTGACTGAGAACACCCTGGGAACCAAGTTCCCAGACTCCAGACTAGGGCCAATCTTACAAGCATGACTTTCTAAGGAGAGCAGTCTCAATACTGCTATGTTATCTCTTTTCTGCACAATTGTATGACCCTGTGAATATATGAAGAAAACATTGAATTGTACTCTTTAAATGAGTGAATTGTATGGTATGTGAATTATCTCTCAATGAAGTTGTTTAAAAAAAAAATCCAGGGCGCCTGGGTGGCGCAGTCGGTTAAACGTCCAACTTCAGCCAGGTCACAATCTCGCGGTCCGTGAGTTCGAGCCCCGCGTCGGGCTCTGGGCTGATGGCTCAGAGCCTGGAGCCTGCTTCCGATTCTGTGTCTCCCTCTCTCTCTGCCCCTCCCCCGTTCATGCTCTGTCTCTCTCTGTCCCAAAAATAAATAAACGTTGAAAAAAAAAATTTTTTTTTAAATCCTAGCAAGGTTTTTTTGTAGACATAGACAAGCTTATTCTAAAAGTTATGTGGAAAGGCAAGGCCCTAAAATAGTTCAAGCAATCTTGACAAAGAAAAATCAAGTGAGAGGAAACGCTACCTGATACTGAGGCTCAGTATGTAGTTATAGTAATCAAGACAGCACTGTGGTTTTGGTGGAGGCACAGACACAGACCAATGGAACAGAATAGAGAATCCAGAAATAGATCCACTCAAATATGCTCAAATGGCTTTTCACAAAGGTGCAGAAGTAATTCAGTGGAAGGAAACTAGATTTTCAACCAATGGTGCTGAAACAACTAGATGGTCACATGCAAAGAAAGAAAGAAAGAAAGAGAAAAGAAATGAGCCTCACAACTAAACCTTACAATTTATACAAGAATTAACTCAAAATGGAACATAGATGAAACAAACAAAAAGCCAAAATGGATCATAGATTTACTTTTAAATTTTTTTAATGTTTATTTATTATTGAGACACAGAGAGAGACAGAGCATGAGCATGGGAGGGGCAGAGAGAGGAGACACAGAATCTGAAGCAGGTTCCAGGCTCTGAGCTGTCAGCACAGAGCCCAACGCAGGGCTCAAACTCACAAACTGCAAGATCATGACCTGAGCCAAAGTTGGACGCCTAACTGACTGAGCCACCCAGGTGCCCCACATAGACTTACTTTTAAACCATAAAAATATTAAACTTAAAAAAATAGGAAAAAATCTTCGAACCTAGGGCTAGGCAAAAATTCTGAGACTTGACACCAAAGCCCCAGTCCTTAAAAGGAAAAGCTAATAAGTTGGATCTCATCAAAATTAAAAATTTTGTCTGTGAAAGATTTTATGAAGAGGATGAAAAGCCAATCTACAAACTGGAAGAAAATATTTGCAAGCTACATATCCGAAAAAGGACTAATACCTAGTATATATAAAGAATTATCAAAACTCGAAAGAAAGAAAGAAAGAAAGAAAGAAAGAAAGAAAGAAAGAAAGAA